>NC_056725.1:970052986-970352986 GCF_019279795.1 Protopterus annectens | reverse complement strand
GCATTTTTGCTAAGTTGCTATTTTACTAATTTGTTAACCAGGTCAGACCAACCAGGCAAAACTACTACTTTTCAAGGCAAACCAGAACTAGTGAACGTAGTGAAAACTAACATGTAGGACCACATGATGTAACTCCACTGCAAATAGCCCGAATCCCAAACGAACAGACTGTGTATATTAGCAGATCTTAGTTGTGACATGCCAGCTGTTTTGTTGGATCTACTTAATTCTGCAATAAGCAGCAAAATGTGTAAAAGACCATAACATCTTGATCTTTTAGGGTATTCATCTGTAAATTACAGACTACTTTTAAGACCCTCAAACACGTAGTATTTCAAAAACACTTTCATAAACATAAGCCAATTAGCATATCATATACATTTAATAAAAAACGTCTTAACGCTGATAATTCTGAATTTTACAAAAATGTACCTACAATCTTAACTTCATGATCGAATTTAGTGATATTTAGAATACTTTACAAAACCTTTTACATAACATGGATTGTGTGTTTCTTGCAGTATGCTTGCCAAAAATGAAGAAATTATTTAAATCTTTTTTTTTCTGCTTTCTTAAAAAAACAGAAATCAATATCAAAGAAGATAAAAACATATACCAATATGGTGCGACTTATAGAATGACATATACACTAAATGAATGTGCCTGCCAAATGAAAAGGCAAACACAACTTCAAAAAATATATATATCCATTTTAGTTCTTCAGATTTAATACAAAGAAAACTGATAACCAGTGAAAGCAGTCTAAAATTCAAAATAAAAGGCAACTTTTGTGCTTTAGTTTCGGTCTTCAAAAATGTATTGAAAGGAAAACCATGGTCGAATGTTGGAGTCTGTACAATCACCCTGGACTAAAACATCCAGACTGTTAACTTGTGACTGAAGTGCTGAGTGCCGATCTTCCTATTCAGAGTTTTGTGTTACTCTTCACTGTGTCACAGGCATAGTCACAGTAACAGGAACCTGGCTGGTTTGAGGTGCTGGAGACCCACTGGATACAGGCTGTGAAGGAACTGCTGAGGCTTCCATTTTAATGCTGTGGGTTATGAAACGGAGTCGCAATTTCAAAGCAGGCCTCAAATTGCAAATTATTTTTTCAACCTGGGGGGGTAAAAAAAAAAAGTTCAGCTGCCAAATGTAATGCAAAAGGAGCGTACAAAAACCTATGCCATCTGTAAAAGGTAATTTGTACAAAAAGACCCAGAAAGGTGCATAAACAGAAAACCTATGTCAGTAGCATACATTACACCGAAATGTTCAATACCACCTAAACACCTAACAGCTAAGCACTACACATGGATCAGTATTAATAAAAACTGTTTTGTGTGCATGCAGGAGAAAGACAAGATAGAATTATGGCAATTGAATAGGTATTTATAAATGAAATGACTTAGTTGAAACATTTTAAATAACTACCTGAGGCCCTTCAAAAAGAACCATAAGTTATGTAGGTTTACCCAAAATGCATTAAGAGAAATGATGATGTAAAAATACACCCAGAGGTGGAACTGAACAAATAATGGCACATAGCTTAGCTGATCTCTCAGAAATGTATTCTGGAGTACATAGGAAACTTTTAGATGAGAATCAGTACCTCCATGCTACTAGTCGTCAAACAACGCATCTTTGTCAGCATTGCCATATGGCAAATTTTTGAGGTTATCTAGAATTTGTAGTGTTAAATAAAATGCAGTAAGTGAAATAGACAAATCTGCCAATATGTTTCGAAATAGGGGATACAAAATGGATGTGATAAATGAAGCCATACATAAAATTTTAGAGTTGGAATTGGATGAAAATATGATTAGAAGGAAACATAGTAGAAAATATAATAAGGGAGGGTGGTCTAATGGTTAAGGTGTTTGTCTTACAAACACAAGGTGCAGGCTTTGAGTCTCACAAGGGATAATTGGCTAGGCTTAAAATGGCTCGCAAGGGCAGTTAGCTTAGTACTAACCTATGAAACTATGAAATAGTTGGAATAATGAGAGGGGACAAATATATTTTGTTTCTATTTATAATATTAAAAGTGAAGAAATTTGTAAAATATTAAAGTATTGGAATTTTCTTCTGAAGGACAAAGATTTATGCAAGATATTGGATAACAACCTTTAATGTCATGCAGACGTGGGACAAATCTTAGGGATATGCTAGCACATGGTACTTTTGTTCTATAGTGTTAGTATTAATAATTTTCCTGTGACTGTTGGAATCTTATGTTGTAATAATTAATTGTTCTGTTTGTAAGGATGTAGTGTGCTCCTTTAAATACATCAATAAGATTAGATTTACACCTAAAGGACTTTTTTCACGTAATAGTAGAGGGGTTATTTAGGTTTTAAAATGTCCGTGTAATTTCTTCTATATTGGGGAGACAAAAGAACATTTTAAACAAGACTGATCAAGCACATCAGTGTTATTAAAAATCAGAGAGCAGACAAAATGATAGCTTCTCATTTTAAAGATAAACACAATAGTGATTTTTCATTGCTTCAAGGTAGTGTTTTAGAACAGATAAATTTGAAAAATGAAGAGATTTTTCTTAAAGAAAAATTTTTACACAAGGAGTCTGTCTTTATTTTAAAGTATGACACAATGATTCCTGTAGGTTTAAATGGGGAAATTAATTGGAGGTGTTTTATCTAATTATTTATGTAATTGAATAATTGTTTTCCTGGTTTTGTATATCAAGCACTGATTTTTGGTTGTATGTTATTACTCCTTGAAGGTTTTGTACCAAGGTGCTAGAGAATTAAAAGTGTTTGTGAATCTGCGCCAGTTTTTTTTTGGCTTTCTTGTTCTTTGGAGAGTCATTTGTGGTTTATGAATTCCATGGAGTCTGCAACAAGCAATGATTGGAGCTAAGCACTTTGTGAACACCCTTAGTGCAGTGAAGACTCTAAAGGGTAAAAGAGAGAAAGTACAGCTGTGTACACTTACCATAAATGTAGATGTTCAAGTGTATTCACTGTTGCAGTCATCACATTTGGGTTATCTGCTTGCAGTAGCCCTCAGTCGGCCTGATTATCAAAGTCTTGGGTCCTGCGTCGACTGCTGTCTCATCTTCCATGACGTCAGGTAGTCAGGGGTATAAAGCATGCAGCCGACGCCATTACATCAGTTTTTCTTGCCCCAGATGTCAGGTGCCCTCCTAATGGGAAGCAATTAAATATATATACAAGGTTATACCTCCCAAAAAAAAGCAAATACATCAAAAAGCTTTTAAGCCTAGTAAAAAGGAATAGAGGTATAGCCAAAAGAAGTCAGGGGGCAGGAGGGAGGGTAACCAGGACTGCAATAGTAAATACACTCGAATATCTACATTTATGGTAAGTGTACACAACTGTACTATGTTCTTCATGTTTCACTGTTGCAGTCATCACATTTGGGTAGATTCCCAAAGCTAAGGATGGGAGGAGGAATTTAGACAGCATTAGGACCAGCTATAAGGCCCTGCAAGACTGCAGTGGCAAAACCAGCTCTGGATTTAGAGAAAATTGGTAGATGGTAATGCTTGGTGAAAGTATGTACAGAACTCCAGGTAGCAGCTTCTACGATGTCCCTGGTAGGGACACCTCTGAGAAAGGCTGTAGAGGTAGATGCAGCCCTGGTTGAATGGGGTCTTATCCCCTGTGGGATAGATTTCCATGGTGCTTATAGCAGAAATTAATGCAATGGTCTATCCATTTAGAAATGGTTTGTTTTGAAATGGCCTTCCTCTTTGCCCCTGCAGAAAATGCCACCAGCAGCCGTTTAGATTTCCTGAGAGGTTTAGTCCTGTCCAAGTAAAATCTACATTGTCTGTGCACATCTAAGGAGTGCAGTATCTGTTCCCCTTTGTTCTGGGGATTAGAAAAGGTTGGCAAATGAATGGACTGATTAAGAGCCACACTGGATACTACCTTAGGCATGAAGGAGGGATTGGTCCTGAGGGACAACCTGTCCACATAAAAGATGATGAAAGGCTCCACTACCATAAGGGCCTGTAAATCAGACACCCTTCTTGCTGAAGTGATGGCTAAAAGGAAGGCTGTCTTCCAAGAAAGGAATTTCAACTCTGCATTTGCAGCTGGCTCAAAAGGAGGTACAGTAAGTTTTTCCAATACAAAGTTAAGGTCCCAGGCTGGAGTCAGGGCTCTCCTGGGTGGTCTTAAGTTTTTGGCCCCTCTGTGGAACTGCTTCAGCAGTGGATGAGAGAAGAGGGGTGGGTTCTGTGTTGTAATTTGCTGAAACGGCTGAGGCATGAATTTTAATGGAGGAAAAAGAAAGACCCTTGTGAAGCATCTCAGTTAGGTATTGAAGAACCTGAGGTAAATTGGGCGCTGCTGTGCTCATCCCCTGAGTTTGGTTACAGGAACAGAATCTTTTCCATTTTTCAGCATAAGATGTTCTAGTACTAGGCCTCCTTGCCTCCAGAATGACATCCAACACTTGTTTACTGAGGGATGGTAACGGCGAGATTAGGTAATTAGCCAGGCTGCCAGGTTCAGGGTTTGAAGCTGAGGGTGCAGAACCTGGCACTTCTGCTGGGACAGCAGGGTAGGGGCCTGAGGCGGGTGCCATGATGCCAGCAGTGACACACTGCGCAAGACGGGGTGTACCAGTGTTGGCGTGGCCAGTCTGGTGCAATCAGTATCATCCTTGGTTTGTCCTGTTTGATCTTTAGTAGTACCTTGGAGAGAAGAGGCAGAGGAGGAAAGGCATAAACTAATATATTTTTTCCAGGTGAAGGACAGGGCATCCACTTTTCAAGCTTGTTTGTGGGGAGTCCTTGTGCAGAATTTGTCCAATTGGTAGTTCTGGGGGAGGCAAACAGGTCTATCTCTGGGCTCCCCCATTTGTTTATCAACATGCTGAATGTCTTTGGTTCCAGTTTCCGATCGTGTGGGTCCACAAGATTTCTGCTTAGATCATCTGCCAGTTTATTTAGCTTTCCTGGCAGGAATTGAGCCTGTAGGTGCACTTGGTAGCTCAAGGTTGTGTGCCACAGAGCTATGGTTAGTCTGCAGAGAGGCGATCAGTGGGTTCCCCCCTGCTTGTTTATGTACCACATCACGGTGATCCATAACTCCATACAATCTTACCATTAAGTGTCCTGGAAGAATATGGTCCTTGAAGGCTGTCAGAGCATTCTATACAGCTAACATTTCGTTTTGATTGATATGCAGGTGCATTTGACTTGGGTTCCATTTGCCTGAATGCACCTCCCTGCTAAGTGAGCCCCCCATGCATAGTCTGATGTGTCTGTTGTTAGGGTTTGGGAAGCAGGGGGGTAGAGTGAATGGCAGTTCCTTGTTTTGGTGGCAGGCTTCTGCCCACCAAAGGAACTCTTAACTGTAGGCAAGGTATGATAGGAATCATTGCTTCTAGATTCTGAGAATGTTGACACCATATGCTTTTTAGATACCATTGTAGTTTCCTCATATGCAGTCTTGCATATGGAATTAGAAGAATGCAGGAGGCCATGAACCCCAAGGCTTGCAGTATTTGTCTTGCAGGTAGCAAGTCTTTGTGGCCATTAGTTTGAAGTAAGCTGTCAAATGAACTTGTTTCTCTGGCGTGAGGAAAGCCATCTGGGAAGTTGTGTTCAAGCTTGCTCCCAGGAATACAATTTGTTGGCAGGGTACCAGATGTGATTTCTTTTCGTTTATGGTGTAGCCCAGAAAAGTTAGCACATTTTGTACAAAGGCCAGATGATTCAATAGTATGTCCTGGCTTTCTGCCTGAATTAGGCAATCATCCAGTTATGGGTATATCTGAATATTTATTTGCCTGCAAAATGCAATGACTGGAGCTAGGCACTTTGTGAATACCCTGGGTGCAGTAGATAAGCCAAAGGGCAGTGCAGAGAACTGATAGTGCATGAAGCCTGCTTTGAAGCGTAGGTAACTTCTGCAAGATTCCCTGACTGGGATGTGCAGGTAGGCTTCCTTTAAATCCAGTGTTGCCAACCAGGCATCCTTGCCTAGCATAGGAAGCAACTGGTGAAGAGTTAGCATCTTGAATTTTGGGACCACCAAAAAAGTGTAGGATGTCAGGAGTTATCTTTTCTGGGCATCAGGAAAAGTCTTGGGTAGAAACCTTGTCCTCTTTCCTCTTCTGGGACAGTTTGAATCGCCCTTATACTTGAGAGAGAGAGAGAGAACTTGCTTTTGAGCCTCTGTCACTGATTTAGGGGTAGATCTGGCCAACCGTATGGGGTTGGTAAAGTGTGGAAGTGGAATCTGTATCCTTGGCAAACTATTTAAAACCCATTTGTCCTGGGTAATGAGTTCCCAGTTTTTTGCCTGCAGAGCAATCTTTCCCCCTAAAGGAGCAGTCAGTTGAGAAGGGCTTGGAAGTTTTAAAGTTAAGTCAATGAGACAGTTTACCATGGGGGGGGGGGGGTCTTACTACTCTCTGCTTTGGAAGTGGGAGCTCCCCACTGCTTAGTCCTGTGCGTACCTTGGGACTGAAGCCTGAGTGTTCTGTTGGTTCTGGGTTTGGACTGAGAAGGCCTGGAAGAGGCAGGAAAGGACCAATTCTTAGAGGGCCAATGCCTACTAAACCTTGGAGGCTGCACTTGCAGGAAATCTTTAACAGTTTGCATAGATTTAGCTTTTTGCTCTATCTTTTTAAGTACTACTTCTGCTTTGTTGCCAAACTGGCAGTCCTGGTTTAAGGGAGCATCCAACAATTTAGCTTTAACATGATCTGGCAAAGATTGCTCCTTAAGCCAAGCATGTCTTCTAAGTACAGAATCAGTAACAGCAGCCCTACAAGATGCCTCTAGTGAATCAAAACCACATTGCAAAGTATGTTTTCCAATGTGTTCACCAGAATTCATTAAATTCTGAAAATCCTTATTTTCAGCACAGTCCGGAATCAACATCATTTTCTGTTTAAGCAATCCAATAATATGCTGCTGATACTTTAACATATGAAACTGGCAATTTAAGGCCCTAATGGCCAAGGTTGCAGAAGTGTATACCTTCTTACCCCATCTATCCAGTGCCATGGAATCTCTATCAGAGGGGGTAGGATTTTTGGCAGTAGTAGCCTTTATGCCCTTGGGTCTCTGTGAAATGTTCTCAGGATCCGCAGTAGGATTTTTAAAGAGGAACTTGTGAGAGTCAGGAACTCTGTAATATCTATCTGGTTTTCTGGGAGCAGGAGATAAGGAGTCAGGGGCCAAGCTAGACTCCGAAAAGGCATAATCAACAATGTCCAGTACAGGGGGGATAGCTAAAGGCCTATGTTGGGGCAGGAGTAAGAAATCCCTAAGCCTCTTTTTAGAATCAGAGTAATCCTTGCTTTCCCAGTAAAAATGCTCCCTAAGAGTATGCAAGGTTTCACCAAAAGAGAAATCCTCTGGAGGAGAAGCACAGGGAATATAGTCCTCTGCATCAGAATCCTCATAGGTAGATAAGGGTAAATCCTGGTCATCAGAAGAAACAGAAATTTCAGAATCCTGATCAGAAGAATCATAACCAAATTCAGTCTTAGGTCTCTTAGAGGGGGAAGGCTGGCTTCTCTTGATTAAAGTAATAAGGTCTCCAGCCATTCTTATCATTTGCTTTTTTAAGGCATACAGGCCTGACCATGCGGTCTAGGCGTCTGTTTTCTAGGCATGGATCGAGTTTTAGGCCTTGAAGAAGAAGATGACGTTGGTTTAATATGCAAGTCAGTAGGCCTGAATACACCCTCAGAAGCCGGTACCTGCACAGCAGCTCCAGACCCATCCAAGGTAGAGACATCCGCAGGTTCCACAGTTGAAGCATCTTGCGGCATACTGAACTTCGAATGGGTCTCAGTAGAGGCCTGCGAATCTGAAGTAGCGGGTATCAGGGGCTGCGAAAGTGCCTCACTGAGTAACAGTGAATTGGCGACTAGCTTAGGAGAAGCGTTGTCGCCAGCTTTGGACCTAGGTGGCCTGTCTCTGTCTTTTATCTTTGTGTTTTTTCGGAATGTCGGTAGTCGGGTGGCTTACCGAAGCCATATCTGGATAATTGAACCGAGTACCAAAATATTTAGAAGCGTAAATATACCGACGACGAATAGTTAGTTCTTTAAATAAGGCACAAAACCAACAGCGAGGTACGTCGTGGTCAGGGCCTAGGCAAGGAATACAGTATGAATGAAAATCTTTATGAGGTATTTGCTTTCCACAAGAAATACAATTATTGACTTTTACCGACATCGGTTTAGAGCAAGAAAAAGTTTCCCCAATGGGGTACTTAGCTTTAGTTGAAGACTTCGGTTCTGAAACTCGAAAATGAAAATTTCAGGAGTCGGTCGGCCGACCGGCACTTGCAAACTGCTTCTGCTTCGGGCACCACATGGCAAGAAAGACTGATGTAATGGCATCGGCTGCATGCTTTATACCCCTGACTACTGGACGTCATGGAAGATGAGACAGCAACCGACGCAGGACCAAAGACTTTGATAATCAGGCCGACTGAGGGCTACTGCAAGCAGATAACCCAAATGTGATGACTGCAACAGTGAAACACGAAGAACTTCATCAGCAAAGCACAGCATGTATTTAAAAAAATGCAAGAAATGCTTGACAATATGAATGTGATGACAGGCATGAAAGCTAGATGAGGAATCAAAGAACAAGATTTTGAAGTGATAACATCTTGAAGTTCGGGATCTTGGCAAAAGTGTTTAGAGAAGAACGATTCAGCACAGGCCTCCAAGATCCTTCTGTTTTGGAAACTGCCTAGGATATTGACAGACTCTAGTTCTATGATTCTCTGAAACATCCTGTTGTGTAGAATGAGATAAAAACAGAGAAATTTGGTTCCCTGGGCAAGGTGGAATACTCCTGAAAAGGAGGAAGGAATTCCCATTGTCAGGAATATCCTTGTTGGTTCACAGTGAGAACCCAACTGTCTGAGACTATCTGATGCCATAAGGGAGTATGAAGTCTCAGGGGCAAATAAAGATTTCCAGGGTGGGGAAATCTGAACAGATGGATATAAATTCTAACTAGGGGGCTGTCCCTGTCCCTCCTGAATCTACAGTTACATAAAATCTTTCCATAACAGTAGATGTCCTTCTCTTCTCTTATTCTTCACTGAAGGTCTTTCCTGCCAAGGAAAGCCTAACGTCTGGCCAGTATACCAAAGCCTTTAGATCTTATAAGTACTGTACATTACATGTATGTTCCCTGTGTAGGGCATAAAGGTTACGTACAGATGTAAATACTCAGAACTGAAATGCCTCAGGAGGAACAGAACATCCCCAAGGATAAAGGAGAATACGTACATCTAGAAGAAAAAAAGTTAAGAAGGGAAGGGAAATAAGAGCCTCTCAGCCAGGAGGGTAACAAAACACTTGGGCTAGAGCTGTAACAGAGGGGAAAAAGAGGGAGGGACCAACTACTGTAACAGTGAAGAGGAGGACATCTACTGTTATGGTAAGACTTTACACAACTACACTATGTCCTTCCACATTACTGTTGCAGTATTCTTCACTGAGAAGGGAGTACAAGAACTAAAAAGACGACTGGGAGGAGCCCTCTACTAACCCATGCAGAATATCCCTGAGAAAACCTGCCCTGGAAACATCCAATTTGTAATACTTTGTAAAAGTATAAACAGAGGACCAAATAACTGCCTTAAGGATGGAGCTGGTGTCCAAGCCCTTGATAAAGGTACTAGAACAGGCGACCGCCCTAGTAGAATGCCCCTTTACAGTTGAAGAAAGACATTTGCCATGAAGAGAACATCAAAAAGACATGGCCTTGAAGTTCCAGGAGGAGATAGTTTACTTTAAAACAGCCACACCCAAAGTCCTGGAATAAAAAGAAACAAAAAGTTGCTCAGACTTGTGAATAACCTTTATTTTATATTAATATATCAGCTGTCTATCCTCTTCCAAGGTGTGAAAATCCTTCTCAACTGGCAGACTGCAGAGAAGGAAAAAACTATAGAAGTTGAACCGACTGATAAAGCAGCAACTCCAATAACCACCTTGGGCATAAAAGAAGGATTAGTACAGAGAGACACCCTGTCTCTGTTCAAAATTAAAAAAGAAGGAATAGCCATAACAGCCTGAAGTTCAGACACTCTTTTTGCAGAAGAAAGAACCAACAGAAGAACAGTATTCCAAGTACAAAGTTGCAAGGAAGCTGAACTAGCAGGTTCAAAGGGAGCATGAGTCAACTTTTCAAGTGCAAAACAGAGGTCCCAATGAGGAGGAATAGTTTTTTGGGGGCATGACATGAAGGATGCCTTTAAGAAATTGCTTGACCTCAAACTGAGGTCAAAGGGGGGGGGGGGGTCAAAGGCAGACAAGGAGTGATAACTGACAGGTGAGCTTTAACTTAAGAATATGCCAAGCCAGCATTATGCAGCAGATCACACAGATAACAGAACCAAAGGAACCACCACTGAAAATGAATCCTAATGACAAGAGAGGCACCAAACAGAAAATCTTTTCCATTTAAAGATATATGATTTTCTGGTAGTGGGTTTCCTGGCCTCCTGCAGAACACGAATCATGTTCTCAGAAAAGAGGTGCCTAAAGGGGATAAAAACCCTACCACTCACAGTGTCGTGAGGATAGATGAGAGATTACTTGTCTTGTGTTAGAAAATTTACCCGGTGAGGTAACTTGATTGCCCCTGGCCAGATGAAAAAGAAGGGGGTACCAGTTCTGTCTGTCTGAAAAGAGAGTCACTAATAAGATTTAGGGGAGTCCTGCCTAATCTTGTGCAGAACTCTTGGCAGCAGGGGAAGGGGAGGAAATGCATACAGAAACATTCCCTTACAAGGAAAAGACAGGACGTCCACTTTTCAAGTCAGAGGACTTGGTACTCTTGAACAGAAAAGAAGAATTTATCTGTTCAGAGGGAAGTCAAAAAAATCTACTGACAGACTATGTCCAGAAACACATCTCTGTGAAGCATCCATTCATAAGTCTGTGTTCTGGACCTGCTCAGACAGTCTGCCACTAGACTGCGCTCTGAATGAATATAAACCACCGGAAGAGTCACCTGATAACTGATAGCCAGATCCCAAGCATGAAGGCCTAGTCTGCAGAGGAGATAAGATCTCATATCCCCCTGCTTGCTGATATACCACATCACAGTGGTATTGTTCATGTAGATTTTCAGGGGATTGGGGAGAAAAAGGAAAAGTAAAGCCTGCAGAGTCAGAAGCAGACCCCTCATCTCTTCTATGTTGACATGTCTGATCTCTGACAAGGAGGCCAGAGACCCTGAATTTTCAGAGGGCCACAAGAAGCACCCCACCTCAGGTCTGAGACATTCGTGAACAGTTCATGGGAAGGAAATGCAGCCTGAAAGGTCAGTCCCTGATTATGAGAAATTTGACGAATGCACTAATGGAGCTTAAGTTTGAGACAAGGAAGCAAAAGAACACAGAATTCCAGGGAGTGGCAATGTTGAATCCATGGCAATTTCAGGTACCATTGTAACTTCCTCATATGGAGCCTGGCAAGAGTAAGCACAGAGATGGTAAAAGCCATAAAGCCCAGAACTCTCAGAAATTCCTTGGCTGGGATAGAGGAGAGAGAAAGAAGAGACTGGAAGAAGGCTGTCAAAGAGAGCACCTAGGCAGCAGGAAGAGAAGCCAACATGGAAATGGTCTGAATCCTGCAATCAAGGAAAATATGACCTAGGGAGGGCAAGGAGACTGACTTTTTGAGACTGATGGTGAACCCCAGATTTTGAAAAAGAAGAGTGGTGAAGTGGAAATCTTCAAGGAGACTGCTGGTAGAAAAAGCCTGAATAAGCAAGTTGTTTAAATAGGGGAATATCTGTAACCCTCAAAGCCTGCAAAAAGCAATGACAAGACCGAGTCATTGGTGAATACTCATCCCTTGGGGCAGTAGAAAGGCCAAATAGCAAAGCAGAGAACTGAAAATGAGAGGAAGAAACATAGAAATGTAAAATTTTCCTGAACAAATGGTGAATGGGAATATGAAGATACGCATCATTGAGATCGAAAGACACAAAGTAGACCTGAGGAAAAAGTAGAGGAAACAAAGTCTGAAGAGACAACATCCTGAAAGAAGGAACCTTGAGGAAGGTGATGAGTAGAGAGGAAAGGTCCAGAATTGGTCTCCAAACCCCCTTCTTCCAGGGAACCAAAAACATCCTGGAGTAAAAACTTCTTCCCATTTGTGTAGGTGGAACAGGCTGAATGGTGGCTTGATCCAAAAGGGACTGGACAATCTCTGGAAAGTGAGAAAGCTGGTATGGAGAAGACTGCGGAATGCCTGAAAAGTGGGAAGGGACTTCCATACCATGAAATACCTCTGACAAATGACAGCACCAATGAATCTGAGATAATCTGTTGACAATCTGGGATGGGATCTGGCCGGGGGTGGGGTCAAAATGTCAGATAGAGACAGGTTTGTCTTGAAAAGAAGGTTTCTGAGATGTAGGAGTCTGAGTAGACTTAGGAGGAATATGTCTAGACCCCTTCCTACCTTTGGAAGGCTAACGAGGCTGTCTGCAGACAAAGGCAGATTTCTCAGAAGAGTAATTCTTCTGAAATTTAAGAATGAAGAGACAAAATTATGCTTGAGTTCCTGTTTGGCCTTATCCTGGACAGAACTGAACAGGTTGCCTGGAGCTGTCTCAAAAATATTTTTATATCCAGAGGAACTTTCAAATGCAGGCAAGGCTTGAAGGCAAAACCAAGAATAATGCCTCATTACAGAACCAAAGACAGCAGCCCTGGAAGAGGTATCAGCAACATCATAACTGCATTTTATGGAGTGATGAGCAACCTGGGAAGTGGACCCAGGCAGGGAAAGATCTGAAGCTTTCCCCACAAAAACAGGAAGATCAGACACAACCTTAGCTACCTGAGAAAGGAGAGCCAAGACATACCTGGGTTACATGGGTTTGATAATTAATTGCCTGAAAGGACAAGATGGCAGCAGTTTATACCTTCTTACCCAATCCTTCCGTAGCTCTACTGTCCTTAGCTCAAGGAATGAGGTTAGCAGAGAGCAAAAGCTTAGAAGGATCATCTGTAAAGACTGAAACCACAAAAAATTAGCAAGAGGGCATTTAAAACTAAAACTTGTAGTTTGAAGGCACATTGTAGAACCTATCAAGTTTCTTAAGAGTAGGGGACTGAGAGTTTGGAGCTAAAGAGGCAGCAGAAAATGGATCCAAAAGGGCTGCCAAAACAGGAGGAAATGCAGACAGCTTAGGTGACTCCATTTGGAAAAACTCATAGTATCTTTTGGATGTAAGAGACATGGGAGCAATCCCAATTAAAGTACTCCATCAAGCGAGCAAAAGTACCCACAAAAGATAAATCTGCCAAAGAATCATCTTCTGAACCATAATCTATAGAAGGAATGTGAGAGGAGTAAGTTATGGATTCCTCTCCAGAATCTTAGTCTGCATATGAGAAATCTCTCAACAGGAGTGGAAGACTAGGGAAGAGCAGGGACTGAAACCTCCTGGGGAGGCTTCAAGGCCATCAAGGGACTGAACAAGCCTTAGGCAAAATCCTGCCACTCATGTTGGGGATCTTTAGCAACAGGGGCAATATACTTTGTGTCTTGTTTTTTCTTAAGTGGGGCATCTGCCCTAATGACTCTCAGGGTTCCGTCCCTTGGCGAGATTTAATACCAGAAAATCTCTTCCTGTAGTCAGATTTGAAGAGTCCCCCTATGCCCTTCAGAAATCATCGGCCATGGTTCCCCCTCAATGTCTGGAGCAGACGTCTGTACAGCCTCTAATGCCGTGCGAGAAAGTATAGCTGTGTACACTTACCATAAATGTAGATGTTCAAGTGTATTCACTGTTGCAGTCACCACATTTGGGTTATCCCTGCAGGGTGGCCCTTGGCCGGCCCAAATACCAGAGGCATAGTACTTCTGCGTTGGTTGCTGTCACTTGAAGACTGACATCAGGTCATCAGTAGTATAAAGTAAGGCAGCCGATGCCATTACATCAGTTTTTCTTGCCCTAACGTTTCAGGAGCTCCCAAGTAGGAGGCCAAGTTCTGGTGGAAGAAAAACCCACCAGTGGAAAATAAATACCCAAAATTCCCTTGTAAGTTAGAATGGTAATAAAAGGAGAAAGAGAAGAAAGGGGGATGGAGGGAGGGAAACCAGGACTGCAAGAGTGAATGCACTCGAACATCTATATTTATGCTAAGTGTACACAACTGTACTATGTTCTTCGTGTTTCACTGTTGCAGTCATCACATTTGGGTTGATTTCCAAAGCTTAGGCAAAGGGTGGAGGCAGTCAATGCCACTAGGGGCTGGCTAGGATGCCCTGCAAGACTGCAGAGGCAAACCCTGCCCTGGATTTGGAGAAGAGAGGCAGGTGGTAATGCTTGGTAAAAGTGTGAACAGATGTCTAGGTGGCAGCCACCACGATGACCCTGGTGGGGACTCCTCTGAGGAAGGCTGCGAAGGTGGAGGCTTCTCTGGTGGAGTGTGTCCTGACCCCCTTGGGGGGAGGCTTTCAATGCTGTTTGTAGCAGAAATGGATGCAGTGTGCTATCCACTTTGAAATGGTTTGTTTGGAGATGGCTTTGCCTTCTGCCCCTGTAGAAAAGCTAACTAGCAATTGATCAGACTTTCTGAAGGATTTAGTCCTGTCAAGATAGAATCTGAACTGTCTGTGCACATCTAGTGAGTGAAGAATCCTTTCCCCCTTGTTTTGGGGATTGGGAAAAAAGGTGGGCAAATGAATGGACTTGTTGAGAGCCACACTGGAAACCACTTTGGGCATAAAGGAGGGATACCCTGTCTGCATGGAATATTATGAAGGGTTCCACAGCCATGAGTGCTTGCAGCTCAGAGGCTCTTCTGGCTGAAGTGATGGCCAGAAGGAATGTTGTTTTCCAGGAGAGAAATTTTAGCTCTGCAGAAAAAGCTAGTTCGAAAGGGGGTAGGGTGAGCTTTTCCAAAACAACGTTAAGGTCACAAGCTGGTGTTGGTGCCCTTCTGGATGGCCTCAAGTTGCTAGCCCCTCTTAGGAACTGTTTGATCAAAGGGTGTGAGAAAAAGGGGCTGCTCAGTGGGAAAATGAGCAGAAATAGCAGAGGCATGATTTTTCATACAGGAGAAAGAGAGGCCACTGTATAGTAGGTCAGCTAAGTAATCCAGAATGAGAGGGAGGGCTGTGCCATATTGGCTCCCTTAGCCTGGATCTAGGTGCAGAACCTTTTCCATTTGTCTGCATAAGACTTTCTGGTGTTAGCACATCTGGCCTCACGGATAACATCCAGAACCTGTTTACTGAGGTTGGCAGATTGGTTCGGGGTTAGGGAATAAGCCAAGCTGCCAAATTGAGAGGCTGCAATTGGGGATGCATGAATTCCCCTTCTCTCTGGGTCAGGAGGTTTGGAGTCTGAGGAAGATGCTAGGGGGAGCAGGGAGAGCCTGTGCAGCAAGGGGTCCTTGGTTTTTCCTCCCTTATTTTGAGCAGTACCCTGGGGATAAGTGGGAGGGAAGGAAAGGCATAGACCGATAGATTGACCCAGGGGAAGGACAGAGCATCCACTTTCCAAGCCATGCAATGATGCTCTCTGGTGCATAAATTGTTGAGCTGATGGTTGGTGCGGGAGGCAAAGAGGTCGACCTTCGGGGTTCCCCATTTTTGAGTTATTAGGGTGAAGGTACTTCTGTTGAGTTGCCACTCGTGTGGGTCCAGAAGATTTCTGCTTAATTGGTCTGCCAGAGAGATGAGACAGACTGGTAGGAATTGTGCTAATAGGTGTAGTTGCATGGCAGAGGCTGTGTGCCAAAGGGTCATGGCAGCCTGCATAAAGGGTAGGAGTGAGTCCCTCCCTGCTTGTTGATGTACCACATTACAGTGGTGTTGCCTGTTTTGATCAGGAGAGCCCCAGGAGAGAGAAGGGGCTTGAAAGCTATCAAGGCATGCTGCTCAACCATCATCTCTATTTGACTGATGTGCAGAGGGATTTGCTGTGGGCTTCATTGGCCCTGTATGCACCTGCCGTCCAGGTGGGCACCCCAAGTGTAGTCTCATGCATCTGTGGTGAGGGTCTGGGTGGCGGGGGTGGGGAGAAAGGCATTCCCTTGTTGTGGGAGCATGCTGCTGCCCACCAAAGAAAATCTTTTCTGAGGCAAGGAATTATAGGTAGAAGAGTTTCCATGTCCTGACAGTGTTGGCACCAAAGGCTCCTTAGGTACCACTGAAGATTCCTCATATGCAGTTTGGCATATGGAATGAGTAGTATGCAAGATGCATGAACCCCAGAGCTTGCAGGATCTTCCTTGCAGTTAGCTGGGGCCTGGTGGCTAGTTGAGAGAAGTAGGCTGTCAGGAAAATTTGTTTCTCTGCAGTAAAGTATGCCATCTGGGATGCTGTGTCCAGACTTGCTCCCAGGAATATTACCTTTCTGTGGGCACCTGTTTGGATTTTTTTCGTTGATTGTGTACCCTAGGGAGGTTAGTAGGGTCTTTACAACGGCCAGGTGCTTGACCAGCTTTTCCTGGCTGTCTGCCTGAATAAGGCAGTCATCTAAGTATGGGTAAATCTGAATATTTCTTTGTCTGCAAAAGACAATGGCCGGAGACAGACATTTTGTGAAAACTCTGGGAGCAGTAGATAAGCCAAAGGGAAGCGCAGAGAACTGAAAGTGTTGAGATCCTGCCCTGAAGCGGAGATATTTCCTGCATGATTCCCTGATAGGAATGTAGAGGTAGGCCTCTTTTAGATCTAGGGTGGCTAGCCAAGCGTTTTTGAAGAGCATGGGTAGCAGCTGTTGTAGGGTGAGCATTTTGAATTTTGGGATCACCAGGAAGGTGTTTAGAATGGATAGATTGAGGATGGGGCACCAGATGCCCTCTTTTCTGGGCACCAGAAACAGTCTGGAGTAGAAACCTTGGCCTATCTGTTCTGCAGGAACGTGCTCTATTGCCCTCATACAGAGCAGGGAAAGATTTGCTTTTGAGCCTCTGCCCACTGATTTGGAGGTTGAACTGGGAACCCTTTGAGCCTTTCCCACTGATCTCGAGGTATAACTGTGAACCCTTTTGGGGTTAGAAGGGTGTGGAAGGAAAATTTGTATCCCTAAAACAAGATGTTCAGAACCTAGTGGTCCTTGGTAATGGTGGTCCATGTGCTTGAGTGAAAGGAGAGTTTTCCTCCTAGGGGTAAGTGAAGGTGGGCAGAGGGAGGGGGTAGAGGTGGTGAATTACTGAGAGTTCTTACCATAAGGGGTGGCTTAGAACTCCCTGGTTTTGAAGTGGAGGTAGTCCACTGTTTAGATCTCTGCATTCCCTGGGTCTGCTTCCATGGGACCTCGGCTGGGCCGGTTTACTGGGAGCAGGAAAGAACCAGTGCTTGGAGAGACAATGCCTGCTGAACCTGGAGGGCTGGACCTGCAAGAAATCCTTAACTGTTTGAATAGATTTTGCTTTTTCTTCCATCTTTTTTAAGACCTCTTCTGCCTTAGTGCCAAATAAGTTAGCCTTGTGCAAGGGGGCATCCAACAATTTAGACTTGACATGGTCTGGCAGGGGCTGTTCCTTAAGCCATGCATGCCTTCTAATGACAGATCCAGTGACTGCTGCCCTGCAAGAAGCTTCTAGGGCATCAAAACCACAGTGCAGGGTGTGTTTAGTTACATGACTTGCAGAATGCATTAAATCTTGTAAATCTTTAGATTCTGCCCAAGCAGGAAAGGAAGACATTTTTTGTTTAAGGAGTTTCAAGGTATGTTGCTGAATTTCAGCATATGGAACTGGCAATTTAGTGCCCTGATAGCAAGAGTAGCTGAGGTGTATACTTTTTTACCCCTTCTGTCCAATGCTCGTGAATCCCTGTCTGAGGGGGAGGGGTTCTTAGCAGAGCTTGCTTTAATCCCTTTTGGCCCTTGAGAAATGAACTCAGGGTCAGCTGTAGGATTTTTAAACAGATATTTGTGTGAGTCATGGACTCTATAGTACCTGTCTGGTTTTCTGGTAGCAAGTGGAAGGGAGTCAGGAGTCAAGCTGGATTTGAGGAAAACATCCTCCACAACATTCAGGACTGGGGGATGGCTAAGGGTCTGTGCTGTGGAAGATCTAGGAATTCCCTGAGTCTCTTTTTAGACTGAGGGTAGTCCTGACTCTCCCATTGGAAATGCTCCCTTAAGGTATGCTGGGTTTTCCCAAAGGAAAAATCCTCTGGGGGAGAGGCTGAAGGAATGGAATCCTCTGCATCAGAATCCTCATAAGTGGAGAGGGGTTGCATGTCTTCATATTCAGATGCATCAGATTCGTCTGACTCTTGTTCAGACAAAATTACAGGGGACAGATCTCTTTTCCTTTTGGAAGGAGTATCTGGGCCTCCCCTGATTAGCATGATAAGGTCTTCGGCCATTTTAAGCATTTGAAAGTGAGGCAAGGTAGCAGGCGTCTGAGAGTGGGTCGTTGGTTTCTTGGGTGTAGTTCATACCCTGGGCCTAAGAAACTCGGTAGTTTTAGAAAGAACGGTAGTCGCGAAAGAAGACAGTTTGTGTCGAGATTCAGTAGTGCGAAGGACTTCTTCGGAAGCCGGTGCCTGCTCAGCAGCTCTGGACTCATCCGAGTGTGAGAGAACCGCAGGATCCTTAGTCGAAGAAGAGTTTTGCGGCATACCGGATTCCGAAAGGGTCTCGGTAGTGGCCTGCAAACCAACAGAAGCGGGCATCAGGGGCTGCAAAACTAGCTTAGTGGAAGCGTCGTCGGTAGGTTTGGACCTGTGCAGTCTGTCTCTGTCTTTATCTTTACTTTTTTTCGGAAGATCTGCTGTCGGATGGCTTACCGAAGCCATATCGGAATTTGAGGACTGTAAACGAAAATATCTGGCTACGGTAAGGGCCCGATGACAGATAGTTCTGGCGTTGAACAAAGCACAGAAGCAACAATGAGGGACGCTGTGGTCTAGGCCTAAACAAGTGACGCAGTAAGAGTGGAAGTCTTGATGTGGTATTTGTTTTCCACAGGTGAGACAATTATTAACTTTTTCTGACACTGGTTAGTGCACGAAAAAAGGCTACCCAATGGGGTACTTAGCTTTAGAAGACTTCAACTTCAATTCGGTACACGAAACCCATGTAGCGGCAGACTGGCACTCATGCAAACTGCTTCTACTTCGGGCTCCACAGCAAGAAAGACTGATGTAATGGCGTCGGCTGCCTTACTTTATACTACTGACGACCTGATGTCAGTCTTCAAGCGACAGCAACTGATGCAGAAATACTAAGCCTCTGGTATTTAGGCCGGCCGAGGGCTACTTTGGCAGGGATAACCCAAATGTGATGACTGCAACAGTGAAACAAGAAGACCATCTCAGATCCATGCTGGCTTCTGACTGAGTCATGGCAGAGGAATCCGATGCATGCACTGGATGGTCTTCAGTGCTTTCACTTGCTTCTAGACAAATGTCAGTTGGAGGCTGGACAGCAACAGGATCAGTCATAGAATTTTTGACCTTCTTAGAAGACAGCTGTCCCTTGGGATGGGAGGATTCTGTCATATCACTCTAAGCCAACAATTTAAAATGTTGTTTCTCCAGGTACATGGACAGAGCCGATAAGTAACCATGAAGTGTCTTAGGGACAAACGCTTGACAGACAGAGCACTAGGAATGGTGATGAGAAGCACCCAGGCAAACAAATACACCGCTCGTTATGGTCTTTATGGGGAATCTGCATCCAACATTGACATTTCTCCTTCTTGCATGACATGAACATAAGGAAAGAACAAAATACAGATGAAACCCCAACAGGGCACTTATCTGAAATTACTTAGTAAACAGCACAGCAAAAGGGTGTTCAAACTGATGTTTGATATGGCATTCAGACAGGCGGCAAAGAAGTTCTAAGCATTTCCGTCTGTACACTACATTTATCTCCATGCAGGCAGTATATGTGTGATGGATGGCTCCTATAAGATCTAAAAGCTTTGTTATACTGACCGGCACTGGGCTAGCCTCGGCAGGAGATCCCTTCAGTGAAGAATACTGTAACAGTGATATGGAAGGACATTGTGAGTCTGTCACAATCTGTTGCCAAAGGGAATGAAAGGGATGATGCTGGACAGTCATCCTGAAGATGTAGACTGCACCGTTTCTTAAAGGTTCCTGATAGTTGCTGTTTCCCTCCCGTCATCTTTTTTGTTTCCCTGTTTGGGCAGAAAAAACAAGGATTGGTTGTTTTGTTTCTTAGGAGTGAAACCGGATCTGAGAGATTTTCAATGGGGGGGGGGGGGGGGGGGCGCCTGAAAATTCGAAACTCCCTGCATTAATTCTTCTCTTTTAAAATTTGTTTGTGGACATGAGTAGCAAGTGACCCAAACAAAAATTCTGACTAATTCATCAGAAAACTTCTGATTCTGTACATAGGCATACCTCCCCAAAACAACTGCAGAAGCAAAGGCCTTAAACTTAGTCCCTGCATAATTATACATACTCCTTAAGGCATGTTTAGACACTAGTGACATGTCTGAAATAATGAGACTGAGATAGGCACACCCAGCAGACGAAGGGGTGGTAACTAAATAACTTAAACTGTCTATACAAAAAAGCACAAACCATTATATGGGTCAGAAAATTAAGAATTTTTAATGCCAAAGTAGAAGAAAAAAATTCTTATACAAAAGCTGTCCCAAAAACCTTTCACTCATTATGCACAGGAAAAGGCTGGGATGATACCAATAGCCTGTTACCTGCTGACATGGTGGAGGAGCTTGCTGTAGGGCCGCAACTACACAGAAAAAAAAGTGTTAATTAGTCTAAGAAACTTTGTAAAGCATATCTGTTTTTTTGTGGATTGAAGGTTGTGAACCAAGGATGTTATAAGGCAGCATTTTATACCTCCAGCAAACCTGAAAAAAGAGGATGAACAAAGAATGAGGCAAATCTACCTATACCATATTAAAAAAAGAAATCTCAATTCAGGGGAACCATCCAATTACTCCCATAAAAACACCTTATTCATCCTGCCAGCAATATGAGAAAAGAAAATTACCTCCCATGGAAGTTGTTACGACCAGTTTTCCTTAGCATCAAAGTACTGGGCTCGAGAGTCTGTAGGACAGGAAGCTGTCTCTCAGGGTTACACATCTGAACGGTCTTCCTCAGGGATATTTTGACTGACCTGATTACTACATAATGAAGGCTGTGTACAAGGATATACAGTCTGTAACAATGTCTTAGATAAGCTAAGAAAATTGTCTTTTCTTCTAGATACCATGATTTCAAGTGAACACTGACTACTTTTTTTTCCTAACAGGCATCTTCTGTGACCGACTAGGAGAGGAATACCTGCCCCTATAAAAGGTCTCTTCATGGACCCCTTGTGAAACGTTGTGTCCCAGGGAAAAAAAATGGTTCACCCATGCCTAAATTGGACACTGGAACAGCCAAAGAGGACATGACTGACCCCCAGTTTGTGGTGACTGAAAGGACTATATCAAAGGAAGCCGGAGAGATGAGTGAGTGGCCTGAGTAATGTCTGCAGGCTACTGCAGAATCACCCAAAATTAGCTGCGGCAAAGACTTAGCTTGCTTAATTGTCAACAACTGCTACGTTTTTGATTTCTAGAAATTGAAGATATTGGACTAGCAGGAGCAAAGTAAGCATCCATGCTGTGAGAGAGGAGGATGCTTTGCATGTCGCTGGAATTGGAGGAGAGCGCTGGTTGGAAGGTAAGTTGTTAAAAGTCTTCACAAGTAGCACACACAACACTTACCCATTCTCAAAGTGTCCTCCAAAACACTGTATCATGCAAGCAGTGCATTAAAACCTTGTCAGAAACCCTAAGAAGTAAAATTAGTCTAACAGAAATAAATGACAGGTACGTTGTCACAATGGGTACACAAACACTACATGGCCTGTTGTTGTCTCTGCTCAAATTACACACTGCCACACACTTAAAATTTTATAAATAAATAAAAGGTTTGCATAAGCACTACATTTCTACATCAATATAAATCCTCACACTAGCCAAAGCTAAAAATAAAAGAAACAGTAGTCCCAGACATGAAACAGACAGAACTTAAGAAATACCAGGTTTCTTAAAGGGAACACGCATTTCGAAGTAAAAGTAAAAATATATTTTTTCACTAAATACACTAAACGCATTAAAAATCAGAATACTCTCCAAAACCAAAAACTATAAACCCCCCTCAAAAAACTTCAGCCCACTACAGTGTCGCAGAAAAATCTGCATATGACAGTGACAAGAATAAAACCATTTAATCACCTTGTGCCTCAAAAAGAGCTTTTACAGACTACACTCTTGCCCTTTTCCTCCAGGCTTTAGAAAACTCTTTCAACAAGGAGTTTAAGGAGGATATTCTTGCCCAAGGGCAAGTAGGTAGCTTTATATTTACATGGTCTGAAATTGCCAAGTCCTCAATGGCAACGTGCAACAGGAATGTGTATATTATATTACATTATTCTTTTCTAAGGATCTGATGTGCTGTTACACTGTGAATCTTGGACATTTTTTCCTTTAGTCAGGACTATTGATTCTTACGGTGCTGGAGAATACATTTATTAGCTAAAATACTGCTCACTTTAAGCTGCACGTGTATGTGGCTGATTACATCTGGATACTACTCCTGTTCGCACCGATGTGTGGCTTCACATGATCCGATGACAGCTGCTGCTGTCATTTGTGTAGATGAAGTAGCTTTTTTTTAAAGTTGTGATGTAAAGCTTTCTGTATGCAGCTGTATAACTTAATAGTAAATCAGTTCTGCAGCTGCAATCAAGGTGGTCAACATCTTCAGCTCCACACAAGAAAATGAATCCATTTTTTTAAATTAGGTCTAACATACTTATAAAGGTATGTAGGAAGCACAGTCAATAAAACAATCTCAAAATGGCAAGTCTCTTTGCTGCAGGTTAAGCTCTCCTTTTGAGTCTGGCCTTAAGAACAGTGAATCCAGAGACTATATGCAAAACGGTCAGCTTTTTAATAAACATGTAGTGGCCTCTCTCTGATGGCACATGTTCTTCACAAAGGCAGTAGAGACAACACTGACAGTGTGCATCTTGAGTCATTATTAGACGGTAAAATCAAGGCTCTGAAAGCTTTGGTACTTTAAGCATTGAATGCTGTAACATTTTACACAATATAACTTATCAAGACTCAGGAGCTAGACACACACTCCTAGGGTGGCACATCATGCCACATATGCAGGAGTAAGGCATGTAAACTTTCATAGTAGAGGAAGTTCAGAGGAAGAAAAAAAAAGGCAGTGCTAGAATGGAATACAAGACTAATCTAGTAGCAGACCCATCAAGTAGAGTTACAGGTAATACATTCACACATTTTTGAGAGAAATTTTAAGAGCAATTGCTTTGATAATGTTTCTCTATCACAGAGATACATGAATTGCGTGTGTGTGTGTGTGTGTGTGTGTGGGGGGGGGGGGGGGGGTTTGACCAGTTCCACAATACAGACTGTTCCAATGTTGTCTGATGAACAGCTCTCAGAAAAGATAGTCTCCCAGGCTGTAGGGAGCTTGGAAGGCCTGCCTTGTATGGGAAGTCCTGCATAGCAATCAGAACTAATATGGAGCAGCCTGTGAAGCCACAGCCTGAAGACTTTTGTAAGACACTTCCAAACTGGGCTGCATACGTCTCATCATCCTGGAGGATTAGGTTGACCTGCTGAAGAAAAAGGGGACAAGGGTTATACAGGACATTTGTGGCTAATTATGCCTAAACATCTGTCAGAATTCATCTTAAAAGAAAACAAAATGGAGTAATGAAAAAGGCTGCCTTGCCCTGGAAAGTGCCTGCAGCCAAACCTTCTATTTAAGGGGTAAAATAAAACATTTCAGAGCTTTGCTAGAAAGGCTCACCCAGACTCTGCTACTCTTTGCTCTGAGGGAAAGGTTAGTTTGCTTTTTATTTGTTGTATTTTGTATTACTTTATTGCCTTTTTCTGTTTTGAATACTGTGATTTGTTTTCTTTACCTTGTGTTTTACTTGTATTCTGCTTTTAACTGCATATTAAAACTTGAAAAGAGACCACAGCTCTGTCTCTTGTGAGTCAGGCAGAAATATTTTTTCTCACCCTCCCACCCAGTCACTGTTGTGTTCTTAAACACCACTGTCTTTCTAGTCGCCTGCCCCTTAGGTTAATTTGACCATATACCTCATTTCCTCTCTGCTTTTACTGGCTTGTGTGAGTAAGCACAAAATTATCATTTTGTGAAATCACTCCCCTTCAACTATTTAAATTTATTGGCCATCCTACTGTATTCCATAGTACCAGAATACAAAAGTGACCACCCCCTTTCGATCTAGCTTGCTGTTTTAAAAATAGTGACTCTCCTCTAAAACTTTTTAAACCGGTAAAACTTAAGTTACCTACTTTCACATCTAATTCATCTAGTACACACTGCAGTGTTTAGGATAAACTGTTTTTTTCGTCTTACCTTTAAGCATCTATTGCAAGACCACCAGTTATTGGAGAGCCCACATTCTGCCCCTCAGTAGTCATCTTGGGATTAGTGCTTCTGTTTTCTCCTGGTGAGAGAAGGAGCGCAGCTCCATTATTTCCTGGAGACTGCTGATCACCAGAAAGCTTAATAACTGATTTATAGGTGACAGCTTGGAATCTATGCTTATATTCTGATCCTGGTGAGAGTAGGAGTAGAGTGCACTGATTCCTGACTCTTTCTGGTTGGAGTCCCTGTGACTAGCACTAGCTCTAAAACATGCTGGAAAGCACTAGGAAGCCTTAAACTGATACAAGCACTCAGCTCTCCTTGTTAATAAGGAAACATTAATCGTAGGCACTCAACAGCCTATAATTGCAAAGTACCTTGCCAAGGTAAGGGAAAACAGCTCTTGTACTTTACAAAAAAAAAAAAAAGGCACCTAACCAGGCATGTCCAAGGGTCAGCTTCCTGTAATTTCTCCTGTCCACCTGGCGAATCTGGGCATACACTGGGGCAATGCAGCAATTGCCTCATGAACACAGACAACCCTCTCCTCCTACCACCCAACACTACAACCTGTGAGAGATGCACTTACATAACCAAACTAGAAGCAAAGCTCTCACCAGCCAAGATTGTGCTTCTTCAAAACCCTCACCACCAACACCCACACATAGTAACACTAAAGCCACATATACGGAGGCCCTTAACATTAACCTGCCCAAGCAACAAGGACCTCCGAAGCTGAAACGTAAACAAACACCAATCACAACCAAAGTATCCCAAAGCTCACAACAACAGTGTGCCACACAACAACAGCCTCTAAGGCAAGACAACGTACCCAACACTTTAGTCATAGGTGACTCTATAGTCACCAGGCTGAACAAGGAGAAAATTACAGTCAGCTGCCTGTCGGGTGCCAGGATCCACCACATAATGCATGCACTCAAGTCACTCCACAACAAGTACAAATATGACTCTGTCATTGTCCATGTTGGAGTGAATGACTTGAGATGTACCTCCCTGGACTAATGAAGAGAGGCATGGAAGAGCTCTCGGATCATGTGGCCTATGCAGGTATGACCCTAGCTCTGAGTAGCATCCTGCCTTTGCCCAGAATTATACCACAGTATAAGGACAAAATGATTGACTTCAACAATTGTTTAAGCTTCTGGTGTCATTCAAAGGGGATCTAGTATCTGGCTGGGACGAAATGATCGACAAACCACAATGCTTTGCCAGAGATGGTCTGCACCTGTCGCCCCTGGGATTCAGGTTACTGGCTAAGGCTCTTGCCACCCCATAGTGCCTTTTTTAGGCAAGGCTCAAAGGACAAAACCACCACCGTAACAGGTACAAGTATGCAAAATCTGAAGGTAATGCTACTCAATGCTAGAAGTCTAAACCTCAAAATGCACTCTCTCGAGGCACTCCTAAAAATGGAGAACATCGATATATGTGCAGTAACTGAGACCTGGTTCAAGGCTCCAGAGAGCACCCCTGCAATACCAGGCTACAACTCCTACCACACTTTTCGGCCACCAAACCAGGACTGAAACACTAAAGGTAAAGGAGTGTCCATATGCATTAAGGATATTCACACCACCAGGCTAGTTGCCCAACACAATGCATCCGAAATTCTCCAGGTGCATCTAACACTAGGTAAGACTGCAATCCAAATTGCAGCTTGCTACAGATCCCCCACCATGCCCCAAAATTATCACTATACCTTTCTAAACATACTGGAAAATATTAAGATACAACCAAAAACCATAATACTGGGTGATTTCAACTACCCTGACATTAACTGGGAAAACTACTAGTGTTCCAACACCTTTGCCCAACGGTTCTTGGAATTTATAAATTCCAACACCCTGGATCAACCATTCCACAGTCCCACCAAGGGCTCCAATATACTGGACCTGGTCATTACCAACATGGGAAATCGATGATCCACACCAGTGGTCACCCCCTCGTTGGTTAGGTATAACCATAAGCAAATCACCTTTGACATCCACATCCCACCTCCCTCCCTAGTAAGGAAACATCAGTAAAAAACTTATCCAAGGCCAACTTCATGCTACTCAAATCAGAAGTGACAAACTTCATGACAACCATGCAGATGGGAACTGAAAGTTCGACTGCCGAATCCTACACTAAAGCACTATATAGGCACATCCACTTGTGCATGAATCGTGCCATCCCAAAAAGAATCAAGATGCTCTCCTCCAAAAAAAGGAAGTCAATGTGGTGGTCCCCTGTCATAAACAAACTATACAACAGAAGGACGAAACTGTTGCAGAAAAGAGGAACATCCCAGGATGCAAAAAACTCCCTTACCAGCCTCAGTAAGAAGCTGAGATCCCTCATAAAATCCTCCAAACCTAGTTACGAAAATAAAATTGCCAAAGATTCCAAAGACAACCACAGCTACGTCAAGAATCTAAATGGCAATGCTCAGATCTGCTCTGAGCTACAACAGAATGGCATTAAATATACTGATCCCAAGGAAATTGCCAATATCCTGGCAGATCGATTCAGTGCCAACTTCACCCCCCTCTCACCCCCTAAAGGGCCCATCTCAATACCGAACGATTGCCAAATTCCGGTAATCATGGCCACACAGGTAAAAATCGCACTCTCCAAAGCTAAGAATACAGCATCCATGGGAAAAGATGACATCCTGGGCTGCGTACTACATGAACTACAAAATAAACTGGCACCTTTCCTAAGTGTCATGTTTAATCATAGCCTCAACTCAGGCTTCATGCCCAATGAGTGGTGCACAGCTACAGTTAATCCCTCTCCACAAGGGGGGAATCCACCTTGGATCCTGGGAACTACCGTCCCATCAGTCTGACGAGCCTGATCTGCAAGGCCATGGAACGCATCATCATGGAACTTATAAACAAAGACATTGGCAACCTTCAAACACTGGACCCCACCCAGTTTGGGTTTGTGACAGGCCGATCATGTCTCCTGAGCCTGACTGACTTCTTCGAATCAGTCTCCAGCTGTGAACGAGGGTAAGGTGGTCCACACAGCCTATCTGGACCTCACCAGGGCCTTCGACACCATCCCCCACTCTGGAATCCTACATAAATTTACTAAGCTGGGCATAAATCCCTATGTCACTCGATGGGTTGCCAACTGGCTTACTGACAAAACCCACACTGTAAAAGTAGCTGACTCCAAATCCAGCTCCAGACAAGTGACAAGGGAGTACCTCAGGGTTCAGTCCTGGGACCGCTCTTGTTTGGCATCTACTTCTCTGAAGTACAGGCCAACAGTAAGGGACTCTGGCTAACAAAGTTCGCAGATGACGGCAAACTGGGAGCCATTACTGAATCCCCAAATGATGTGGATATTCTACAAAAGGGCCTTACAGAAATAGATGCTTGGGGCCAGAGCCATGGGCTCAAGCTCAATGTCAAGAAGTGTATAGTTATCCCCTTTGGGGAAAAACCATGTACCCATGAATTACCACATAGGTGACAGTACACTAAACACCAAAAGTGTGATAAGAGACTTAGGACCACAGGTGGACAGTGGTCTCACCTTCGATAACTACATCGCCACAGTCAGGAAATCCTTCTATGTGGCACACCTCATCACTAAGGGCCTTTCATCCAGAAAAAAGGAGGTCATTGTCCCACTGTGCTCATCCCTCATTAGACCCATCATAGAGTACAACGCCCCGTTTGGTATGTAGCTCACAAGACATCTGCAACAACAGAAACCTCACTAAAAGAATCACAAGCCTAAAGCTGATGCCCTATGCTGACCGACCAAAATAACAACAGCTATACTCTGTCGCATATCGTCTACTCAGAGGCAATCTCTGCTTAACATACAAGGCCATGTCAAACCCGGAGCTGCTGGACATGCTACACTTAAAGAAATCCCAATACATCAGAACCACACGCTCCAAGGACCTAAACCTTGTCATCACAATGAACAAAACATGCTGGAGGGATAGGTTCCTGACCCAGAAAATCCCCATACTGTGGAATAGACTATGCATACATGTCAAGCAGGGTGCCTCCTTGGCCCTCCTCAAAAGGAACCTTGACGACTGGATGGGAGATAGAAAATTTACCCTGGGGATCACGTCAGTCGCCCTGCTAGACAAGGGTCCAGGGAAGTAAATATTCTGGGAAGAAATAGCCAGGGAATTGTTATGGCTAAGCTTGTATAGGCCCTAGGGCCGATAACCTAATACCAACCTATGAACCTGTGAACCTATAAAAACTGCTTTCAAACAAGTCAGACCAAAAAGTACACAATGAGGAACCTTGTTTGCAGACAGAAACGCCTCCGAGTCAAAAAGCTTCTTAACGCTTTTATTTTGAACAAACCAAAAGAGCGTTTTCGCCACAGACCACTGCAGCTTCTTCAGAGAAACAAATTAGACAAAAAACACTCACTTTAAAAATACTACATCAGGAAATGACATATTCCTGTTTCCTGTTACCGAACAGTTGTATTTAAAAACACATACAAAGTGCTAAAAAGTTAAAGGCATCCCACATTTAGAATCATTTTTAAAAGTAGCACACAACAATAAGAAATGGATTCAATTATATGAAAAACATCTCAGCGACTTAACAATAATATAGATGACAAAAAACAGATGTCATTACTATTTAAAATAAACTACTATACAAAATATGTAAGTAGGTCTATCAAAAAGTATACTCTGATACTCACTTAAAACATTAAAAACAAATTTGCCTTGTATGAGGTGTGTATAAGGGATAAATACTGCTCATATTTGCTCAGGCTTAGTTTATTAAACATTCAGTTTATGCTGTAACCATGCAGGACTAAGGAAAAAAGAAGAAGGGGGGGGGGGGGAGAGGAAAGAAAAGGAAAGGGAAAAGTATCCTTTGCCCTGCGGAAAACACGTGCGACCTAAAAGATTCAGCACGTGAGAATCCATTGTGTCTTCCTACTAAGACCACTAAGACTAGGTTGTAAACCTGACTGTTAGGTTAAGCAAGCCCTGAATAGTAGACGGTCAAGTCAACTAACTAGACCCAATGTGTTAGTGTAAGGTGCTGAAAACAAACAAGACTGCCAAGTCATCCAATATGTGTTGCCTGATATACGGGTCAGACCTAAAGTCGGAGAAAACTATATAGTAACAGTAGGTTTTACCTAAAATAACTTTTTAATTTAAGAACTGGGGCAATGTTGCAGTTAGTGTTAAGGCCAGGGAGACAGAAAGCGTCCAAGCATAACTGCCAATCCAGCTCACAATTTTCTAGTATTAAAGATACAGGGCCCCCTCTGATTTTTAAGGGTACATGGTCTATAGCCATAAAGCTAAAACTATGTCCTGGGAACAATGCAATATGTTTGGCCAGTGCGTTGTCATCTTTACATGTCCTAATTGCATACAAGTGCTCATACATCCTATCTCGCAGTCTCCTGTCGGTTTTTCCGATGTAGAACCCAGAGCAGCAGTTGCACATAGCAATGTATATAACTGATTTGCTCTCACAATTAAGTGCATGCTTGATGACAAACTTCCTGTCCCTAACAAGGAATGTCTCCCTGTTCGGACATTGTTACAGAAGTTACAGAATCCACATCTGGACATTCCTTTCCTTTTATAAAAACTATGCTGTTGGATATCCCTTTGTAATAGTTCCTTCAAATTTTTAGATCGCTTAAAAATAAATCTGGGTTCGCTCCCAATTTTCCTGCTAGTGATGGGTTTGAGGATATCAACCTCCAATTCTTACGGATGATGTCCAGAATTGCTTCTGAATTAGTACTAAAAATAGTGACGAAGCTCAAAGATAAATCTGTGTTTGATTCTCTGCGGTCAACATTGCTACCTATTAGACCACTTATAGGCACCTCATCTGTGAAACTACTAACTACACTGGAGGAGACCTTTTGTTTAGTCAATAAAGGTGTAGAAGCCTCTAGTTCTTTTAAGAGTAACTTCCTCAATAAGTTCACAAACCATTTTCTCAGGATAGCCACGGTTAGTGAACATTTCCTTCAGAAATGAACATTCCTTAACAAAATCCACAAGGGTGCTGCACATTCTTCCTGCCCTCACCAGCTGTCCCTTCACTATAGATCTTTTCTGTTTGTGAGGGTGAAAGCTGGTGAAGTGCAGGAAAGAATTGCAGTATGTGGCTTTCCTAAAGACGGTGGACCTGAAGCACTGATGACAAATATCCTTCGTAAGTTTGACATCTAAATAATCCAGCTCGGTGGTAGAAAATTTAAAAGTGAACTTCAGGAACTCAGTGGAATTACTGATATTATCCACTAAGTTTTTCGCTTCCAATTCTGACCCCCTGAACAGGAGGAACATGTCGTCAAGGTAGCGGGTGTAGAAGGTAACAGGGGCCATAATACCAGGGAGATCAGCCAAGATGTTTGCTTCCCAGTACCCCATTACATAGTTTGCCACACCTGCTCCACATGGGGAGCCCATCGCCACCCCCCGTTTCTGTAAATAGAAGTCACCGTCAAATAGGAAGTAGTTACTGGTTAGTACTATTTCAAGTAATTCCATAACCAGTTCGACCTCCAATCTGGACGCCCAAAATTTTGTAACATTGACCCTGTCCATTCAACCGCCTCTAAGTGCGGTATGCACGATAGAGGTCAATGACATCAATAGTTAACAAGTTGTCATCTTCATTGAATGGCAGTTTGTTTATGTTGTCCAAAAATGTCCATGAGTCCTTACACACACTTGGAATATACTTAACGTATTTGTCCAAGATGTGTGTGATTAGTTTGGAACATGGGTAAGTAATAGAGGATCTACTGTCAATTAAAGCTCTCATAGGGGGGTCAGTGACACTTTTATGGATTTTAGGGATCCCAAACATAACGGGGATCTTAGAAGACATGATGTCAATATAATTATATGTCTTGATATCAATTTTCCCCATTAAGAAAAGGTCCCTAAAATATCCCCTGATCCTTTGTGTGGTACCGTTAACTTCATTTCTTGAAGCTTTTGTGTAGGCATCACTATCAAGGAGGGAAGACATTTTCTCATTATAGGTGACATTATGAAAAATCACCAAGCCTCCTCCCTTGTCCGGTTTTAACACCCGTATAGGTAACTGACTAAGTTCATCCAGTAATAAGCGTTGTTCTTTAGAAATATTGGGAGTTGTAGGCCTATTATATTCATTATATTTGTTACCCAAAAATCTAAAATCAAATTCACACATGTTCTCAAACAATTCCAACGTAGAATGTAATGGAGGATTAAAAACACTGGACAGTTTTGGAAGTCCTACATTGGGGATGGCGTTTACTTCACCATGATTCACAGCCTCTGTTTCATGATTGAACAGTAACTTAAGATTCATTTTTCTTACAAAACACTTTAGTTCAATAATTTCTTTAGCAACATTCCCATAGGAAGTTGGGACAAAAGTGTTTCCAAAAGCTAACAATTCTATCAATTGTTGGTCCAAAATAATGTCAGAAAAATTGTAAATGGTAAAGTCGCCATTCGTGTTAGTGAGAATGACAGGGGGCCCACCATAAGAAGGTGAGCTAGAGGCATCAGCCGACTATACTAGAACTATCTGCCACCAAGAAGTTAGGTATGGGGTCAAGCAGGGCAAGTTTGTTACTTCGCTCTGTTCCTGTAAGACTTCTTGCTGCGTTGCCCTAAAAAATTTTTGTTGTTACTATTCCCTGCATTATAAGTGTTGTGCCCCCTGTTGTCATTGTAACCTTTGTCACTTCTCTCGTGGCTTCCCTTATCTTTAGCAAAGCCCTTAATTCTGTTACTCCTTCTAGGTGTTGGGGTGGCATGAACATTCCCAGAGTCTTCTTCATCAAGGTCTTCTACCCCGTCCTCATCCTCACCTAGTGTTTGGACCGGATATTCATTATTACTACTTATACGAACATGTCTGGTCCCTTTAAGGTTAGGGTAAGCAGCATTTTTACCATAAGCCTCTCTGTCCCTACTCAATTTTTTACTCTTGTTTCCCTTTAGTTTAAGTAGCAGAGTATCAATACTGGACAAAATCCGTCCGTAATCGAACTGGTATCTATTAAAATCTAAATGTTGCTTAATTTCATTGTCTAAATCATTAATTTCTTTTAATACAACATCAACATTTGCACCATAGTGCTTAATAATAACATTCATTAACTCAGCACCATGTTTTTGAAAAAGAGCCTCCAGATCAATCAAGAAGTCATGGTCTGAAATTAAACCAGAAGGCGTAAAATTATTCCGCAAGCCTTTTGGTACAATGTTTTCATTAATGCATTGCTTGAAGTAAGCAGACTCAAGCTGCAGTTTTTTTAATTTTAATAATTTAGAGTCAAAAATCTTAAGCCTTTCTGATAAGCATAAGCCATCATTATTTGCAACAGTACCTGTATTTATTCCTTGCTCGGTGAAAAGCAAGTTAGTAGTGTCCAAAAGCCAGCCACCGAGGTCTGGAATTCTATTGTTAGACCCTGTAGGTATATTGTCATTACTGGAACCAGCAACTGCTCCATTCCGAGCAGTTGTTTGGACGGTGGTACGTTCGTTAGAGGCCACTGCAGCGCATTTAACCAGTCCGTCTTATTGCTTCCAGGCCACTCGGACTTAAACCGGAAAGCTGTAATCCAGGTCCTTGGCTCATTCCTGTGCCAAGAACATCGGCAGGTGACATAGTCCGAGGGTTAGGTTGCGCTGCTGGGATCCAATCTTCATTTGGGCCCTGGCTGTGCTCTATTGTCAAACCATTCCGGCTCGGACCATTTCTCAGTGCATGGAAGGAAGCTTGCATCGTATCCATCCTCGAGTTCATGTCATCCAGTCTAGCTGATAGACCTGCTATCAGCGGTTAAGTCAGTGTCCATAGCAGTGCTGCCAGTTGCCATTAACTCAACTGTTAGTCAACTGCTAACAACTACCGGTAAAACAAGGTAAAACACGAAAGGCTGCAAAGCTGCAAACCAACAGGAATCCTCCTACGAAAAACCACAAAAACTGCTTTCAAACAAGTCAGACCAAAAAGTACACAATGAGGAACCTTGTTTGCAGACAGAAACGCCTCCGAGTCAAAAAGCTTCTTAACGCTTTTATTTTGAACAAACCAAAAGAGCGTTTTCGCCACAGACCACTGCAGCTTCTTCAGAGAAACAAATTAGACAAAAAACACTCACTTTAAAAATACTACATCAGGAAATGTAGAGCAAATCAGTTATATACATTGCTATGTGCAACTGCTGCTCTGGGTTCTACATCGGAAAAACCGACAGGAGACTGCGAGATAGGATGTATGAGCACTTGTATGCAATTAGGACATGTAAAGATGACAACGCACTGGCCAAACATATTGCATTGTTCCCAGGACATAGTTTTAGCTTTATGGCTATAGACCATGTACCCTTAAAAATCAGAGGGGGCCCTGTATCTTTAATACTAGAAAATTGTGAGCTGGATTGGCAGTTGCGCTTGGATGCTTTCTGTCTCCCTGGCCTTAACACTAACTGCAACATTGCCCCAGTTCTTAAATTAAAAAGTTATTTTAGGTAAAACCTACTGTTACTATATAGTTTTCTCCGACTTTAGGTCTGACCCGTATATCAGGCAACACATATTGGATGACTTGGCAGTCTTGTTTGTTTTCAGCACCTTACACTAACACATTGGGTCTAGTTAGTTGACTTGACCGTCTACTATTCAGGGCTTGCTTAACCTAACAGTCAGGTTTACAACCTAGTCTTAGTGGTCTTAGTAGGAAGACACAATGGATTCTCACGTGCTGAATCTTTTAGGTCGCACGTGTTTTCCGCAGGGCAAAGGATACTTTTCCCTTTCCTTTTCTTCCCCCCCCCCCTTCTTCTTTTTTCCTTAGTCCTGCATGGTTACAGCATAAACTGAATGTTTAATAAACTAAGCCTGAGCAAATATGAGCAGTATTTATCCCTTATACACACCTCATACAAGGCAAATTTGTTTTTAATGTTTTAAGTGAGTATCAGAGTATACTTTTTGATAGATCTACTTACATATTTTGTATAGTAGTTTATTTTAAATAGTAATGACATCTGTTTTTTGTCATCTATATTATTGTTAAGTCGCTGAGATGTTTTTTCATATAATTGAATCCATTTCTTATTGTTGTGTGCTACTTTTAAAAATGATTCTAAATGTGGGATGCCTTTAACTTTTTAGCACTTTGTATGTGTTTTTAAATACAACTGTTCGGTAACAGGAAACAGGAATATGTCATTTCCTGATGTAGTATTTTTAAAGTGAGTGTTTTTTGTCTAATTTGTTTCTCTGAAGAAGCTGCAGTGGTCTGTGGCGAAAACGCTCTTTTGGTTTGTTCAAAATAAAAGCGTTAAGAAGCTTTTTGACTCGGAGGCGTTTCTGTCTGCAAACAAGGTTCCTCATTGTGTACTTTTTAACCTGTGAACCTATGACAGGGAATCAACAGCATCAAGGGTGCAGCAGGCTGCATGTGAGCACAATACAAAGTCAAGGCAAGAAATGTCTCCAGATCTTCCTCCTAAATCAGAAAGGTCAACACTTCTTTGAAAAGACTTGGTCCTCCAGGCAGGACTGAAGCTGTCATAAGCAAGACATGCATACAATGTTTTTTTCAAATCTTTTTAAAGTTTTTATACTTTTTACGTCGTGGAAAACTGCAAGCTGATGTAGTCTCTGGGTCTTGTGCTATGTCTATAAGATGCGCAACAACTCATCCTTTTGGTATTTAGAAAGGAGGTCAGACCATTAGCAGAAAGTCTGCAAAAAATTAAGCTGCCTCCTTAACTGGAGATGGACACATGTCTGTGTGTATCTTATAGTTCCATAACTGCACCCTTCAAAAATGCCTCTAAGGGAAAGGGATGACCCAAGGTGCAATTTCTTTCCTGTCTATCAAAGGTTCAGCCTTTTCTAGACAGATGGAAAGGGATAGGAAGAAAGCTAATTCAAGGCAGATATAATAATGAACATCATCTCATTAAAACTGAGACAATTCACCGAGATTGTATCACAGAAGGAATATTTATTATCACTTTCCATCTACAGAAGTGACCACAGTGCCTGCAGAATTTGTCTTTAGTGAAGACCAAGAGGGAAACAGAGGACACTCAATAGCTAGCTCCGATAAAATTTGTCATTTACCTCTCCCATGGAGATACTGCGGGAAGGCATTAAATGTATATTCAAGTGCAGACCGAATCCAAATGTACAATGAGATGGGACAGAGCACTAGAGTGCTCAAGCAAGATGGCTGCCAATGTTCAAAGCTCTGGACAAAGTGTCAGGGGAAAAAAAAGTAACTGGTCGAGCAGTTCCAGATGGAAAAAAAAGAAGAAAAAAATGACAGTATGGATGACAAAGAGAAAAGTGAGCAATAGCTGGCAAGAGTTCGCAGCAGTTCCAAAGGAAAATCAGCTTTATAAACTCTACCAAAAGTTGACAGCAGTCACTATTGATGCAGGCCTGAAGTACAGATGTGTACACTTACCATAAATGTAGACGTTCGAGTGTATTCACTGTTGCAGTCATTACATTTGGGTTATCTGCTTGCAGGTAGCCCTCAGTCAGCCTGAAAGTCTTGGGTCCTGTGTCCGTTGCTGTCTCTTCTTCCGTGACGTCAGGTCGTCTGGGGTATAAAACATGCAGCCAACGTCATTACATGAGTTTTTCTTGCCCCAGATGTCAGGTCGTCTGGGGTATAAAACATGCAGCCGACGTCATTACATGAGTTTTTCTTGCCCCAGATGTTAGGTGCCCCCCCTAATGGGAAGCAATTAAATCTATAAATATACAAGGTTATACCTCAAACAAAAAAGCAAATACACCAAAAAGATTTTAAGCATTGAAAAGGAGAGAAGAGGTGGCTGGAGAGAGGATAACCAGAACTGCAACAGTGAATACACTTGAACATCTACATTTATGGTAAGTGTACACAACTGTACTATGTTCTTCATGTTTCACTGCTGCAATCATTACATTTGGGTAGATTCCCAAAGCTAAGGATGGGAGGAGGAATTTAGATAGCATTAGGACCAGCTATAAGGCCCTGCAAAACTGCAGTGGCAAAGCCAGCTCTGGATTTAGAGAAAACTGGCAAATGGTAATGCTTGGTGAAAGTATGTACAGAACTCCAGGTAGCAGCATCTAGGATGTCCCTGGTAGGTACGGCTCTGAGAAAGGCTGTAGAGGTAGATGCAGCCCTGGTTGAGTGGGATCTGATCCCCTGTGAGACAGGTTTTCCATGGTGCTTATAGTAGAAGTGAATGCAATGGCCTATCCATTTGGAGATAGTTCGCTTTGAAATAGCCTTCCCCTCTATCCCTGCAATAAATACCACCCGCAGTTGTTCAGATTTCCTTTGAGGTTTAGACCTGTCCAAGTAGAATCTAAGTTGTCTGTGCACATCTAAGGAGTGCAGTATCCGTTTCCCTTTGCTCTGTGGATTAGAAAAGAAGGTAGGCAAATGAATGGACTGATTAAAGGCCACAATGGATACCATCTTTAGCATGAAAGAGGGATTGGTCCTGAGGGACACCATGTCCGCATGAAAGATGATGAAAGCGTCCACTGCCATAAGGGCCTGTAATTCAGATACCCTTCTTGCTGAAGTGATGGCTAAAAGGGAATCTGTTTTTTAGAAAGGAATTTTAGATCTGCAGTAGCAGCTGGGTCGAAAGGAGGAAGGATGAGTTTTCTCCAATACAAAGTTAAGGTCACAGGCTGGAGTTGGAGCTCTCCTGGGTGGTCTTAAACTTTTTCGCCCCTCTGAGGAACTGCTTGAGCAGTGGAAGAGAAAAGAGGGGAGGTTCTGTGTTATAATGAGCAGAAATAGCTGAGGCGTGAATTTTTGAGGAAAAAGACAAGCCCTTGTGAAGCATCTCAGTTAAGTATTGTAAAATCTGAGGTAAATTGGGTACTGCTGTGCTCATCCCTTGAGATTGGTTCCAGGCACAGAATCTTTCCCATATTTCAGCATAAGATTTTCTAGTACTAAGCCTCCTTGCCTCTAAAATGACATCCATCACTGGTTTACTGAGGGATGGTAAAGGAGAGCTTAGGTAATTAGCCAGGCTGCTAGGTTTAGTGTTTGAAGCTGAGGGTGCAGAATCTGGTTCTCCTGCTGAGACAGCAGGGTAGGAGTCTGTGGCAGGTGCCATGGGGCCAACAGTGACACACTGTGCAGGAGGGGGTACCAGTGTTGGCGTGGCCAGGCTGGTGAAATCAAAATCATCCTTGGTTTGTCTTGTTTGATCTTTAGTAGTACCTTGGAGAGCAGAGGGAGAGGAGGAAAGGCATAAACTGATAGGTTTTTCCAGCTGAAGGACAGAGCATCCTCTTTCCAAGCTTGTTTGTGGGGAGTCCTTACACAAAATCTTTCCAATTGATAGTTCTGGGGGGGAGGCAAACAGGTCTATATCTGGGCTCCCCCATTGGCTTGTCAACATGTTGAAAATCCTTGGTTCCAGTTTCCATTTGTGTGGATCCATGAGGGTTCTGCTTAGTCCATCTGCCAGTGTACTTAGTTTTTTCTGGCAGGAATTGAGCTTGTAGATGTACTTGGTAGCTCAAGGCTGTGTTCCACAATGCCATGGCTAGTCTGCAGAGGGGGGGGAAGAATGTGTACCCCCCCCCCGCTTCTTTATGTACCACATAACAGTGGTGTTGTCTGTCTTTACCATTAATTGCCCTGGAAAAATGTGGTCCTTGAAGGCTGTCAGAGCATTCTGTACAGCTAAAATTTCTTTATGATTGATGTGAAGGTGCATTTGAATTCGGTTCCATTTGCCCTGAATGCACTTCCCTGCCAGGTGTGCCCCCATGCATAGTCTGATGCGTCTGTTGTTAGGGTTTGGGCGGCAGGGGGTAGTGTGAATGGTCGTCCCTTGTTTTGGTGGCAGGCCTCTGCCCACTAAAGGAACTCTAGGTGTATACAAGGAATGATACGAATCATTGCGTCTAGATCCTAAGAATGTTGACACTATAGGCTTTTTAGATAACACTGTAGTTTCCTCATATGCAGTCTTGCATATGGAATTAGAAGAATGCAGGAGGCCATGAACCCCAAGGCTTGTAGTATTTGCCTTGCAGATAGCAGGGTTTTTGTGACCACTTGTTTGAAGTAGGTTGTCAAGTGAATTTGTTTCTCTGGCGTGAGGAAAGCCATCTGGGAAGTTGTATTCAAGCTTGCTGCCAGGAATATAATTTGTTGACAGGGTACCAGGTGAGATTTCTTTTTGTTTATGGTGTACCCCAGACAAGTTAGCACCCTCTGTACAAAAGCCAGATGATTCAAAAGTATATCTTGGTTTTCTGCCTGAATTAGACAATCGTCCAGGTATTGGTATATTTGAATATTTCTTTGCCTGCAAAATGCATTGACTGGAGCTAGGCACTTTGTGAGTACCCTGGGCGCAGTAGATAAGCCAAAGGGCAGTGCAGATAACTGATAGTGTGTGTAGCCTGCTTTGAAGCATAGGTATCTTCTGCAAGATTCCCTGATTGGGATGTGCAGGTATGCCTCCTTTAAATTGAGTGCTGCCAACCAGGCATCTTTGCTTAGCATAGGAAGCAACTGGTGAAGAGTCAGCATCTTTAATTTTGGAATCACCAAAAAGATGTTTAGAGTAGGCAGGTCCAAGATGGATGCCATGAATTGTCTTTTCTGGGTACCAGGAAAAATCTCGAGTAGAAACCTTGTCCCTTTTTCCCTTCTGGTACCAACTGAATAGCCCCTATGCTTAATAGAGAGTACTTGATTTTGGGGCTCTGCCTACTGCTTTGGAGGTAGATCTGGCCAACTGCTTGGCGTTGGTGACGTGTGGAAGTGAAATCTGTATCCTTGGGACACTATAATTGAAACCCATTTGTCCTGGGTAATGAGTCCATCTTTGCATGAAGTGCAATCCTTCCCCCCAAAGGGGCAGTCAGTTGAGAAGTGCTTGGAAGTTTTAAAAAGAAGTCATTGAGACAGTTTACCATAGGGAGGTAGTTTTATTACTCCCAAATTTGGAAGTGGAGACTTCCCCACTGCTTTGTCCCGTGTGTTCCCTGGGACTGAAGCCTGGGTGCTCTGCTGGATCTGGGTTTGGACTGAGAGGGTCTGAAGAGGCAGGAAAGGACCAATTCTTAGAAGGCCAATGCCTACTAAATCTTGGAGGTTGTACTTGTAAAAAGTCTTTAACAGTTTGCATAGATTTAGCTTTTTCCTCCATCTTTTTAAGAACTTCTTCTGCCTTGTTGCCAAACAGGTGGCCCTGATTTAAGGGAGCATCCAGTAATTCCGCTTTAACATGATCTGGCAAGGATTGCTCCTTAGCCCAAGCATGCCTTATAAGTACAGACCCAGTTACCGCAGCCCTGCAAGATGCCTCTATAAATACTTATTTTCAGCACAATCAGGAGTCAACATCATTTTCTCTTTAAGCAATCCAATAATATGCAGCTGATACTGTAACATATGAAACTGGCAATTCAAGGCCCTAATGGCCAAAGTTGCAGAAGTGTATACCTTCTTACCCCATCTATCCAGTGCCCTGCAGTCTCTATCAGAGGGGGTAGGATTTTTGGCAGTAGTAGCTTTAATGCTTTGGGTCCCTGTGAAATAATTTCAGGATCAGCAGTAGGATTTTTGAAAAGGAACTTGTGAGAGTCAGGAACCCTGTAATATCTATCAGGTTTTCTGGAAGCAGGAGGTAAAGAGTAAGGGGCCATGCTAGATTCTGAAAGGCATCATCAACAATGCCCAGTACAGGAGGTATAGCTAAAGGCCTGTGCTGGGGCAGGAGTAAGAAATCCCCAAGCCTCTTTTTAGAATCAGAGAAATCCTGAATTTTCCAACGAAAAAGCTCCCTGAGAGTATGCAAGGTTTCACCAAAAGAGAAATCGTCTGGGGGGGGGGATAGCAGAGTCCTCAGCATCAGAATCCTCATAGGTAGATGAAGGTAAATCCTGGTGATCAGAGGAAACAGAAATTTCAGAATCCTGGTCAGAAGTATCATAAGCAAACTCAGTCCTAGTCTCTTAGAGGGGGAAGGTTGGCTTCCCCTGATTAAAGTAATAAGGTCTTCAGTCATTCTTATCATTTGTTCTTTAGGCATAGAGGCCTGACCATGCGGTCTGGGCATCAGTTTTCTAGGCACGGTTTGAGTTTTAGGCCTTGAAGAAGAAGATGGCGCTGGTTTAATACACAAGTCAGTAGGCCTGAATACACCCTCAGAAGCCGGTGCCTGCAGAGCGGCTCCAGACCCATCCAAGTTAGAGACCATCCGCAGGTTCCACAGTTGAAGCATCTCGCGGCATACTGAATGGGTCTCAGTAGAGGTCTGCGAATCTGAAGTAGCGGGTATCAGAGGCTGCAAAAGCACCTCACTAACTATCGGCGAACTGGGCGGCCTGTATCTGTCCTCACCTTTGCGTTTCTTCGTAATGTCAGTAGTCGGATGGCTTACCGAAGACATATCAGGATAATTGAACCGAGCACCAAAAAATTTAGAAGCGCAAATATACCAACGACAGATAGTTTGTGGTTTAAATAAGGCACAAAACAGACAGCGAGGTACATCGTGGTCAGGGCCTAGGCAAGGAATACAGTACGAATGAAAATCTTTAAGAGGTATTTGCTTTTCACAAGAAATGCAATTATTTACTTTTACTGACATCGGTAAAGAGCAAGAAAAAGTTTCCCCAATGGGGTACTTAGCTTTTAGTTGAAGACTTCGATTCTGAAACTCGAAAATGAAAATTTCAGGAGTCGGCCGACCGGCACTTGCGAACTGCTTCTGCTTCGGGCACCGCACGGCAAGAAAGACTGATGTAATAACATCAGCTGCATATTTTATACCCCTAACGACCTGACGTCACGGAAGAAAAGACAGCAACCTGGCTGACTGAGGGCTACCTGGCAAGCAGATAACCTAAATGTAATAAGTAAAATAAAACTCGCTGGATACACACGGCACGTAACTCTTTATTTAGAAAAAATGTGAACGCTTTCTCAGAGTCCTCTCTGCTTCATCAAGCAGAGAGGACTCTGTGAAAACGCTCACATTTTTTTCTAAATAAAGAGTTATGTGCCGTGTGTATCCAGCGAGTTTTATTTTACTTATTGCTTCTTCTTTATTATCGCTGGTTACTTCATCCAGAGTCGAGGACTTTATTTCTGTAACCCAAATGTAATGACTGCAACAGTGAAAGACAAAGAACATCGATGGAAACAATAGGCAACAGACGATCAATAAAGAAAAGTAGATAAGCTGAAAGATGTAATCCATGACCTGGAAAAGGACAGCAACTTGGAGATCAGAGAAATCTTACAGAAACAGGAAAAAAAGATGTGATGGCATACAAAAAAAAACCTAGATGACACAAAAAAAAAGATCCAGAAGAAACAACACAAGAACAATAACAGACTCACAGCATGTTATTAGCACAAAACTTGAAAGAATGCAGCTGGAATGGCTGGAAATAAGATTTCACTAACCCAGACTACACAAACCAATAACAGAAGGACTCCACAGATTTGGGAGAATGTGGGGTACAACAGCAGGACAGCCAAGACACACATTAGCAAGCCTGCATGGCTGTAAATTTAAAGAAATTATGTGACAAGCCTAAACATTTAAACTGATCTCTTTAATGGTATGTTCACAAAACTGGTGAAGGATTATTACAATTCACTGCATAAATTAAGAAATGTATTGGTGGACCTTTTGGGGCCACTGAAAGCCTAGGGAATCCCTGCATGGATTAACTACCATGTTATCTTCACTGTAACATGGAAGGAAAACAAATATGTTCCACACAGACGGAGAAGCACAAGCTTTTGCTATGGAGAATGTGCACAGTGGAAGATGAAGAAATGCATATAAGGAAATAAATTCAAATATCTCAACAGAAATGGACTAGCAGACAAAAAGTACAGTTGTGTACACCTACCATAAATGTAGATGTTCGAGTGTCTTCACTGTTGCAGACATAACTGTAAAGTGCTCCTGCCGGCAGGCAGCCCGAGGTCGGCCAGAATCCCAAAGTCTGGGTCCGGCGTCGGCTGTACAAGCTAGTACCCTGACGTCAGTACGCTATGGTACATAGCCCTCAGCCGACGCCATCTTCTCCAGCCTTTCTTGCCCTAGATGTCAGAAGTCCCCAACAAAACAAAAATGAATCCAACAAGGAAACACAAATACACCACAAAAAATGAAAAGGGAGAAAAAAGAGGGGATAGGAGGGAGGAACCGACTGCAACAGTGAAGACACTCGAACATCTACATTTATGGTAGGTGTACACAACTGTACTATGTTCTTCGTGTTTCACTGTTGCAGTCATAACTGTAGGGTGGAATCCCAAAGCAGTGTAAAAGGGGAGGAGGCTTTAGATAGAAGAAGGGGGGGCAAGAATACCCTGCAAAACAGCAGAGGCAAAGCCTGCCCTGGTCTTAGAATACAGAGGGAGATTGTAGTGCTTGGAAAAAGTATGCACAGAACTCCAAGTGGCAGCTTCCAAGATATCCTTGGTAGGGACTCCTCTGAGGAAAGCTGTAGAAGTGGCAGCTGCTCTAGTAGAATGACTTCTAATGGTACCTGGAAACTGTTTCCCATGATGAGTGTAACAAAATCTGATTCCATAAGCAATCCATTTGGAAATAGTTTGTTTAGAAATAGGTTTTCCAAGAGAACTGGAGGATTTGGAAAGAAAGTAGGAAGGTGAATTGTCTGATTTAAAGCCACTTTCAAAATCACCTTAGGCATGAAAGTAGGATTGGTCCTCAAGGATACTCTGTCCTGATGGAAAATAAGGTATGGTTCCACAGCCATGAGAGCTTGCAACTCTGAGACCCTTCTGGCAGAGGTTAATGCTAATAAAAGAACAGTCTTCCAAGATAAAAACTTAATATCTGAAGATGCAGCAGGCTCAAAAGGAGGCAAAGTAAGTTTTTCTAAAACATAATTAAGATCCCAGGCAGGGACAGGAGGGGTCCTGGGAGGCCGCAAATTTTTAGCCCCTCTCAAGAATTGCTTCACCAAAGGATGAGAAAAAACAGGAGGATCAGAATTGAAATGAGCAGAAATAGCAGAAGCATGAATCTTAATGGAAGAAAAGGAAAGTCCTTTAGATAAAAGTTCCGAAGGTAAAGCAAAATAGAAGAGAGATCAGGTACCAGAGGATCCGAGCCTCGGTCCTGCATCCAAATACAAAACCTCTTCCATTTAGAAGCATAGGATTTCCTAGTGCTAGGCCGTCTAGCTTCCAGAAGAACATCCAAAACTTGTTTGGGAAGACTAGAGGAAATCAAATTCCTTTGAAGAGCCAAGCTGCCAGGCAAAGGGTCTTGAGATTGGAATGTAGTAACTGACCCTGATGCTGGGACAGAAGAGAAGGGTTCAGAGGGAGAATCCAAGGAGGCTCCAAGAACAGGTGCTTTAAAGTTGGATACCAAAACTGTCGAGGCCAATTTGGAGCAATCAAGATGAGGAACTTGGGCTTGTCCTGTTTTATCTTCAGTAATACCCGAGGTAGTAGAGGAAGAGGAGGGAAGGCATATCCTGAAAGGCTTCTCCAGCTGAAGGACAGGGCATCCACTCTCCAAGCTGTTTTGTGGAAGGACCTGGTGCAAAAACGAGGCAGCTGATGATTGAGATGGGATGCAAACAGATCTATCTGGGGACATCCCCAAACTGCAGTAATCCTGTTGAATAAGTTGGTGTCTAGCATCCATTCGTGAGGATCTGAAATGTTTCTGCTCAGGCTGTCTGCTAAGAGATTCTGTTCCCCTGGAATGAATTGAGCCTGGAGATGTAGATTCAAATTTAGAGCTGTGTCCCATAAAGCCATAGCTAGTCTGCAAAGGGGGTACGAATGAGAACCCCCCTGCTTGTTGATGTACCACATGACCGTGGTGTTGTCTGTCTAATTAGCAGAGGCCCTGGTTGCAAAAGGTTCTTGAAGGCTAGAAGGGCATTTTGAACTGCCAACATTTCCTTCAGATTGATGTGCCAGTGAAGATGGTCCTTTGTCCAGGTTCCCTGCTGGCAATTGTCTAGAATGTGTGTTCCCCAAGCATAATCCGAGGCGTCCGTGGTTAGGATTTGAGTAGGTTGAGGTAGACGAAAAGGCTTTCCTTTGTTTAAAGCGCATACCCTGGACCACCAGAGGAACTCCCTCTGAAGGCAGGGGATCAGAGGAATCAGAATATCCAGATCGTGGTAATGCTGTGACCATACACTTTTCAGATACCATTGAAGCTTTCTCATATGAAGCCTTGCATTTGGAATCAACAGAATGCAGGAAGCCATGTAGCCCAGAGCCTGCAGGAATTTCCTTGCAGTGAGCTGAGATAGAGTTGCCAAGGTGCTGAAAGTAGAAGCCAGCTGAGTTTGTTTTTCTGGAGTGAGGAAGGCCCTTTGTAAGGTTGTATTTAAGAGGGCTCCCAAGAATACCATTTGTTGAAAAGGGATCAAATGTGACTTTTTTGTGTTCACTGAGAATCCCAGTAGGAGGAGAAGACGTTGAACAAAGTCCAGATGTTGAAGTAGAAGATCTTTGCTGTCTGCCTGAATAAGGCAGTCGTCCAAATAGGGGTAAATCTGGATCCCCTGAAGTCTGCAGTAAGCCACTACTGGTGCCAGGCACTTGGTAAAGACTCTGGCAGTAGATAAACCAAAGGGCAGTACAGAGAATTGAAAGTGCCTCGAACCTGCCTTGAACCTGAGGAATTTCCTGCTCCTGCCTGATGGGAATGTGTAAGTAGGCTTCCTTTAAGTCCAATGTCACCATCCAGGCATCCTGAGAGAGCATTGGAATTAGTTGCTGCAGAGTAAGCATCTTGAATTTTGGAATTTCCAAAAGGTGTTTAACACAGAAAGGTCCAGAATAGGTCTCCATGAGTTTTGTTTTCTTGGAACCAGAAACAGTCTTGAATAAAAACCTTTTCCCATCTCCGAGAGTGGAACAGGCTCTATGGCTCTCATGGCCAGAAGAGCATCCACTTGATTTAAGACCTCTGACCATTGATGTTTTGGCAGATCTGGCCAACCGTGAGCCCTTGGCAAAGTGTGAAAGTGGAATTTGTAACCCTTTAAAATCACGTCCAATACCCATCTGTCCTGGGTAATATGAGTCCAATTTCTGTAAAAAAGAGACAGTTTTCCTCCGAGAGGGGCATCCAGGTGAAGGGGTCCTGTAGCCCAACCGAGAGAGTCATTGAGTTTGCTTTCTTTGAGATTGGGATCTGTCTTCTCCCCTTCTAGGTGAAGAAGCAGTCCATTGTCTAGATCTGTAAGAGGCCTTGACCATGACCTCTGGAGCGTCTATATCTTCCCCTTTGAGGCCTGTCAGACGTGGGAAAGGACCAATTTTTAGAGGGCCAATTCCTGGAAAATCTAGGAGGCTGAACTTGCAAGAAATCTTTTACAGTCTGCATAGACTTTGCCTTTTCTTCCATCTTTTTAATAACTTCCTCAGCCTTGGATCCAAAAAGAACATCATGTTGAACAGGGGCATCTAATAACTTAGCCTTAACCTGTTCAGGTAAACTTTGTTCACGAAGCCAGGCATGTCTCCTGATAACAGTACCAGAGGCTGCAGCCCTGCAAGAAGCATCCAAAGCATCAAAACCACAATGTAAACTATGTTTGTTCACTTGTTCAGTAGCATGCAAGACATCCTGAAGTTCCTTATCCTCTGCACATGCAGGAAGGGAAGCAAGCTTTTGCTTTAAAACAGACAAAAGAAATTGCTGATACTTAAACATATGAAACTGGCAATTTAAAGCCCTTACAGACAGGGTAGCAGAAGTATATACCTTTTTCCCCACCTATCTAAAGCACAAGAATCCTTCTCAGAGGGAATAGGATTTTAGAAGTAGCAACCTTAGCAGCCTTAGAGCCCTGAGAAATAGTTTCAGGATCCAGAAGGGTTTTAAATAAGAATAAATGAGAGTCAGGAACCCTATAAAATCTATCAGGCTTAGAAGGAGCAGGAGGCATGCAATCAGGATTCAAATTAGCCTCAGAAAAGCATCATCTACAATGTCCAAAACAGGAGGGATAGCTAAAGGCCTATGCTGAGGAAGAAGAAGAAATTCCCTAAGCCTCTTCTTGGAAGCAGAATACTCCTATCCTTCCCAATGAAAATGTTCCCTCATCTCATGCAAGGTTTCCCCAAAAGAGAAATCCTCAGGCGGAGAGGCCGAGGGTAAAGAGTCCTCAGCATCCGAATCCTCATAAGGAGGAAAGGAATAGTCCTGATCTGAGGAAGAAACATAAGATACATAAGCCTGGTCAGAGGAATCCAGAGTAACATCCTGTCGAGGCCTTTTCTCATTAGGGGGGTGAGAACCCCTAATCATTGTAAGCAAATCTTCAGCCATCTTTAATAATTGCTTCTGTGTCCTGGGAGTAGATTCAGAAGCAGCTTGAGCAGGAACTTTAGACTTAACAGGAGTCTTTGTCTTTGCCTTTGCCTTTGAAATAGTGATGTGAGTAGGCCTGAAAACCCCCTCAGAAGCCGGTACCTGCACAGCGGTTCCGGACCCATCTGAAGGAGCGACGTCCGAAGGTCCTGCAGCAGTTAAAATAGTGGGCCTTGATGGCTCCCCATGGGAGTCCGTGACGCCATCGGTTCAGAAGTGGCGGATGACAGGGGCTGCAAAAGCGCCTCACTGACGACAGCCGAACCGGATGCTGGCTCCAGCTGCAACGAGTCCTGTTTGGACCTCGGAGGCCTGTCTTTGTCTTTGCGCTTCTTTTGAATTCCGGTAGTGTCCGACGACATTCTATAATTAAGCGTCTGCCAAAATAATTTAAAGCCCAATCGTACCTGCGCTTGATAGTACGAGAGTTGAACCTGGCACAGAACCGACAACAAGAAACGTCGTGGTCAGGGCCTAAGCAAGGTAGACAGTAAGAGTGGAAATCTTTATGAGGTATTTGTTTCCACACGTTATACAATTATTAACTTTTTCTGACATCGGAGGAACAAGAAAAGATTCCAACGGGTACTTAGCTTTGAGAAGAGAAGTAAGAACTTCGGACCGACAACAACAAAATACGCTGTTCGAAAATCGCCAACCAACGACTTGCGAGCTGCTTTCCACCGCACGGCAAGAAAGACTGGAGAAGATGGCGTCGGCTGAGGGCTATGTACCATAGCGTACTGACGTCAGGGTACTAGCTTGTACAGCCGACGCCGGACCCAGACTTTGGGATTCTGGCCGACCTCGGGCTGCCTGCCGGCAGGAGCACCCTACAGTTATGACTGCAACAGTGAAACACGAAGAACATCTTGCTAAGGGTCACAGTGGAGGTAGAATTACAAGTGTCACACGAACATCTGACATAGATGCACCTGTTGGGGGGACGACTAAAAAAAAGTAAACAAGACATGCAGGTTGAAGCCGACAAGATAAGTGGGGCAGACAAGATCCGGGGCAGAGCAGATGAGAAATGGGGGAAAGAACATGGGAAACTTAGAAAATATGTGGGGAGTGCACAAAAAGATATAGTAAGAAGAACAAGAAGCTGATCAAAGCAGAAATGTGGCAGAAGATGAGAGGAGAGTTTAACAGTGATTGCAGGAAAAGCAGGGATAGGGACATATGAAACAGAAAAAGAACATACCACCAAAGAGGAGATACTGCAACAGAAACATCAGGGGATTCAGACCCTGAAGTGCTGGACGGGTCAAAGGAGGAGGAAAGAAAAGCAAAATTAAACAGTAGGAGGAAAATCAGACCAGGAAAGGAGGCAAAAGGAGGGAAACCATCACAAACTATACAGCCTCATCATGCAAAGAGAGATCACAGGAGAAATGAGAAGTCAAGAGAAAAAAAGTGAGTAAATGTACTCAACAAACTCCATTGTATGCAGGCACTGGGCCATGACTACATGTCAAAAGAACTGACAGATGACATCACGGCAGTGACAGGCCAATAGGGGGTAAATGAGACATAAAAGGACTAAGGGAATCTGTGAACATGGCTCACAATTCAACGGAAGAATTTTTCTGTTATTGCACTCTGCTCATGGGCAGTAAAAGAAAGGTGCTAGATAAAGGGAGGGGACACAAATAGGCAGATTGCTGTCACGTGTTCTTTCTAATGACACATCATACTTTATAATGTTTGTATTTTCATATAAAAGTAACCTTTCTCTGAAGATGTGGGTAAAAGTGCTGCAGTACACCTGAATGCAAAAAAGGAGTAAGCAGAGAAAGAAATTATGAAAACAGCAGTCTTAGATTCTGCGATATTTTAGATGAGAGTGAAAGTAAATGCATGAAACTGTTGCAAACGTTGGATCAAATGTAAAGGAAACAAGCAGCGACTATGGGAAAGGGGGGAGACATACAAAAGTGAAAGCAAGAAGGACAGTGTCCAAACAGAAAGGAAAAAGGGACATGGAGAATGACCCAAGTCCAGAGGTGCTCAAATCACAGGCTGAAGGATGACAATTCCAAATCTACGGGGGAAAGGGGCAAGTGTAGGCAAAGGACAGAAGGTCCAGCTTATCAGAGAAACCCAGGAGAGAACAGTAGTTCAAAGGCAGAGATCAGGGGAGAAGAGGGCGGGTACAAAGCTAAAGAGAACAGAAATTAATAAACACAGACTGAAACTGGCAACTTAGAACATGGGGGGGGGGGGGGGCTTCATATTTTATCAAAAGGAAAAAAATACACTGCAGAATGAGTAGGATGCAAGGGGATGTGGCACTCTTCCAATACCCTAAGGGGAAAACATACAAAGCAAGGGGTAGCAAGAGGGGAGTGGCAATCCTTTTCGCAAAGGGATTACATTTAGTGGAAGGGTGAAGAAAAGTGAGGAGGGAGTTGGATCATTTGGCAAGGAAGAATAAATGGAAGGAAATGGAAAACAGTGAACAAGTATGCACTAAACAACAATACGGGACTTTGTTAAAAGAGGATGGGGGTTCTAAAAAGTATTTAGATTTTTCTTTGTTTTCACTGAAGCAAAAAGTCTTGAAAATGTGACACATTTGAAATGGAGATGGGAATAAGCAACTGCTTAAAGATCAGCTTGCCAAACATTAGTGTGCACTTGTATACCAGGTGTACACATTCAAATGAACTGGCATGTAATAGGTGGGAGTAATAACTTAATTTAAATGGCCTTACAGGCATAAACAAAAAGCAAAGTACTGAATTATATTAAGAAATGCATATGCAAATAGCAATGTTGCTGGACAAACTTGGATAGAAATGAGCATTTGGAATTGACAAAAAAAAAAAAAGATTCAGAATGGACATTCCGCAGAATATTAGGGCAAAAGGAAAAGAGGAATAATAATATTGATTGTTAGGGGGGTCTACTAGGGATAGAAGAGGGAAAAAGACAGTAATTGTAGATTTGCGGTAGTAAGGAGGTATTGGCAAGGGCTGAGAATTATGCTGGCAATTGCTGAGAACTGCTACGGAACTTAAAAAATAGGAAACATAATTAACTTTCAGGAGGAAATATTATTTGTGGGTGGAGACTGGAACTTGATTTTCAATAGTGAGAGAGTATTTGGGAATCAGAACAGGAGGAGAAACTGCAGAGTGCTAAAAGGCAAATAAAGGAAAATTTGGATAATATGCACACGTTTAGAAAGGAAGCTGTTAAGCAACTACTATTTGATAATTCTGGCACACAAAAAAAATGTTTAGCACAATAACTTAAACAGAAAGTAGAAAGGGCTATATCCAAATATGGAGAAACTATGGCAAGGAAAAATAAACAGACATAGAAGTATTAGAATTTTTTCAAAAAAAATAAATTTGTATAAAGCAGAGGAATGTGGAAACTAAGAAAGGGCACAAATAAGAAGTTATGTACCTACCATAATGTTCCATGTTAGTTGTCTTCTCTCGCCTTCTTTCTTGCTTGATGGGTTCGGAGCCGATCCTCGGCTCCGACTCGGCACTTGCTTTTAGCTCGAGAACTCCTTTTACCAGCTCGAGGCAGCCCCATATCCCATGATGCAAGGCAGTAAGTACCCAGATCTCGTTTGTTGACAAAGGGCAATAACACCAAGCATAAAAATACTTCCCAAAGGAAGAAGAAACTTACAGATGGAAAAAGGACCAGGTCTGAATGGTCTTTAGCATTATAGTTTCTTATACAAGGTCTGTCCAGGCCAGGGGGAAGGAGGGAGGGTCATAAGAAAGAAGGCGAGAAGACAACTAACATGGAACGTTATGGTAGGTACATAACTTCTTAATGTTAAGTTGTCAATCTCGCCTTCATTCTTGCTTGATGGGACCGCGTCCTAGCACCTCTATCCTGGGTGGCTCAATGGAACAAACTCTTGAGGACTGTAGAGCCAAAACTGGCTCTGTCCCTGGAGGCCAAGTCCAATTTGTAATGGGAAACAAAAGTGTGAGGAGTGGCCCAAGTGGCCGCTGCACAAATAGTGTCCAAAGGCAGTCTAGCTTGAAAAGCTATAGAAGTAGCTAAACTCCTAGTTGAATGTGCTTTAGGTTTTGAGCACAGCTGTTTTCCCTGATCGTATAAATTTCAGTGATGACCGAAGAAAGCCATCTGGACAAAGTCACTTTAGAAACAGGAAGGCCTTTTTATTATCCGCATAGGAAACAAAAGTTGATCAGATTTTCTAAATTTTTGTTCTGTCCAAATAATATCTAAGCTGACGGTGGACGTCAAGATAATGTAGCTTTTGTTCAGCTCTATCTGAATAGTTAGGAAAAAATACAGGGAGATCAATAGATTGATTCAGATTGTTTTTCAAAGCGACCTTAGGTAAAAAGGATGGATTAGTTCTCAAAGATACTCTGTCTTTGTGAAAAATCAAATAGGGGGGTCGAACCGAAAGAGCATGAAGTTCAGACACCCTCCTGGCAGATGTAATAGCCACTAGGAATAAAGTTTTCCAAGAAAGATATTTCAGGGAACAAGAAACAGCTGGCTCGAAGGGGAAGAATCAAGGATGTCAGCACTAAATTTAGATCCCACTGAGGAGGAGGATTCCTGATTGGAGGCTTTAGTAGGAAAATTCCTTTCAAGAAGGCCCTGCAGAGCCTATGGGACATAATATTATGATCTGCTATCCCGACATGAAAATTAGAAATAGCAGCCAACTGAACTCTGACTGTGGAAGAAGAGGAGCCTGCATGAAAAATCTCTGCTAAGAAGTCCAGAACTGCCTGAACAGGGGCAGTAAAAGGATCAATATTTTGGGCCTTAGCCCAATAAGAGAAACGTTTCCATTTGCTTGTGTAAATCCTCCTGGTAGAGGATTTTAGTGAAGTTACTATGATATCTCTAACTGGGTTAGAGATCAAAGGAAGCCTGGCTAAGGAAGGAAGTGGAGCAACCATGCTGTGAGGTTGAGAGAAGGGATTGACCGGTGCAGCTGACCGGATTGGTGAATCAGTAGATCTGGCACTGGGTCCAGATGCCACGGCTGCACCAAAAGGTGATGATGGAGGAACGGGAACCAAACTTGTCGAGGCCAGTAAGGGGCAATGAGAATCAATTTGGCTCTCAAAGCGGTAGCTTTCTGGATCACCTGAGGGATCAGAGGAAATGGAGGAAGGCATAAAGAAGTCCCTGGGGCCAATCCTGGGTCAGAGCGTCTCTGGGGATGGCCTGATAGAGGGAAGAGGCTGAAGAAGTCTGGACATTTGCTGTTTTGGGGAGTAGCAAAAGATCGCAACATGGACGACCCCATTCCAGAAAAATCTCTTCCGCTATGGATTGCTTGAGAGACCACTCGTGAGGCATGAGAATAGCTCTGCTCAATCTGTCCGCTATAATGTTGGTTTTCCCAGGGATATGCGTTGCTACCAGAAACCGATGAGAGGAGATCGCCCATTGCCATAGTCTGAGCTTCTCGACACAAGGGGTAGGACTTGGTTCCGCCCTGTTTGTTGATATACCAAACTACAGACATGTTGTCTGTGTGGACTGCAATTGTCCCTACGGGAAGAAAGTCGTTGAGGGCTTGCAACGTTAAAAGCACTGCTCTCATCTCCAGGACATTTATGTGCAGATGGTACTCGAGCGGTTGCCACGTCCCATGAACCATCCTGCCCTGATAATGACCCCCACCCGATCAGGGAGGCATCCGTGGTGACAGTGGCTATCGGGGACGGAGGTACAAAGCACCTGCCTTGGTGAACCTGAGACGATGTGATCCACCAAGCAAGATGTTGTTTGCATGTTTGTGTCACCAGAATCTGGTGACGCATTGGGAAGTTGCTGGTATGACCACTGTGTGAACAGCATCCACTGAAGGAGGCGCATGTAGAATCGAGCCAGGGAAGAAGAGTAATGGCCGCAGCCATGAGACCTAATACCTTCAGAACCATTCTGGCCTGTACTTTCTTGCTGGCCAGAATGATCCTGACATGAGTCTGAATGTCTGAAACTCTTTGTTCTGTAAGGGTAGCTGACATCCGAACAGTGTTTAAGTTTGCCTATGAAGGTAATAGACTGGCAGGGCGATAAGGATGACTTTTCGAAGTTGACTGAGATGCCCAAATGAGAACAAAGGTCTATTGTGTAATCCCTGGCTTGTATAAGCTGATGCCTGGTGGTGGCTGACAGGAGCCAGTCGTCGAGATACGGAAACACCTGGAATCCTTGACGTCTCAGGTGAGCCGTGACCACTGCCATGCATTTGGTGAACACTCTGGGGGCTGTAGTGAGACCAAAGGGCAGGGCTCTGAACTGGAAGTGACTGGACCCCAGCCGAAGCGGAGAAATCTCCTGGAGCGTCTGTGAATTTTGATGTGATAGTACGCATCCTGAAGATCTATTGAGCACATCCAGTTGTCCTTCTGTAAGAAGGGCAGAATTGACTGAAGAGTGACCATTCGAATCTTGTCTTCCTGACAGACTTGTTGAGTCTGCTGAGATCCAATATTGGTCTCCAGTCTCCCGTCTTTTGGGGACCAAAAAGAACCTTGAGTAGATTCCGGCTCTGAATGGTCTATTGTAACTGGCTGAATGGCTCTTTTTGCAGTAGTTTTGCGATTTCTAACTCTGCAATCTCCCTTAGACCGGGTGGTACATCTGGAAGGGAACTTGAGGGAAGGGACTTTCCTCGAAAGGAATTATGTAACCCTTGGATATGATCGACTGTACCCATCTGTCTTGAGTGAGGGAATGCCAGGCTTCTGGGTACAGTGATAATCTTCCCCGACTGCCTCCAAGGAGGGACAGCCGGGCAACACCTCAGGGATGCTGAAAGGGCTTATCAGAGAGAGGCTCCCTGTTTCCCTGGTTCTTGGACCCCTCTGCCTCTAGAGCGTCTGTTGTTGTTACCCCTCTGCCTCTAGGGGTAAACTGACCACGTGAATCCGGCGTGACTCCTTGGGATTTACGGAACCACATCTTCCCACCCTTCTGTCCTTTGGGATAAGGCCTAGAAGGGGTGGAAAACGGACTCCAACAGCAGAAAGAGTCTTGCCGTCCTGCTCACACCTGGTCAAGGTCTCCTTCACCTGAGGGCCAAACAAAGCTGACCCATCAAAGGGAGAATTTGTGAAGGACGCCTTAAAGGGATCCAAAATCACATAGCCGCATCCAGGCTTGGCGTCTAAGAGCCACACCTGTGCCTGCGGCTCTACTCGCTCCATCCGCAGCATAAGATATTAGCCGCATGGAGGAGTTAGCTATGGAATTGAGGGTTCCTAGCTGCGAAGCAATCTTTTCTTGAGCCCCTGCAGCTGTAGGATCCTGAACTACTTCTCCCAGCTCCTTCAGGATATCTCTCTGGAGTCTGGTGAAGTGACAAAGATAATTCAGCGAACGCATAGCAAAGGTCGCTGAGGAAAACATCCGCTTGCCGTACCTATCCATGGTCCTAGAGTCCTTATTAGGAGGATGGACGGGCACGGAAGGATCTGCAAGTTCCTTTTTGGTGGCCGCAGCCACCACCATGGCATCAGCGGGGACACCCTTGGTAAGGAATTGTTTGTCACTAGGGGCAGTGATAAATTTAGAAGGCCTCCTAGGGACTGGCTCTACAGAGTCAGGAGCTGTCCACGCCTTTCGTGCAATAACCTGCATAAGGGGGTCGAAAGGCGGAGACACCCAGGAGGTGGAGGGCCGAGATCCAAACGCCTCTAGGTATACTGACTCATCCTCAGAGGGATTGTTGGTGGGCCAGTTTCCCCTCTGTTTCAGAAGTTCTAGGATGTCTGAGAAGGAGACATCCTCAGAGGGGGATCCCTCTGACTCATCAAAGTCAGTATCCAAAGTGACAGACTCGGGGGAGTCTACATGCTTCCTCTTACAAGTCCTCTTCCTAGGAGGATCTCCCGAAACATCAGGAGAATCCTCGGAAGAGGGGGAAATTCCCAATGGGGAAACCTGAGGCGGAGGATCTCTGGGTCCTGTAGCAAGAGAAGTGGCAGAGATGTCAACAGGTACTATAGAGGGAGGAGCTACGGGAACAGACTGCTGACTGATACCAGTGGCCAGTACACTCTTCATTACCTCGAATGCTCCCCTCCCAGGCAGGTCCGAGAGAACCCGCTCCAAAGAGCTAGGAACTCCCGGGACCACCGAAGGGAAGTCTCCGAGGCAGATGTCGGAGCCGAGCTCACCAAGGCCGAGGCTCCAAGGGAAGAGCGGGCTCGGACAAGGGTCCGATGCCACTCACCCCTCGGAGGAGACCATGGAAGCCCGACCACCGAATCCCTCTAAGGAAGAGGAGATAAGAGTAGAGGCTGAAGGAACAGAAGGGGTATCCGTCCTCCAGCCGTAGCAGTAACCATGCCCGAAGACTCCAACTCCAAACTCTGGGGTAGAGTTGAAGGAGGAACTGTAACGGGGTGTGGACCAACAGTCGTCTGCTGAGACGGACTGTGTAGCATTTGGGCCAGTACCTGTGACTTGAGTAATCTACTGACCACTCTCTCTAGGTCATGATCTGACAACCTGGATGACCTTGAAGATCGGCTCCGATGGCTCCGTTCCGATAGAAGAGGCGAGCCGAAAGTAGCGGCCCCAAGGAAGGAGACCCCGACCTCTTCCGGGAATGAGCCATCGGAGCCGATACTACAGATCCTGTCGGCGCCAACTTCACGGAGCCGACAGAACGTCTCGATGTATCGGCTCCAGCCGGAGCCGATACAGCCACCAAAGTAACGGTGTCGGAGCCGATCGGAGCCGACACCGATGCCTGTGCCACATGGGTGTCGGAACCGATCGGAGCCGACATCGGCGGTCAAAACAGATTCGGCACCGATAGCCATCGGCGCCGAAAGCTTTGTCGAACCAGAATCGGCTCCAGCTGGAGCCGATCTCGACTCAATACGAGTCGGAGCCGAGGCCGCAGGCTTAGAAACAGAAGCCTGGGCCTTGGCAGGTTTAGTTGATTTTGGTGGAGCCGACTTAGCCGGAGAGCCCTCCGGCTTAAGAAGGCCCCTAAGAATCAACTTATTACATCTCTCCTGCAGGACTCTCTGGCTGAAGGAGTGACAAATAGCACAGGAGTCCTGCAGGTGAAGAGGGCCCAGACAATACAGGCAAGAAGTGTGACCGTCTGTCAGAGACATCTTCTGACAGCACGAGTCACACTTCTTAAAACCCGAGACCCTCTCCTTAGACATAGTGTTGAACACACACACACACAACACCAGTCTAAATTAACTTACACAAATACCAAAAGGTATTCTATAAAATCCAACACACACACACCCTAACAGGGGGATGGGATAGGGAAAAATTGACTAACAAAAAATTAAAGGAGACAGGAAAATTCTGTCAGAAAGGGTAGAATATAACTTAAACTATCAATAAAAGAGTTTTTTTGACTAAAAAAGGGGCTTGAATCACAAAAGTGAACAACTTACCAGGAGCTGGTAAAAAGAAGACCTCCCAAGCGAAGCGGCAAACGAGATCTGGGTACTTACTGCCTTGCATCATGGGATATGGGGCTGCCTCGAGCTGGTAAAAGGAGTTCTCGAGCTAAAAGCAAGTGCCGAGTCGGAGCCGAGGATCGGCTCCGAACCCATCAAGCAAGAATGAAGGCGAGATTGACAACTTAACATTGGAAATATTTATGGAAGACTTACTTACATCAAGGTTAAAGGAAGTTGACGCTCAACACAATAGTTAAAATAGGACAAGATGAGAGAAAAATGGTGAAGTAAAATCAATCCAAAGGGAAGTTTCCAGGAACAGACAGTACTCCCTTGGAAGTTTGGAAATTAGGAAGGGAATCTAATAAAGATCTGTAAGGTTTTTGCTTAGCAGTATTTCAAAAGGGTAGGGGGATGTATCACCATCTTGGAATAAAGCTGTGGTGACTCTACTACTCAAAGAAAGTAAAAACCCTTCATACCCAGCTTCTTATAGACCCATTTCAATTTTAAACCATGATTATGCAAGGGTTTATGTCTATACTAGACAAGAGAATGGCAAAGGGGGTGCCAAAATTGACAGATATGAATCACTGTGGTTTTGTGCATGGAAGGCAAATATTTGACAATATTAACAGAACAAGAATGACTCATAAGGAATCAGAACGTAAGAAAATCCCACTACTGTTGGTGGGTCTTGATGCACAGAAAGAATCTGACAGACTCAACTGAGATTTTAGGAGTAGGGCAATGGTAGCATTTGTGTTCCCTGAAAGTATAACATGGTTAATGGATATATGAAGGGTCAGAAGCAAGAATTAAGATGGGTGGGTTCCTCTACGACAAACTGCATTTAAATAGAGGAACTGCACAGGTGCCCTCTTTCCACTTTATTTGCTTTACATTTAGAGCCACTTGCAAAGAAAATAATGGACTTGCAACTTCAATGATATAAATAGTATGGCAATAAAGAAAAGCTAGCTTTATTTGCAGTTGATATTGTTCTGCAGTTGATAAATCCAGAAAAGGACATTCAGTATTGTGGGACATTTTCAAGTCTTTTCAGGATATAAAATTAATAAAGATAAAACAAAGGCTATAGAAGTGAACTATGTACAGACACACAAATTAATTCAGTAATACCCACATTTTTGGCAACATGAGAAGATGATTTATTTAGGTGCATGGATTAAAAAGGACTCTGTAATTGCAGCTAATGATACATGGGAAGAGACTAAAAAGAGAACACAAAAATTGAGAAACTGGAAGCTCTTGGGATAACGATAGTAATATACAAGCAATGAAACTGTTTTAGTCCCTTTATACAAGTCAGGCAATGTTTTTAACAACCAGAAGAGAAGTTGAGGACAACAGTTAATAAATAACTAAATAACTGAAGGAATTTATTTGGAAAGGGAAGAGGGCAAGAGTTAAGTAGAAGTTAACTCTCCTCATAAAACAAGGTAGTTTAGAATTATCCAATTTGAAGGAATATTCAGAGCTATCAGTTAAGACCCATATAAATAATACAAACAGAAGGTTATAAATCAATGTGGATAAAAGAATGATGATGAAATGAGGGGGGGAGAAAAAAGGAAAGAAAAGGATTTTGGATCCAGGTCCTTATGATGAGTAACAACCATACAGAGTATTATATTTATAAAGTAGAAGAAAGCATACTAAGTAATAAGCCAATGCAGAAATTGGTGGCACATAAAAAGGTAACCGGGGGTGAAGATGACTACAGAAAAATCAACAAATGAACCCAGGAACTGAAAGTAAATGACTAGAGAGGGAAAGTTAACTGAGCGGGATGAGGCTAAGCTGATGTTTGAACTGCACGTTAGATGCTGTCTTCGCTAACAGGGATTGATAACAGAGTATGGGCAAACAATAGGGGAAAGTTTGGTTCTGGTTTGACTGTTGAGTCGAGAAACACTGGTAAGAGAGACTCTAAAGACGATTTATAAAGAAGCAGTGAGAGGACATCTGTATGGCTTCCAAGTATGCAATAAAATCCATAAAGTTTACAATATTTGTTTGGAAGGTGTTTGCATAGCTATTTTGTACCCTAAGCAGATGGGAAGAGAACTTTTTCTCAAGTAAATAGCAGATGCTGGAGGTGTGATGGGAAAGAGAGTGGTAACTGAGAACATGTTTTTGGGAATGTAACAAGTTGGCAGATTTTAAAAATTCCCTACAGAGCACTTTGTCAGGAATGCTGGGGAACCAAATGGTTGCAACTTTGAGTTGGGACAGAGAATCTGAACTGGCGAAACACAGTAAGGCTTTAACAAGTTTAATGCTAATGGCCGCCAAAAAAGCAATTACTAGAAAATGGAAAAAAAATATAAACAGACTGTAACTAACATAATAAATATTATATAGAAATAAAAAAAAAAACTAGTGGTGGGATCTTTAGAAAAGGAAATAACCAAATTACACAAACAAATAAACTGTGTGGGAACAATACATGCAGAATAAAGTTCAAGAAGAGGAGTGAGGTTTAAGGAAATGCAGGAACTGAGTAACTTAAGAGATACTGCAGTATATGAAAATCGTTAACAAAAAAACATACATACTGCACAATAACAACAGAAACTGCTAGTATAGTTTTGTTTTATTTTCAATTAATGCTTGGGTACTTACGTGTCACTGTTTAAAATATGACTTAATTATAGATGGTTAAAAAAAAAAAATCAAGACTCGAGACTGAATGTTTCCTGCAAATCAAAAAAGCCATGCGTCTCCTTGCCCACAGGGAACCACATTAAAGAACATGTACTTTAGCGCAAGCTTGGGGGGGGGATCCAACAACCTTGATTATATCATAAGAAGAGCCAGATCCCTAGCTTTCAAAAGCCCTTTAAACCTACAGGGAAAATAAATGTGACTTTTCCACATTCACCAACTGATCATCAACAGCAGCAGGAAGGACATGGAAGAGAAAATTCTCTGAGTTACCCATACAGGTCCCATCCCAGTCACCTTAAAGTCTACATCTAATCCAGAGATGCAGGGCTGAAATAGCACCCACAGAAAGGTGGCAGCAATCACACCCATAAGAAGTAATCAGATCAAAAATAAGCCCTCGCCTACACCCATGTTGTCAAGCCTGAATTTTATTTCTTGTTTGTTAACCAGGTTAGTCCAGCTGGGCTTGTGGCCCTTTTTCAGTGGAGACCCGAGGAGAAAAGCTCCAGTACAGGGTATAAATACAGAAATCACCTTGTCTTTCCTGTAAGGGGAAAGGACACACAGCAAAGGGAGCTAAATCATAAAGCCTAAAAAGGTAACCTTATTGCATTAGTGCAAAAAGCTCCCACAATCAAACGTAACCATCCCACTGGATGCAAAGTGTAAAAGATTGTGTGTGTGTGTGTGTGTGTGTGTGTGTGGGGGGGGGGGGGGTTGTTCTCCTGATTGAAGGCCATCATTTGCAGGAATTCCATTCAGGACAAGCGGCTACTGTTTACCCCCAAGGGGGAAGGGGGAAGGGGGTTGCACAGAGGCTTCCTTCCTTTTTAGGTTTTAGCCACAGTGATCAACACCTGGACGAGGTCTGCAGAATAAATTACCTCAAAAGTCAATGCCACATTTCAAGAAGAGGTGATGTCCAACCACAGACATGAAAGGAAAGACACCAGAAGCAAAGATGACACTATCAGACCCAAGATAACTACCGTCCTGATATCTCAAATGCAGGGATGAACAAAGTGGCCAAAGGATCTCTCAGGAGATGCCAGTAATCATAGAAATAGATGTGGTTGTCTCACAGTCTACAACGAGTGAGGTAAGGATGAATATCTCTTTCCTCCAGGAAATACTGCAGCCTCCACTGTTCACGAATGTTTGAATACGGGCCTGCCCACACAGATATACTAAAGCAAGGAAACAGTGAAGGAAGAAAGGGAAACAATAAAACCACATGGACAGCAGGTGATCAAAATGGTGGAGCCCCAAAACTTTTAATCTCTAACTCAATGTCCTCTCAAATGGCAAACCAGGACAGCCATCTCCTGAAAACTTCAGCTTGAAGCACAGATTGGAGACCAGCCAAAGACAACTAAGGGGGTTGGGAGGGTGGTCTAATGGTTAAGGTGTTTGCCTTACAAACACAAGGTGCAGGGTTTGAGTCCCACAAGGGATAATTAGCTAGGCTTAAAATGGTTTGCAAGGGCAGTTAGCCTAGTACTAATCTATGAACCTAACCTAATCTAAGGGTGTCTGGCAAGTGCAGAAGAGGAAGTTAGCAGGTGATTCTCGGCCCGGTGCCTATAGTGCTGATGGCGCCTTTTCCTCCTAGAAGAGACAGGAAGCAAAAGCCAAGGCAGAAGACCCTACGCCATGAAAGGGGCCTATCTCTAACCACAGGTGGCATCAAACACTGAATACAACTGCTGTTTCAAAGACCACTCTCTATTAATGGCAGCATCTAACATGAAACAGACCAGATTGAAACAAGGGCTGGGAACCTCAAGCACTCCATTCTGTGTAAGTATGAAGTAAAACCTGCATCTCTGGCCAAAGCAGACACCAAACACAAGAAACACAAGGCTATACAAGACTCAGCCTAAGCAAGAGTACACAACAGGGTCACTCAAAAGTCCCTTCTGAACTTAGATTCAAGCAGGGTCTCAAGTGCTCCTAGTTACCAAACCCATGAGAAGAAACTGGAAACTAGAAAGATCAGGCATATAAATGACAGTCACAAGCACCACTGGGGCAGAAGACAGCACTTTACACCATCTTTCCCAAATATGAGCTAATCTGCCAGCCAAGGTAAAGAAAACGGACTGTGGCATCTGGGACTTCTGAAGCAACTGCTCACACATCATCAAAGTCAGTCTTAATGTGTTTAGACAATATGCAAAATGACCATACTTAGCGATGGAATGATAATGCTGTCAGCCTTTCAAGACAATATTCTCAAAGTCTAGAAAGAAGGGTGGGATGACTGGAGGGGGCAGAAGACTCTGCACTTCAAGAAAACCCAGGGGATTAAGCAAAACCTGATGCAATACAGTGGCTCCCCTAAAGATGAGGCAATCAAAAGAGAAGCCTGAAGACTCCAGAAATTCAAGGACTTAATCTGTCTCAACAATGAGGACCTTTTTACCACCACACTCTTCAAAATAACCATCGGGAAAGGAAGATCTGCATCTTCTGACAGCTTCAAAAGCAGTATTGTTCAAGAGGATACATCAGCACACAGTTTGAAATGTTGGGCGTTGGGCAGGTAGAGGTGCATGTGAGGAGAAAAGGCCTGCTCTGGGTAGAACATTTTTTTAAACGTCCATACAGACAGATCAAACTGTTTTAATTTAAATTTTGCTACTGGCTTTGTACTTGATAAGTTGCACATGGCAAACATGATGGCTCCTCCAAAAGGGTGGCCTTACAACTGACCTGGGTAATTACAGACTTATCAGCCTTATAAGCCTCATCTGCATAGCCATGGAACATATTACAACTGACCTCAAACTGGTATCCAGAAATTTAAGACTTGAACTCCAACAGTTTTGTTTTGTGAAAGTAGATTCTATTTAGTCTTGATACATTTCCTGGAAAGGGCTACAAAGACTGTAGATTGTGGGCATGAACTGCACGTAGCATAGCTTGACCTGGCAAAGGCCTTTGACACTTTTCAACATGCTGGCATCACACAAAAGCTAAATGCTTTAAAATCGACACATACTTTAAGATGGCTAAGGAACTGTCTGAAAAAGAAAAGAGAGAGTGAACATTGCAGCAGCCTCGTCAGAAAGAATGAATGTGACCAGAGTAGTCTCTCAGGACTCTCTGCTGGGACATCACTGTAGCATGAACATCTTGGATATCTAAATAAACAGCCAAAATCTCTGGCTAAAAAGTCAGCAGATAATTGAAAACTGGGGGTTCATTGTTAAGTCACCCTATGACACACAAACCCTCCAGAATGAACTTGCCCTAGTAAACTCTTGGTGTATGAAAAATGGGTGCAAATTAAATGCTTAGACGTGCAGTATAATCAGTTTTGACAGACAACTCTCTCTCTCTCATCACACTCTATAGATAACACTCCTCTACAAAATGAAAATGTAGTTAAGGACCTAGGTTCTTGGGTTGATAGCTCCTTCTCTTTTGAACATCAAGTAAGAAATCCTTTTATTTAAGCCAGCAAATTACCAAAGGAATATTGTTAAGGTCTAAAGAGGTAATTATTTCCTTATACTCAGCATTGATCAAGCTAGTTATCCAGTACAATGCCTTCTTTGGGATGTATCTCACTAAACATCTCAAACAATTAGAAAGACCACAAAGGTTCCTAACTAAGCCCTCGGCTACCACAAGAGACTGGAAGCTTTATCCCTTTATTCAGTGTTTTATAAACTTTTGACAGGACATCTCTATCTCACTTACAGTGCCATTACAGACTGATTGTCCAGGACCTACTGCTTCTCTGCAAGTCCAACATCTCCATAAATACTAGAACCCCAGGGACTTAAATCTTCATCAACAGATACATAAAACATGATGGAGGGGAGAGGTTCATACCCAGCATGTCTCAAACCTCTGGAATAAACTCCCCCTCTTTGTTAAGCAGCGAGACTTCTTTTCATTTTTTTAAACACCTTTATTGAATTATCACTTGTGACATAGGTAAATGTACATTTAAATAAAAGTAATCAAACTCTATTAACATGTTCAAGTTTACAAACATTAAACTTGACATATACTGCTACAATTCCCATTTTCCCCATGTAGTTTGCTCCTACCTTTTTCTAAATATCTCAATTCCAGTTGTTTTATCTTTGTTACTACTATATTCACTACTTCTAGTATAGCTGGTTTAGATTTTGATTTCCATTTTCTAGTAATTGATTTTTTTGGCAGCCAACATTAATTAGTCACAGTAAAGCCTTTCCATGTCTAGGCAACTCCAATTCTGTATCATAGTTCAGAAAAATCAACTCCCTCATCACACCAATCTGCCAACCCAGCATCTCCGACAATGCATCCTACATGGAATTCTTAAAGTCCTCCAACTCACCACACTTCCAGAAAATATGTTCCAAATTACCTCTTTCTTTCCCAACATACCTCCAACATTTGCTGTCTACCTGAGGAAAAATTCTCTGGAGTCTACTTGGGGTATAATAATATCTATGTAAGCATTTCTAAGCAAAAATCCTAAATCTTCTAGACTTTGACTCTTATCATCCTTTCAACATAAACTAGATAACTGGAGAGGTATTCACAAATTTACTCTAGGACTGACTGGCATGGTCCTCTTGGAGAAAGGTGATGCCTGAAGGAGGGTACTGGCAAGGCGAGAATGGTTAAGAGACTGCGTGACCTTAAAATATCTAGTCTAATGCTCTCCAAGAGTTAAACAAATTTATGATCTCCAGTGTTTGGAATGTGGACACTGCCGCAGACTGAACAACCCTGCGGGGCCTTGAGTGGGGAGTCACAAAAGATGAAGCCTGGTCTCAAGTATTACTAATCTGCAATAAACAAAAAACATGGAGCCCTAACAGTAGACAGGACAGATCCAGGGCTGAACCAATTAATAAACAAAAGGCAGCACATAACCCAGGATGCACCTCATGGCCCCAAACCCTCTGCTGAAATAGTATACTTCTGTAAGAACTAATCCTGGTTAATCATGTGAGGAAAAAAACAAGATGCAGAACCTCTAACATTATCCATCTGATGTTGACAAGGACCCTCCCCCACCAATCATATGAGATTCCTTCTTCTCATCCACAGGATATAAGAAAGTTTTGGCAAACACTCAAGAAATTTATCAAAAGCACAGGCAATCAAAAGAAAGAGCTTTTAATAAAGACAGCAAGAACTGAGATCTAGAAAGTTGTGCAAGCAGAAAAAAATAACTGACATACATGAAAGAGGAATTTGCACATACGGTCAAATATGTGTGATGTCATGCTGTATCAAGATGGACAAGCATCCATAGGTTAGTACTAGGCTATCAGCCCTAGGGCCTATACAAGCCTAGCCATAACAATTCCCTGGATATTTCTTCCCACAATATTTACTTCCCTGGACCCCTGTCTAGAAACTTGAGGAAGAAATGATGCTGACAACTGAGTTGTGGACAAGAAAAACCCAACCTTAAGACACATTCAGGATGGTCCTTCTGTGTCAGATAAGAAAAATACTCTCCTTATCTGTAGTACCCTGCTATCCAAAAATTCACGCTTTCCTAGTGGCTACAGAGGATGAACAGCATAACATTGGCAGCAGGCAGGGATCCAAAGGCATAAGACATCAGCAAATGATTGGAAGAAGTAAGAAATATGTACACTGGATTACCACCATTCACTTTGAAGATTGTAAACTGTTCAGTTAGTATACTGGAAGACAATATGTATAGTGAAATTACATATAAACAACTCTCCAGTGATCTCTGTCTGACAACACTACACAAAACTCCACCATGACCATGCAAATCTTATTAACCATCATGTTCAATAATCTATCAAAGGAAAATGCAGTCCAAAAACACCACTCCTGAATGCACACTTCAGGGGGGAAAAGTAACCAAATAACATTCATCTCTCACTCACCTGTTCTTTTATACCGTCTCCTATAAACATGTACTTCATGTGATACAAGAAATCACAGATAGGATCCACGTAGAGCAAATGATTGTTGTACTGGTCTGCATTCTGTAGCATTTCATAAAATGCTATTCCTACCTGCATTGGGGAGAAAGACGACAAGACTTAAATATGCCATAAACGTTGTAAATACATATGTTGCCTTTGTAATGTGAGCTAGTCCCTATACATAACAAGTACAGAACTCACTATATTGACTGCTCTATGACATTTTTTGCAGTAAGTAACTTGCAAGTTCATCTTCTGCTGATCTTAGTTTAACATTATTTTGTCTGCTGTTCCTGCCTACAAAAGTTCATGTAAATCCTGCTGGCTCCCACCCTGGCACTGTGGATTAGAACAATGCACCTTGTTTTTGTATAACTCAGACTTATGCCCTTGAACTAAAGAAACACAATCTGCATGACAGGAAAGAACTAATGCACAAAATCCATACGCAGCTGTAGAGAGGCAAGTTTATCCAAACCCAAGTGTACAGACAGAGGGAATAAGCTTCCACTACAGAAGGCCTTCTTACAGATCAATTTATACTATATGATGTCCTTCAATATCAGCTGCAGTATTCTACAGCTGCAGTATTCTACAAAGAAGGGATCTCCTGTCCAGTGCAGCCCGACTCTCAGCCAGTATGCAAAAGCTAAAAGATCTTGTATGTTCCATACATCACATTTATGCTCCCTGCACTGAATGCAGGGCATAAAAGGGACTTACAGACGCAACTACCCAGAACTTCTTTGCTGCCAGTAAGAATGCCTTTTTTGCCAGTTAATCTGAACACCTTGCTGTTGTACCGAATATTTATTTTACTACCTACAGTTCATGTCATCCAAGAAGGGAAAATGTCAGTGTGGGAGGCAGATTCCCCATAAGGATTGTCACAAATAGTGTCTTTTTTGTTTGGTTGCTTCCCATGACCATACCTCTTGTAGGATCTGTAAGGCGTTGGTGTCCAAGACACTCAGAAGCTGCTTGTCTTCCCTGGCCATTTATCTTGAAAACCAACAGTTTAAACAGTTAGCCCAGGACACCATGGCAGAATCCTTACACCCCAAGATACTCCCACTAGGTAAGACGATGTCCAAGAATTCTCGGCTGGATTCTGTAGCTGTCCAAGCTCCACCAGACATCCCTCTAGAAGCAGGTAATAGCTCTGTAGGTTGTTCAGCATCTAGGTCAGATTCCTCTGCCACTACCCCATCAGAGGCCGGCATAGATCCGTCTTTCACACGTCGTCTTCAGGCTTTGCAGGCATCTGCTCTGGATGTCGAGGGGGAACCACAGTTGATTATCTCGGAGTGTCCTAGAGGGATTCCTCTTATACTGGTCAGAGAGGAAGTTCCAAGTTCTCTCTATCGAATCTCGCCAAAGGTCAGAACCTCCAGTATTTACTAGGGCTGATGTTCTTTCTAAGAAAAGACAAAAACTGAAGCATGTTTCAGTCCAGTCTAAGGATCCTCAAAGGGAATGGCAAGAGTTTACTTAGGTCTTGTTTTCTGCCTTAATGGCCCTAAAGCCTCCTCAAGGGGTTTCGGTACCTGCTCCTCCTTGCACCTCTACCCTTCCTAAATGGCTTGGGGAACCAGATTCCTTGGATAAGAATTCAGTGTCTAGTGAGGGGTCTTTGCCCTATTCTTCACAGATGCCTTCCCCTTTGGCTTATGGTTCCAAAGAAGAGGAGTCTGTTATCCCTGAATCTCCTTTCAAGGAATTGTCCCTTGGGAACAACAATTGACTGGATGATGGAATTCTTTAAGTGAGATTTTTCTCAAGTGTCTCTTACTCAGAGAAGATATTATAAGTTGCTTCAGGTGGATAACCATCAACAGTTCCTCCTGTGTTGGCTGCCTTGTCAGACACTTTCACTGCTGCTTCCAAGTCTCCTGATTCTCAGCCTCCTACTCCTAAGAAACTGATTGGTTCTATAAGGGTCCTGTGGATTCATTTTTTCATTTAAATGTCCTTCTGCTGATCCTGCTGTAGTGTCAGTCTCTTGTGACAAACCTTCTAAACTTTTGCCTTCTTCTAAACTTTTGCCTTTTGATAAAGATAGTCGGGCAATGGAGAGGATTGATAAGAAAATTTACACTGCTTCTCCTCTGGCCTTTAGGGCTATTAATTACCAGAACCACATGGCCAGGTATGCTCTGGCCTTGATTGCTCAGGCTTGTAAGGTTATCTCTGACCTTCCTGATTCTGAAGGCAAATCCTCTGTCTTATCTTTTTTTGGTTCTGCTTCTCAAGTGTCTCGCTACACTAATAAGTGTAACTATGATGCTGCTGATGACTCCTCTAGGGCTGCAGCTTTTGGGTCCATCATGAGGTGTTATTCTTGGCTTTGTCTCCAGTCTTCACCTGAGAACATTAAGGCCAACTAGTTGGATTCTCCTTTGGATAATAAACATCTTTTTGGAACTGCTGCTGCTGACAACGCTTAAATCTGTTCAAGAGAAAAGCAAAGTCTTGCAGGACTTTAAACATATTTTTGTCTCTCCTATTTCTAAGTTCCAGAGGAATTATCCTTCTAGATCTGCTTTTGTTTGCAGGCAACCCTACCAGGCCTCTAAGGAGAAGAAGGGTGGAAGATGGGCCCCTCTGCTAAGGCTTCTCAGATTTCTGTGGCACAGAAGCCTCCTTTATCTGTCAAGCCTGCTTCTCTTTGTCAATTTACCCTTCCTCCCTTCTTTCAGACCAGGTTCCTTTGTTCCTTTGGCTCTTCCTCTGTTTTCCAAATTGGTGACTCATCACTTCAGAGTCTCGGTTTCTTTCTATCAGCTGTCAGGATTACTTCATGACATGGAAATCCCTCTCTCCTTTTTCAGGGGTTCCTCAACCTCCTCTAGAGCAACTTCTTCATTTTCTGGAAATTCTAGGGTCCCTGGTGAACGAAAGGAACCATTCAACCTGCCCCCCTTTCCAAGTGGGAAGGGCTTTTTTTTCCAGGATAGTCCTGGGTCCTCAAAAGGAGGGCACTTGGAAACCTATTTTGGATCTCTCATGGCTCAACATCTTTCTCAAGGTCCCTTCTTTTTGGATGCTTACTCTTCAAACTCAGTTTCCTCTTTTATCACCCCAACCTTTTCTGGTGTCCTTGGATCTGAAAGATGCTTACCTACAAATCCCCATTCACCCTATTTTCAGGAAGTGTTTACATTTCTCTGTATCTTCCGCTCATTTTCAGTTCTCTGTTTTGCACTTTGGCCCAAGGGTATTCACAAAATGCCTAGCTCCTGTGATTGCCTTCTGCAGGCTCCAAGGCATTCAGATTTTTCCTCATCTAGACATCTTTTGCTTGAGGTGCCTTCTCCCAGTCAATTGTTACAGGATCTGCAGTTCACCATCTATCTTCTTCAAAGTCTGGGGTATACTATCAACTTCCAAAATTCTGTCCTGACTCCCTCTCAGGATCATGTGCATCTGGGATGCAGGATTCAGATGATGCAATGTTGGCCTCTCTTCCACCTCCAAACGTATTGTCACTGACTGCCTTCTTTCAGTCTCTTCTTCCTCTAACTGCCATGCCAACCAGGGAGTTTCTTTGAGCCCTGAGATTCAGTGCCTCTTCTATTCCAGTGCGCCCTCTTGCCAGACTGCATATGCAGAAGCTTCAATGGTACTTTAAGTAATTTTGGCTACAGCATTGTCACCCACTGGATTTCAGTGTGCCTCTCCTTCCCTGTCTCAGGAAGGAATTTGAGTGGTGGATTCAACCGTTCGCTCTCAACCCAGGCTGGCCCTTTCAACCTCCAGTCCCTTCTAAAGAGCTGTTCAATGCCTCAGAGATGTGGTGGAGGGCTTCTTTTGGATACCTGAAAGTTCAGGGTCTTTGGCCTCCCCATCAGAAGTCAAGACCATTTCAACATCAAAGAGATGAGAGCTCTGATTCTGGCCCTTCAGGCTTTTCACCCCATGTTCTCTCCAGGACCCTTGAAGGTGTACACAAACACTATAGTGATGTGGTATGTCAACAAGCAGGGGGACACAAAATTCTATCTCCTCTAAAGGATGGCTCTTCAGGCTAGGGAAGTGCCCCTTAATTATCAGTCAACTCTTCAGGCAGTATAGATTCCTTTAGAGCAAAATCTAGTGACAGAGTCTCTGAACAAGTCCAGAACACAGGCGTACGAATGGATGCTTCACAGAGACGTGTTTCTGGACGTTATCCATCACTGGGGTATTCCTCAGGTAGATCTTTTTGCCTCCCCCTCTGAAGAGGCAGCTTACTGTTTTCTGTTCCAAACTGCCATGCCATCTTTCATAGAAGACAGACACCCTTTCCTTTCCTTGGAAGGGGATGAAGGGGATGTTTTGTTATGCCTTCCCTGCTCTTCCTCTGCTTCCAAGATTCCTGCAGAAGATTCATCTGGAGTCCCTAAAAATCTTGCTAGTGACTCTCTTTTGGCCGAGCCAGCACTGGTTTCACCCCTCTTAAGGCATCTGGCCAGGGGTAATCATCAGAAGTTACCTCACCTGTTGGATCTCCTTACACAGGACAAGGAGTCTCGCATCTATCCCCACTTATCCACTATGTGACTGGCACTGTGAGTGATAGAGTTTTAATCCCTTTCAGGCACCTCTTTTCTGAGAATGTGCTCAGGGTTTGAAGGAGGCAAGGAAACCCTCAGCTAGAAAATCTTAGATGTCCAAATGGAAAAGATTTTCAGTCTGGTGACATGCTCGTAACCAGGACCCTTTTTCAGTGGGGTTCCCTCTGATCCTCTCTCTTATTTGAGTGAGTTGCACCAGTCTGGTTTGGCCTATTCTTCTGTGAAGGCCCATTTGTCAGCCATTTGTGCTTGTCTGCCCTTGAATTCTCCTTTGATGTCTTGCTTTGAGGTCAAACAACTTCTTAAAGGCATCCTGCATATTAGGCCTCTAAGAAAACCTATTCTCCTAGGGACCTTAATTTTGTTTCGGAAAAACTGACTCAGGCTCATTTTGAGCCTGCAGATTCTGCTTCTTTGCAACATTGTACCTGGAAGACTGTTTTGTTGTTGGCTCTTACTTCTGGTTGGAGGGTTTATTAGCTTCAGGCCCTTATGGCCATCCCTCCTTTTTTGTTTTTATTTTTTCAAAGGGACAGGGTGTTCCTTTGTACTAATCCTTTTTTTACTCCCACGGCAGTAAACTTGTTGTCCTCGAATAAGTTGGTACAACTCCCTTCCTTTTCCCCTCCTACTTAGTCTGCTAGTGAGAGGGACCATCATACCTTGGATTTGCACAGACAGCTCAGGTATTATTTGGATAAAACTAGGACCAAGTCTGATCAGTTTGTTTTATTTGTGTTTTTGTTTCCTTTCATCCCAGGTGTTTCGGTTTGACTGTTTCTAAGCAAACCATCTCCTCCTGGGTATCTAAGGCCAATTCCTTCTGTAATTCTTTTCATGGCAAACCTCTGTCTACTTCTGTTAGAGCTCATTCCACTAGGGCTGTTGCCTCTTCTGGTGCATTCTTCAAGGAGTTGGACACCAATTCCATCCTTGAAGCTGCTATTTGGTCTTTTGTCCATATATTTACTATGCATTATAAGTTGGACATGGTTTCTGGGGCCAGAGCAAGTTTTGCTGAAACAATTTTATGTTGGTTTGTTGAGGGGTTGTCTCAGCCTTCCATGTCCCATTCTGTTTCTGGAGCTTTTTCCTCTGCCTTCTATGAAGTACACTGCAACAGTGATACAGAAGGACATAAGTCCAGCTGTGTAAAATCTTTCCATGACAGCAGATGTCCTCCTCTTCACTGCTGCAGTATTCGCTCCCTCTCTCCAACCCCCTTTTGTTTGTTCTGCATTTTTTCCTTCTGGATGTGCATGGATCCCTTTGTCCTATGGAGACTGTTCTCTTCTTGGGCAATTCAGATGTGGGTAGTTGTGTCTGTGCACCCCTTTTCTACCCTACTTTCTGTGCGGAGGAACATAAATGTGATTTACAACACATATAAGATCTTTTAGGCTTTTGCATACTGGCCGAATGTCGAGCTGCCCTGAGCAGGAGACCCCTACTATGTACAATACTGCAATAGTGAAGCGAAGGATATCTACATGGTTAAGATTTTACACAACTGTACTTTATTTGTCATATCTGACTTTGAAAGACTTCTGTAATGTGTAACTCATAAATAATCTCAAGAACTGAAAATTATACCTCAACAAATTAAGGGCGCTGTGTTATAGATATTACATGCACCTCAAATATTATGTTACCTGTACAGCTGCTTCATTTCTGGTTGTCATTTACTCCCTTTGTCATTGTTACTGTACGCCACTTGCACAACATTGTGAAAGTACTCAAACTCTGTTGTATTACTGTCAATTTGACTTTTGTTATACTACTATTTTACTCTGCTGTCATTGATTTAATTATGTTTTGTTTACTGTTCTTGACTACGTGGCTCAGATCATGGCTGAAGAGTCTCCACGGACCAGTTAACTAACCTGTTGAACAAATGTTAGATACAGTAAAACAGAAGAAGGCCTAAAATAAATGGTTGAGAAGTCAAAAGTATTTAATTATCAATATGACAAAAAAGCCTCAATTTCTGGCATTGCAGTCCAAGCAATATTGTACCCAACAGTATCGCAGTCCACACAATACTGTTGGGTACAGTATACAGTTTCACTCCTACCTAAACAATACACAGCAGGCTGTCTTATGGCAGAGCAAGCTGTCATCCCAACTTCCTCTAACCCTAGGTGTCCCACAAGGGTCCATACTAGGTCCCCTTCTTTTCTCTATCTTTATCAATGATCTGCACACCACCATCCCAGGAGCCGCCTACATCCAATATGCAGATGACTCAATGCTAATATGCTCCGCCTCCTCTCCTACACAACTTCTAACCCTCACCCAGACCACTTTCAGCACGGTAGAAACATGGCTAGCTAATCGCCACCTAAATCCTAACAAAACCAAGCTACTACTTTTCTCCCCTAACCGTAGAATTTCTCCTCCTTCCTTCAACATCAAATCTAGCAATGACACCATTATCTCCCCTGATGACCATACAAAGCTTCTAGGCGTAATAATAGACAACAACCTTAAATTTGATAAACATGTCAATCACACTATTAAGTCCGTCAATAAAAAACTTGGCTCCCTGTACAGAGCCAAACCTTTTCTCATCCCCCTAGCTAGGGTAGCTATTGCAAGATCACACCGCCTCTCTACTCACCAACCTATCCAAAACCGATCTCAACAAATTATCAAGATGTTACAATCATATAGCCACATTCGCTACAGGCATGGCTTTTTGGACCTACCATTGTCAGAACCTCAAAGCACTGGGATGGCTAGAGTATCCTACCCTTCTACAGTTCAACCAGCTTACAGTAGCGCATAAAATACTCCATCAACCTGATAACACTTCTCTGCCCTCAAAAATACTCTCACCCCTCGTAGTGCTCCCAGGCCATTATGCTCAGTTGATAAACTAATGATACTGACCCAAAAATCCAACAACTCTGCAGGCGATGCTATATTTGCCAACTCAACCAGTAAAATCTGGAATCTACTCCCTACTACCGTTACCAAGGAAACCTCACTACCCCTATTTAAAAGAGAACTCAAAAATACCTCACATCTCATTGGCTGTGCTCATATTCTAAACCTGACTAACAACTTCACTAATACATGTCTTGCTACCCAACCTGTTGTTTAGCCAAGTATCTATGCCTCATAGCATTTGAATGTCTAAGCATTGTGAATTATGAGATCGGATTGTATTCCATGTTCACATTTTCTGATATGTCTTTGCCAATCAGATGTAAGTCTACACATTGTGTATATTGATATCTGCCTGTATTCTTTGTCTATATTTTTCTAAATATGTCTGCCTGAGTTTATCACTCAGTGATATATGTACTGTCTCTTTTTTTGGTATGTGCAGCTGAAAATGGGCATATATCCAGTAGGACTATCCCGGTCAACAAATGTAAAATAAATAAATAAATAAACTGCACCCTTCTTAGCCACCAGGGAATAAAGATGGAATGTTTGGTCTTATATTGCAGTAAGATGTGGATTCGGAGAGGAATATGGAAAAGGTAAACACAAGACTTCCATACCACATGAGTGAGAAAATATAGCATTCACCTCTGACATGACAGCAATTAAAGAGATGCTTGCCTGTGGCTGATTGTCAGAAGCATACTCCTATTACATAAGGAGTAAGAGAAATGTCACCCTAACTGTGCAAGTACCACAACACAGACTAATTGTATGCCTTAAGTGAGAGTGGTTCTGATCTTCACTTCTGTTATACAGAATTCAGAGCAAGAAAGACCGTCTGAAGTTCGGTTAATTTATGCAAGACACCCTCTCCTATGAAACAACTTCCCCTAAACCACAGAGTAAAGTGAGATGATCTTCCCAACCTGGTGCAGCATCCACCTTCAGGATATGTGAAGGACTTTACTGCAAGAAAGGAAGGTTCGTATTAAGAATGGTGTGGGGAGTCCAACCACAATACTTCCCAGTCACAAGACTCTGAATCCAGAAGATCCATGACAGCATCGTGGCCTTGCAGCCAGTAACACCTCACCATGCACTGCAATAGCCATACCTTCAGGCATAGAAATGAAACTGTGAAAATCATGGCCATTGTCACGCTCACAATGTATAGGAAGATCCAAAAAAAGATTATTATGTACTGTATTCCTCATCTTGTTTAGCAAGCTTATAATATCCTATCTGCAAACAGCAAATGGAAATGAAGTGTGTCCAGCTCTGAGTCAATATAAGCAAACCTCTGAGAAGACCTCAGCAGGACTTCTAGGGTCACTAATCACAGAAGCACACAAAACAAAGGGTGCTACCACACAGTCCCCTCAGTGAGATTACCATGATTCAAGTCATCCAAAAAGGGGAAGATATGAAGCTTTTTTCACCATACAACCTAGGACTCCACACTCCAGGTGCACAGCAGAGATGAAAGGGAAGTCAATTGCACTGAAAACCATGGCTACCAAAACGAACAGCAAGAACATCTACAGACAGAAAATAATGTTCCAAACAGACACCAACAAGTAAATCAACAAAACCCAGACAATTATGCTGCTGCAGGAATATGTCCCTGGAGAGTAATCACATCTGGAAATTTATGCAGTAGATGTGGTCACTGACGTTGCTGAGTTCTAGAACAGGCCAGAAGTCTCCTGCCTTTCCGAACAAAGAGGAAGAGATGGTAGGAGTAGTACCATTTGAAGGTCATCTCAGGCTGAAAAGTTTTTACCGACCCTCTGAGGAATACAGCTTTATGCAAGATTGCACATTTTCTAAGAAGAGCTTTTTCTAACACTTGACCATCCATGATCACAACTGGCATCCAACATTTTTCTGAACTCAGTGGGCAATTCAGGAGAGTATCCAAGACTGGGACTGCTGGTATCTCCTTCCTATGGGGCTTGATCAGCAGATCAGCACAGTAACAGTATGCAAGACAAGCTGCCAGCAAAATATTCTCTCTCTCTCATCCAATGACACAGGCTGGTCCTACATAATCCATAGACCTTTAAGAAGCACAACTGGCAACAGATGTTATAAAGGTCTTCCAAAGCAGTCAATGCGTCCCTTATCTTTTGAAAGTCATCAATCACAGCCTGGCAGGCATACTTAAAAGGGGGGGGGTGCTCTCTTCAGAAGTGGCATGGGGTATGAGCTGTGTGAGCTCAGTATTAAATGTGGACAGTCCAAACAATGTCATCTTAAATAGGCATATTCCTGAGTCTGCCTACCAAGGCACTGTAATAGTACAGTCAAAAATTAAACCAATATACACGGATGCTCAGTACAGTGTCTGTGATGGCATTCCGCCAGATCCCTTTAAAAATCTCAGAGCCAAGGAGGAAAGTCTCTCAATGCCCAATCAGCTTTGTAGGATTGGAACTTGAAGAAGACAGACAAGAAGTGGACTGATCCAAGTCACAACAAAGTCTGCTTACCAGTCTTGAAGAAAACCCTGGACTCTTATCAAGTGGGAAGCCGCTGTGCTCTGTACGATGGGCTGAATAAAACAAGGAACTTGCTGTAATGATGAAGATATTAATGCATGCTTGCTTGGGCATTTAAAAACAGCCTTGGGGTCTGCAGATGATGAATGCTTAAATGCTATAAACATAGCTTGACTGAGTACAGGCTCCAAGGGTTCAAATCCTTCATACATGAAAAATGACTGATGTGCTTCTTGTCAGAAGGCATTGCAGCCATGAGCAAAACTAGAGAAGACTTTATCAGCCTGACAGTCTCCACAAAAATCACTGGCAGAAGCTGAATGGCCTCAATAAGAATTTTTCCCAGTTTATGGAGACCCTCCACAAATAACCAGAATCATGACATTGTTCCGATCAAGGACAAAAGTAGGGAATCTCCTGATGGAGACACCAACAGCCAGTCATTCAAATATGGGAATATGCTGAAATCTTTCTCCTGCGAGGTCTCTGTCACCATGGCTAGCAGCTTTGTAAAACTTCTGGATGCAGAGGATAACCCTAATGCTCCACAAGGTATGCACCACTTCCAGTGACACATTCCAAGTGTCTATAGCAACAGAAGCATGATTTCTTGAAGATACAAAAGATGCATTTGCTTCAGATTTGATGACCAAGAAGGGAAAGAAGTCTTGTACCCCCACTGGAACCAAGATATTCTAGTAGTAGAATCCTGGCCTTATTCTGAAGAAGGGAAGGGTCTCTATGGTCCCAATAAAGAAAGTCTGACCCTATCCAAGAGCTTTGTGTAGATGGTTTGGGCTCGGTGCAGCATTTTTTTCTTGTGGAGCAGCTAAAAGCTTTAAGCTGTGACTGCTCACAACCATGAAGAGGAACCCACTGGCCCTCTATGGTGGCTCTCAAAGACAGAATTATGCCTAAGGTCATAAAATGTAACCAGTAGAGTGACTCATAGAAAGCATAGTTATGTAAAATCTTACCACAAGAGAAGATGTCCTTCTCTTCACTGTTGCAGTATTCTTCACATAATGGATCTCCTGCCAAGGATAGCCCAATATCCAGCTAGTATACTACAGCTTTTAGATCTTATAGGTGCCGGACATCACAAGTATGCTCCCCATGCAAGATGGAGGGCATAAAGGTGATATATGGATGCAAAAGGAACAGTTGTGTACCTACCATAAATGTAGATGTTCGAGTGTATTCACTGTTGCAGTCATTACTCTTGGGTTATCCTGCTGGCAGGCTACCGTCAGTCGGCCAGAATTCCAAAGTCTAGGTCCGGCGTTGTTTGCTGTCGCCTCTTCCCTGACGTCAGTGCGCCAGGGGTATAAAAGATGCAGCTGACGCCATTTTCTTCAGTTTTTCTTGCCCCAGATGTCAGGTGCCCCCAAATTAGTAGGCTGTAAAAATATGCCAATAAAAATGCATGCACAAAAAGTAACATTTCCTTCATCTACAAGCAAATACACCAAATAGGTTGTATAGGATAGAGTAGTGCAGATAGACCCAGCGAAGAAAAAGGGGATGGTGGATGGGTAACCTGGACTGCAACAGTGAATACACTCGAACAACTACATTTATGGTAGGTACACAACTGTACTATGTTCATCGTGTTTCATTGTTGCAGTCATTACTCTTGGGTTGAATCCCAAAGCTGAGGATGGGTGGCTGGGCTAAACAGGATTAGGAGAGGCTATGAGGCCCTGCAGGACTGCAGTGTCAAAGCCTGCTCTGGACTTAAGAGTAAAGAGGTTAGTGGTAGTGCTTTGTGATGGTGTGCACTGAACTCCAGGTTGCAGCCTCCAAGATATCTTTGGTTGGCACTCCTCTGAGGAAGGCTGCTGAAGTGGCTGCTGCTCTGGTGGAATGAGGCCTAATGCCCTTAGGCACTGATTTGCCATGTTGAGAATAGCAGAAACGGATGCAATGGCCTATCCATTTAGAAATAGTCTGTTTTGAGATAGCCTTTCCTTGTCATCCCGTAGCATATGACACTAAAAGTTGCTCAGTCTTTCTGAGGGCTTTAGTTCTGTCAAAGTAGAAGCATAGCTGCCTGTGTATGTCCAAAGAATGCAGAATTTTCTCACCCTTGTTCTGTGGATTTGGATAAAAGGTAAGCAAGTGAATGGTTTGGTTGAGGGCCACACTGGACACCACTTTAGGCATAAATGTAGGGTTTGCCCTCAGAGAAACCCTGTCTGGATGAAAAATGAGGAAAGGTTCCACAGCCATGAGTGCTTGTAACTCCGAGACTCGCCTTGCAGAGGTTATTGTTAGGAGCAGAGCTGTTTTCCAAGATAAGAATTTTATATCTGCTGTTGATGCTGGCTCGAAAGGAGGCAGTGTGAGTTTTTCCAAAACATAATTGAGGTCCCAGGCCGGAATTGGTGCTCTCCTTGGCGGCCTAAGGTTTTTGGCCCCTCTGAGGTACTGCCTTATTAAGGGATGAGAAAAGATAGGTGGTTTTGCATTGTAATGGGCTGAAATGGCAGAGGCATGAATCTTAATTGATGAGAAAGAAAGGCCTTTGTTCAGCATCTCAGTTAGGTATTGTAAAATCTGAGGGATATTTGGTACAGACGTGTCAATGCCTTGTTCCTGGTTCCAAGCACAGAATCTCTTCCATTTCTCTGCATAAGATTTTCTGGTACTGGGCCTCCTGGCCTCCAAGATAACATCCAAGACAGCTTTTGAAAGAGGAGTGCTCTGAATGGCTACATTATCCACCATGCTGCCAGATTTAGGGTCCTGAGTTGGCTGTGCAGGATCTGATTGTTTTGTTGGGTCAGCAAGTGAGAAGTTTGAGGCAATATCCATGCTGGGCCTTGAGACAAGCTCTTTAGGATTGGGTACCAGTGCTGGCGTGGCCAGTCTGGTGCAATCAGTATCATTTTTGGCTTCTCTTGTCTGACCTTTAGGAGTACCCTGGGAAGGAGAGGCAGTTGAGGAAAGGCATATACTGTTAGATTTTTCCAGCTGAAGGATAGGGCGTCCACTTTCCATGCTTGTTTGTGATAATTCCTTTTGCAAAATCAATGCAATTGGTAGTTGTGAGGGGAGGCAAATAGATCTATGTCTGGGCATCCCCATTTCCTTATTATTATGCTGAAGACTTGTGGATCCAGCTTCCATTCATGGGGATCCATGAGGTTTCTGCTTAGATCGTCTGCCAGAGTATTTGTTTTTCCTGGCAAGAATTGTGCTTGCAGGTGAACTTGAAAAGCCAATGATGTGTCCCATAAGGTCATTGCTTGTCTGCAGAGGGGGTAGGAATGTGTACCTCCCTGCTTGTTTATGTACCACATGACCGTAGTATTGTCTGTCTTTATCAGTAACTGTCCTGGATGAAGCAGGTCCTTGAAAGCTGTCAGGGCATTTTGAACAGCTAGCATCTCTTTTTGATTGATGTGAAGATGCATCTGGTTTGCAGGCCATGTGCCCTGAATACATTTTCCTGCCATATGGGCCCCCCCAAGCATAATCTGATGCATCCGTTGTCAGTGTTTGCCTGGCTGTGGGTAGACTGAATGGCAGACCCTTGTTGTGGTGACAGGCTTCTGCCCACCATCGGAACTCCTGTTGTAGGCAGGGAATGAGTGCAATTACTGTCTCCAGGCTGTGGCAATGCTGAGTCCAAACACTTTTTAGATACCATTGTAGTTTCCTCATATGCAGTCTGGCATATGGAATTAGTAGAATGCAGGATGCCATGAAACCCAAGGCCTGCAGGATATTCCATGCAGATAAGTGGGTTTTTGTTGCCAGTTTCTTGAAGTAAGTAGTCAGATGCTTTTGTTTGTCTGACGTGAGATAAGCCATCTGGGCAGTTGTATTTAAGCTTGCACCCAGGAATATTCTCTCTTGAGAGGGCACTAGTTTTGATTTATTTTCATTTACTGTGTACCCTAGGCCAATTAGTAATCTTTTTACAAATGCCAGATGCTGTAGAAGAATATCTTTGTTCTCTGCTTGAATTAGGCAGTCGTCCAAGTAGGGATATATTTGAATTGCTTTTTGTCTGCAAAACGCAATTACTGGTGCCAGGCATTTTGTGAAGACCCTTGGCACAGTAGATAAGCCAAAGGGCAGTGCAGAGAATTGGTAATGCATTGAGCCAGCTATGAATCTGAGGTATCTTCTGCAAGATTGTCTGATTGGGACATGAAGGTATGCCTCCTTTAGGTCCAAAGTTATGAGCCAAGCCTTCTTGCCCAGCATGGGCAGTAGCTGCTGTAGAGTCAACATCTTGAATTTTGGAACTTCCAGAAATGTATTTAGTATAGACAGGTCCAGTATTGGTCTCCAGGTTTTGACCTTTCTGGGTACTAGGAAAAGTCTGGAGTAAAATCCTTGTCCCTGCTCGTGTTGTGGTACTTGCTGAATGGCCCTCATGTCCATGAGGGTTGTAATTTGTTTTTGTGCCTCAGCGCATTGATTGTGCGGCAGGTCTGGCATACTTTTTAACCTTGGTAGAGTGTGAAAGTGGAACCTGTAGCCTTGGGACACTGTTCAGGACCCATTTGTCTTGGGTAACCATTTGCCAATTTGATGAAAAAAGTGCTAGTTTTCCCGCTAAGGGGGCTGCCAAAAGAAAAGTGCTTGGATCTGGTAGAGGAAAGTCATTGGGACTGTTTCCTGTAAGGCTGTGATTTGTCTTCTCCGCTTCTGGAGGTAGTAGCACCCCATTGTTTAGGTCTGTATGTGCCTTGGGGCTGAGATCTGCCTCTTTGTGGCCTGTCTGACACTGGAAAGGACCAATTCTTTGAAGGCCAGTTCCTGCTAAACCTGGGTGACTGTACCTGTAAGAAATCCTTGACTGTCTGCATGGATTTGGCTTTATCCTCCATTTTTTTCAACACCTCTTCTGCTTTAGTACCAAACAAAGTATCATGCTGTAAAGGTGCATCTAATAATTTTGCTTTAACTTGATCAAGCAGATTCTGTTCCTTTAACCAAGCATGCCTTCTAATAACAGTACCTGTAACTGCGGCCCTGCAAAAGGCCTCCAGTGAATCATAACCACATTGCAATGTATGCCTCCCCACTTGTTGAGCTGCATGCAACAAATCCAGCAATTCCTTGTTTTCTGTACTTTCAGTGTTTGTCAACAATTTCTGTTTAAGCAGTGACATTAAATATTGCTGATATTTAAGCATATGAAACTGACAATTTAAAGCCCTTATAGCCTGGGTAACAAAGGTGTAGACCTTTTTCCCCCATCTGTCTAGAGCCCTAGAATCCCTATCAGAGGGGACAGGGTTTTTTGCAGTGGAAGCTTTGACCCCTTTGGGACCCTGAGATATAGTTTCTGGGTCAGCAGCGGGGGTTTTATATAGAAATTTATGGGAATCCGGGACCCTGTAGTATCTGCCTGGCTTAGCGGGTGCAGGGGGTAAAGAGTCAGGGGACAGGGCGGTCTCTGAAAATACATCTACAATGTCTAGAACAGGTGGAATAGCAAGGGGTCTGTGCTGAGGAAGTAGCAGAAAGTCCCTGAGCCTTTTCTTAGATTCAGAATAATCTTGGCTCTCCCAGTGGAAATGCTCCCTCATGGTATGCAGGGTTCCCCAAAAGAATAATCCACAGGAGGAGAGGCTGAAGGAATGGATTCTTCAGCATCAGAATCCTCATAGGGAAGCATGGAGTAATCCTGTTCAGAAGAGGAATCAGAGGAAATAGAAACCTGATCAGAGGAAATATACTCTGTCTCTTGCCTAGGCCTCTTATCAGGAGGGGGATGGAAGACCCTGATCAAAGTAATTAGGTCTTCGGCCATTTTGAGCATCTGTTTTTTAGGCATGGAAGTCTGAGCAGGAGAATGCTGTACTTGTTTCTTTGTCTTTAGAGCTGCTTTAGTCTTTGTCTTTGAAGCTAGATGGCTTAATATATAGTTGTGTAGGTCTGAAGACACCCTCAGAAGCCGATGCTGCTCAACGGCTCCGGACCCATCTGAGGGAATGATTTCCAAGTGTCCAATACCTTGAGTATCCAGAGGCCCAGTCGGCTCAATGTGGGAGTCGGAAGCGGCCTGTGGCTCTGAGGTAGTGGGCGCCAGGGGCTGCGAAAGCGCCTCACTGAGAACCGGTGAACTGGCGACTGGCCTAGCAGAGGCCTCGTCATCGGTTTTGGACCTCGGATGCTTATCCTTTTCCTTGTCCTTGCGTTTTTTGTAAACTCCGGTTGTCGGCTGGTCTGATGGCATTATATAATTAAATCTTCGGCCAAAGTAAAGAAATGCAAAATCGAACCGACGCTTAATAGTGCATTGGTTGAATCTAGCACAAAACAGACAGCTAGCAACGTTGTGATCAGGGCCTAGGCAAGGAATACAGTAAGAGTGAAAGTCCTTATGAGGTATTTGCTTCTCACAAGAAATACAATTGTTAACTTTTTCTGACATCGGACTGGAGCAAGAAAAAAGTTTCCCCAATGGGGTACTTAGCTTTAATGAAGACTTCGGTTCTGAAATTCGAATTTGAATATCTCAGGAGTTGGCCAACTTGCACTTGCGAACTGCTTTTGCTTCAGGCACCGCGCGGCAAGAAAGACTGAAGAAAATGGCGTTGGCTGCATCTTTTATACCCCTGGCGCACTGACGTCAGGGAAGAGGCGACAGCAACGACGCCGGACCTAGACTTTGGAATTCTGGCCGACTGAGGGTAGCCTGCCAGCAGGATAACCCAAGAGTAATGACTGCAACAGTGAAACACGATGAACATCACTTAGAACTGAATTGCCCCAGGAGAAAACGAGTACCCTCAGGGACAAAAGAGAACATGTATATTTTATTTTATTTATTTTATTTTACATTTGTTAACTGGGCTAGTCTAGCTGGATATACGTCCATTTTCAGTAGAGGCCCAGGGAGAAAAGCTCCAAGCATGAACAGTGACAAAGTTAACAATGCATAGTAATATAAAGAATCACAGTACAGTGTAGTATTAGTCTTAAAAGCAGTTATAATAATACATTTTTAAACTATAACAAATTTAGTAAAAATTCTACTAAATAATTATACAAAACACAGTAGAAGGTATGAGCAAGTCTCAGGTAGGGGAAGAGAACATAAATGTTATTCTCATAAATCAAAGAAAGAGTAGTAACTAGTTTTGGAGACATAGGTTACAGGAGTAGGGAAAGGGGTAAGAGCAAAAGTGAAGAAAAATATCAGTCTGGGTTAGTGCATGGACAAAGCCAATAAGTTTTTAGATGTTCTTTAAAATGTTTTTTTAAAAAGAGAAGTAGAAGCAAGGGTAGATAATTCTGAGGGAAGCTGGTTCCAGATTTTTCCTGCAGTGTTTGAGAAGAGTGAATCACCAGCTTTGTTATTAGCTTTATTTGAGGAAACTAGAAGCTTATTAGCAGAGCGTAGTGTGGCTAGATTTGTATATGGTGTTGTTAGGGTGGTATAGGATCTTTTGAGTAATAAGTAATTGTTGACAGAGTATATGGTTTTTCAATTCTAGCCATCCTAGTTGTTTGAGGTTAAGGCAGTGGTGAGTTTTAAAGGGGGGAGCTTGTGATAAATCTAGCTATGCTATTATAACAGGTGGAGAGTTTAGAGAGGTTGTTTTTGGATAGGTTAGTATATATAACAGAGGCATAGAAAAGGGTAGAAATGAGGTGGGTTTGGGCAATAGTTTTCCTAGCAGAAGGGGTAAGGAAGGGTTTGATTCTAAAGAGGGTAAACAAAAAGGATAAAAGTAAAAAGAAGCAAAAGCCCCTCGGCCAGGAGGGTAACAAAAGCACAAGGGCATGAGCTAGGAAAGACGGGGAATGAGGGAGGGACTGAATACTGCAACACTGAAGAGAAGGACCGACTATTATGGTAAGATTTTATACTACTCTACTAAGTTCTTCCATGTCACTGTTGCAGTATTCTTCGCCTAAGTGAGTACAAGAGCTAAAAAGTAGCATAAGGCTGGGAGGAGGAAGGTATTGAAGAGCCATCTACAAACCCATGCAGAAAAGCCCTGGCAAAACCAATCCTGGCCCTGGAAATAACATTTAATTTATAATGTTTAGTGAAAGTAGGAACAGAGGACCAAGCAGCAGCCTCAAGGATGGAACTGGTGTCCAAACCGTTGAAAACAGCACCAGATGAGGCAACTGCCTTGGTAAAATGTGCCTTTATGGACGAAGAAAGACATTTACCATGAAAAAAACAACAAACTGAATTGGCCTTAGAAATTCAGGAGGAGATAGTTTGCTTAGAAACAGCCAAACCCAAAGTCCTGGGATGAAAAGAAACAAAAAGTTGCACAGACCTGCAAACTGCCTTTGTTTTATCCAAATGATACTTGAGCCGTCTATGCAGATCCAAGTTGTAAAAAACTGTGGGGAAGGAAGATGAACTTTTAGTTATGTACTTACCATAACTTCGGATGTATGGGATCCATCTCGCCTACATTCATGACAGATGGGTTCGGAGCCGATCCATCGGCTCCGACTCGGCAACTTATACACTAGCACGAAGTCTCTCATTGGCTGGGCTACTCCCTATCCCAGGATGCACTACACATGCTTCCCCAGATCTTGTTTGTTCGCTTTCATACACCCATGTAAACACAGAAAACACTATTAGTCACTATAACCAACTAAAGTTCTTCAAGAAAGAACGCCAAGAAAAAAGTGACTACAGCTCCTCTAAATCCAAATGGAAGGGGGAAGGAGGGTGGGTACTAATAAATGTAAGGGAGATGGATCCCATACATCCGAAGTTATGGTAAGTACATAACTAAAAGATGTAATGGGATCCTATCTCGCCTACATTCATGACAGATGGGACAGCGTCCCTAGCACCTACATCCCGGGTGGCTCATTGGAACACACTCCTGAGAACTGTGGAACCAAAGGAAGCTCTGCCTCGAGAAACCACATCCAATTTGTAATGAGAAATAAAAGTGTGCGGAGAAGTCCAGGTTGCCGCAGCACAAATATCATCTATTGATAACTTGGAGTGAAAAGCTACGAAGTAGCCATTGCCCTGGTAGAATGAGCCTTGATTGGAAAGGGAAGGTATTTATTAGCCTGTGAATAAATAAAATGATACAATCTTTAATCCATTTAGATATGGAGGCTTTTGTTACTGGTTGACCCAATTTGTTCGCTGCAAAAGAAACAAACAACTGATTTGATTTCAGCGTTTGGCGGTTCTATTCAAATAAAAGCGTAGTTGTCTATGCGTCCAATTGATGCAAAGTATATTCTGCGTTATTGGAGAATTCTGGAAAAAGACAGGGAGTTCTATAGTTTGTTGCATACAGAAAGAGGAGGCCACCTTTGGTATAAATGCAGGGTTTAATTTCAATGAAACTCTATGCTTGTGAAAAATCAAATAGGGAGGATCAGAACAAAGAGCTTGAAGTTCTGAAACTCGCCTAGCAGATGTTATGGCTACTAAAAGGCCGTTTTCCAAGACAGAAATTTTAAATCACAAGTAGCAGCTGGTTCGAAGGACGGGCAGTTAGGGCAGCAAGAACCATATTCAAATCCCAAGGGGGAACAGGCTGAGATAAAGGAGGCCTAAGGAGCCAAGCCCCTTTAAGGAAAGCCTTACAAAGTTTGTGAGACATCAATGAAGGTTCAAAGAAGCATGAAAATTAGAGATCGCTGCTAATTGAACCTTAATGGTAGAAACTGAAGAGCCCGACTGAAAAAGGGAGGCCAGAAAATTCAGACCCTCCGATACTGGTGCAGTGAGAGGATCTATACCCCGTTCATGAGCCCAGAAGGCAAACCTTTTCCATTTACTGGAATAAAGTTTGATGGTGGAAGGTTTATGAGAAGAAGACAGTATGTGGACCACGTCCGCGAAAGAGCATTGTCTCGGACTAAGGATGGAAGTGGAGTAACCATGCTGCCAACTTCAAGGACCTGAGAGACGGATGACGCCGTCCTGACTGGTGAGTCAACAGGTCTGGCACGGATCCAGAAACCATGGACCTTCTATCGCATGCCTCTGTAGGAAGGGAAACCAAACTTGACGAGGCCAGTGCAGGGCAATCAAAATCATCTCGCTCTCCAAGTAAATAGCCTTCTGTATCACCCTCGGTAGGGGAACGGAGGAAGGCGTAGAAGACCGGGGCCAAATGTGAGTCAGAGCGTCCCTGGGAATCTGTCCCTGAGAAGGAAACAGTGTGAAGAACTCTCTGCATTTCGCATTGTGAGGGCTGGCAAACAGGTCGCAGCAAGGAAGACCCCATCTGTCGAAGATTTTCGCAGCTATACTCTGTTTGAGGGACCACTCGTGGGGTAAAAGAATGGTCCTGCTTAATCTGTCCGCAATCACATTGGACTTCCCGGTATGTGCGTTGCCATTAGAAAGCGGTTGGTAGCTACCGCCCAGTGCCAAAGTCTCATGGCTTCTCTGCATAGTGGGTAAGACCTGGTTTCACCTTGCTTGTTTATGTACCACACCACCGACATGTTGTCGGATAGGATAATGTCGGGCCCTGTGGGAGAGCGTGATGGAGAGCTTGGAGTACCAATAGTACCGCTCTCATCTCCAGGACATTGATATGCAAATGCGTTTCCTGGATCTGCCATGTGCCTTGGACCGACCTGTCCAGGTAATGACCCCCCCACCCTACCTGGGAGGCGTCCGTAGTCACAGTGGCAATGGGACGTAGAGGTATAAAGGGTCGCCCCTGGTCGAGATTTGATTGGAGAAGCCACCAATGAAGATCTCGACGGCAACTTTCCGTGATTATGATTAAGTGGTTCAAGGGAAGTTCCTGATAGGACCATTGAACCGACAGTAGCCATTGTAAAATTCGCATGTGAAGTCTGGCCAAGGGAACTAAAAGTATGGTCGACGCCATCGAGCCCAACAGTTGTAGGATCCGATGGGCCGGGGCTCTTTGTAGGGGGAGACAGGATTTGACTTGATCTTGTAAGACCTGAATTCTTGCTGCCGGTAAATAGGTGCGCATTCTTTTTGTGTCTAAGTCTGCGCCTATGAAAGTAATACGCTGAGATGGCTGTAGTACTGATTTTTGCAAATTGAACGTGATCCCCAAGAAACGGCCCAAGGTGAACGTGGCTCTGAGCGCTTGGAGTAGTAGATGCTCGGAGGTGGCAGTAAGGAGCCAGTCGTCTAGATAAGGAAACACCTGGAATCCCAGACTTCTCAGGTGAGCAGTTACCACTGCCAGACATTTGGTGAACACCCTGGGGGCTGTGGTGAGACCAAAGGGCAGTGCTCGGAATTGAAAATGACTGGCTCCGAGGCGGAAGCGTAAATGTCTCCTGGACTCTTGAGCTATGGGAATGTGATAGTAAGCGTCCTGGAGATCTATGGAGCACATCCATGCATTTTTTCCAGCAAAGGAAGAATAGATTGAAGAGTGACCATTGAATTTGGACTTCTTTAAAGCGATTCAATGAACTGAGGTCCAAAATGGGCCTGAAGTCCCCTGTCTTTTGGTACCAAAATAACTTTGAGTAAGTTCCTGATCCGATCTGGTCGATGGGGACAGGCTGGATGGCTCTTTTTCTAGCAGCTTTGAAACCTCTAATGCTGCCTGATCCCGCTGACTGGGTGGTACGTCCGGGATTTCCCTTAAAGAAAGGGGGTTTGTTGAAGGGTATGATATATCCTCCGGTAATGATCTGAAGCACCCACGATCGCTTGTTATGGATTCCCAAGCTTGTGGGTGCGCCATAAGCGACCCCGACTGGCTCGGAGTTGCACAGTCGGGCAACAACTCAGGACGCTGGTTGCATGAAGAACCACGAAAGGAATCGCGGTCTCCAGAGTTACGGGGCCTCTGCCACCTCTGGGCGGCGTCTTCCAAAATCCCCCTGCCTCTGGAGGGGAATCACTGGGTGGAGTAGAGAAAGACTTTGGGATTTTTTAAACCACATTTTCCTCCTCTCCCAGCCTTGGGATAAGGCCTGGAAGGAGTGGAAAAGCGGCCCAACGGCAGTCAAAGTCTTGCCCTCCTGCTCATCGAGTTAGTGTGTCCTTCACCTTGGGTCCAAACAAAGATGACCCATCAAAGGGGCCGTCGGCGAAGGAAGACTTGAAGGCCTCCGTGAACGAACACAAGCGTAACCAGGCTTGCCTCCTGAGGGCAACGCCTGTTCCCGCTGCTACTCGCCTTCGGCCACATACGAAATGAGCCTCATGGACGAGTTAACGATAGAAAAAAGGGTAGTCATCTGTGCGCCAACAGTCGGGGCCAGCGCCTCAGGTAGATTACCAACAATAGAGTCATTTAGCTCTTTGAGAAGATCCCTTTGGAGCCTCGTAAAATGACATAAATAGTTCAGCGACCGTAAGGTAAAGGCCGCTGAGGACAGGGCGCTTCCGTACCTATCCATACTCCTAGAATCCTTATTAGGAGGATGAATAGACGTCGAAGCCTCTGCCACGTCCTGCTGTGTGGCAGAAGCCACCACCAAAGCATCTACAGGCACACCCTTTGTGAGAAATTCCTTCTGGGGGCTGACAAAATTTATTGGGCCTCGCAGGCACCGGTTCCACAGAATCAGGGTGTTCCCACACCCTTGAGAAACCAAATCAAGGAGTTCATCAAGGCGGAGACACCCAGGAGGCGGAAGGCTGGCCCCCAACGGCTGTGAGGCAGACTCACCCCCCAGCTGAACGCTTCTTGGCTTGCCAGTCACCTCTCTGTCTCAGAATCTCCAAGATATCTGAGAAGGAGATATCATCCGAAGATGATTTGGGGACCCTTCTGCGTCATCGAGGTCAGTATCCGATGTAATAGACTCATCTTGGGAGTCTACGTGCTTCCTCTTACACAATTTCTTCCGTGGGGGTTCGTCCGAAGCAGTTTCGGACGGACCACCCGAAGAAGAACCGATGGGGGTATCCTCAGGCCCTGGGGCCCCGCTGCCGGGGGGCTGCAACACAACAGAGGCACCAGTCTCCAAGTCTAGGGACGGTGAGGTAGAATCTTGTTGAACCGGCAAAGGCATGGCCAGCGCGCTCCTCATGGCCTCAAAGGCCGGACCTCCAGAATCCAAGGAGGTCACTGGTCTAGAGGCCACGATGGCACTGGGAATTCCAGCAGCCGATGCTCCGAGAGGAAGACTAGGCACCGAAGCACCTAATCCCAAAGTATTCCCCTCGGGCCCGGCTGAAGAGGTTGCAGTACCAAACCCTGAACCGGAGGACAGGGTAGGAAGCATAGTCGGAGCCGAAGGCCTGTAAGGGGTCTCTGCTCCGACCGTATGGCTCCACATTGCTCCACCACCACCGGCTCCAACGGCTCGAAGAGGTTGGAGGAGGAATCAAATGTGTTGGAGGGATCGGCTCGAAGCAAACTGTGCCGGAGCCGAGACCATTTTAGTAAACACTGGAGATTGGAAAAGCCTCTGTAAAACCCTATCCAGGTCCGAATCTGACAGTCTCGAGGATTTAGAGGAGGTAGACACTCGAGAAGACTTTCCTCTCGGCTCCGAGAGAAGGGGACCGGCTCCAAACGGCTCCAATTCTATCGGCGCCGACTCCACCACAGCATGGACCACCATCGGCACCGAAGGAGCCTTCTTGAGCAGAGGGGAAGAGTCTGAGCTGCACACTTCCACCGGCTCCGAAGCCATTGGAACCGATGGAGGTGATTCACCTCTCGATACACCAACTTGCGGCTCCGAAGGCAATGGAGCCGAGTAGGAGGTACCGAGGCAGACCTTCGACCCTCGGCCCCGAAGTCAGTGGAGCCGAGGAAGAAGAGGTCAATTTAGTCTTTTTAGAGGTCGGCTCCGACGGACTTGTCGGTGCCGACGATCTTTTCTTTTTGGAAGCAACAGGAGGATTTAAGGCTTCCTCAAACGAAGGTTTTATAAGCCCTTTCAAAATCAACTTGTTCTTGCGTTCTTGAAGAACTCTAGCAGAGAAAGCATGACATACGCTACAAGTCTCTTGTAGATGTTTCGGCCCCAAACAATAAACGCAGACTGAATGACTGTCAGTGATTGACATTTTATAACTGCACCGAGTGCATTTTTTAAAACCTGACTTGTGTTCCTTGGACATAGTACAGGCCCTAAACAAGTATGACTTTACCACAATTAGTAAGCACTATCACAAAATTGCGCCAACTGACAAGCGCGAGACACACTGGCGCGAGTACTTAAGAAAAAAATTTACCTCACAACAAACAGACAAAACAAATGCAACGGCCCAAAGCCCTCTAATTTAAACGGGCTTGGCCGAAACAATTAACCACAAAAGGTAATAAAAGTTAAATAGCACACAAAGGTAGGGCAAAGGCCCTCTAACTTAAACGGGCCTTGCCCGACTGAAAAATTAAAGTACCAGAAGACACTCAAACACTCAAAAGTAGCAAATAGTTAAGGAATAACAAGGAATAGCTGTTAAAACAGCTGTTTGGTTAATATATGACAAAAAAAAAAATCCCAAGGTCAAAGACCAATAAAGGTAAAAGAACCACTTAGCTCCAGCCAAGTCGAGACCACGTCCAGCTTGTAAAGCGGCAAACGAGATCTGGGGAAGCAGGTGTAGTGCATCCTGGGATAGGGAGTAGCCCAGCCAATGAGAGACGTCGTGCTAGTGTATAAGTTGCCGAGTCGGAGCCGATGGATCGGCTCCGAACCCATCTGTCATGAATGTAGGCGAGATAGGATCCCATTACATCAGACTGATTAAAGAACAACTCACTGATCACCTTGGGCATAAAAGAAGGGTTAGTTCAAAAGGACACATTCTCTCTCTCTCTCTTTGAGAAAAAACAAAAAGAGGAGGAATAGCTATGACAGCCTGAAGTTCAGATACACTCTTGGCTGAAGTAACAGCCAAACAAACAGTCTTCCAAGTACAATGTGGCAAGGAAGCTGAATCAGCTGGTTCAAAAGAAGCTTGAGTCAACTTTTCAAGTAGAAAACTGAGGTTCCAAGAAGGCGGAATAGGCTTTTTGGGGGGTCTGCTTGACTTCAAATCATGAGTCCAAAGGAGGATTCAACGGCAGACAAGCAGAAATTGTTGATAGGTGAGCTTTAGCAGAAGAATATGCCAACCCAGCATGGAGCAAATCACACAAATAAGAAAGAACCAAAGGAACCTCCATAGAGAAGGATCCTGATGGTGAGAGAGGCACCAGACAGAACATCTCTTCCAGTTGGACACATATGATTTTCTAGTAGTGGGTTTCCTGAGTTCTTGCAAGACCTAGAACACGTCCTCCGAAAAAAGGTGCTGAAAAGGAATCAAAGCCCACTATCACGCATTCTACCATGTGAAGAGTGGACAGGTGAGGATGGATAAGACATCCCTCGTCTTGTGTTACAAGATCCACCTGGTGAGTTAGCTTGTGGTGATTCCTCCTAGCCAAGAGATAGGAGAACCAATGCTGTCTGGGCTAAAAGGGAGTTGCCAGCAAGATTTTGGGAGCATGCTGACTGATTCTGTGTGGAACTTGTGGCAAAAGAGGAAGTGGGGGGAGGCATACAGAAACATCCCCTTCCAAGTAAAAGCCAGAGGACTTGGTACTCTCAAACAGAATAAAGGAAGTTGTCTGTTCAGAGGGAAGGCAAAAAGATCTATCTGAGGAATTCCTCACCAATGGACTATGTACAGAAACACGTCTCTATGAAACATTTATTCATAAGCCTGTGTTCTGGACCTGCTCAATGAGTCTGCCACTAGACTGGGCTCTGAAGGAATGTAAACCACCTGAAGAGTCACTTGATACCTGATAGGTAGATCCCAGACCTGAACAGCTAATCTGCAGAGGAGATAGGACCTCGTTTCCCCCTGCTTGTTGATGTACCATATCACAGTGGTATTGTATAAGAGTTTTTTGAGGGCCGGGTGGAAAAGGGAATGAAAGGCTTGTGGGGTCATAAGTAGAGCTCTCATATCTTTTATGTTGAAATGATCTGACCTCTGATGGACCTTTAGGGGGCCACAAGAAGCACCTCCACCCCAAGTCTGAGGCATCTGTGAATAGCTCCTGAGAAGGAATTGGAGACTGGAAGGGAAGCCCCTGATTGAGAGAGGGCTGCTGAATCCACCATTCAAGCTCGAGTTTGAGGCAAGGAAGTAAAAGGACCGGGAACTCCATGGGGTGGCAATGTTGAAGCCACATTGATTTGAGGTACCACTGAAACAACATGAAGCATGGGAATAGTGGAGGCCATAAATTCCAGAAACTTGAGAAATTCCCTGGCCATGACAGAAGAAGGAAGAGGAGACTGGAAAAAGTTTGTCACAAACAAAACTGTCACAGATAAAACCTTGGGAGCAGGAAGAGAAGCCAAGATGGGATAGGTCTGTAGCCTGCACCCAAGAAAAACATGATCCTGGGAGGATGTCAGGACTGATTTCTTTAGATATGTAGTAAACTTCAGACTTTGTAAAAGACTAGGGGTAAAGTGGAAATTCTGCAACAGGCTGCTGGGAGAAGGAGCTTGAAAGAACAGGATGTCCAGATAGGGAAAAATCTGTATCCCCTGAAGCCTGTAAACAGCAATGGCAGGAGTTAGGCATTTGGCGAATACCTCTGGGGCAGTAGGAAGGCCAAAAGGCAAAGCAGAGAACTGAAAATGTGAGGAAGAAACAGAGAAACAAACATTTCCAGAACAGAGGGTGAATGGGGATGTGATGTTATGCATCACTAAGGTCTACAGAAACCAAAAAGGTCTGAGGAAGAAGAAGAGGAAAAGTACAGTTGTGTACTCTTACCATAAATGTAGATGTTCCAGTGTATTCACTGTTGCAGTCATCACATTTGGGTTATCTGCTTGCAGTAGCCCTCAGTTGGCCTGATTAACAAAGTCTTGGGTCCTGCGTCGGTTGCTGTCTTTTCTTCTGTGACGTCAGGTTGTCAGGGGTATAAAACATGCAGCCGACGCCATTACATCAGTTTTTCTTGCCTCAGATGTCAGGTGCCCCCCTAATGGGAAGCAATTAACTATATATTTACAAATGTATACCTCCAACAAAAAAGCAAATACACCAAAAAGCTTTTAAGCATAGTAAAGGAGAATAGAGGTATAGCCAAAAGAAGTCAGGGGGCTGGAGGGAGGGTAACCAGGACTGCAACAGTGAATACACTCGAACATCTACATTTATGGTAAGTGTACACAACTGTACTATGTTCTTCGTGTTTCACTGTTGCAGTCATTACATTTGGGTAGATTCCCAAAGCTAAGATTGGGAGGAGGAATTTAAATAGCATAAGGACCAGCTACAAGGCCCTGCAAGACTGCAGTGGCAAAGCCAGCTCTGGATTTAGAGAAAACTGGCAAATGATAATGATTGGTGAAAGTATATAGAGAACTCCAGGTAGCAGCTTCTAGGATGTCCCTGGTAGGGACGCCTCTGACAAAGGCTGTAGAGGTAGATGCAGCCCTGGTTGAATGGGGTCTGATGCCCTGTGTGATAGGTTTTCCATGGTGTTTATAGCAGAAATTAATACAATGGCCTATCCATTTAGAAATGGTTTGCTTTGAAATAGCATTCCCCTCTGTCCCTGCAGCAAATGCCACCAGCAGTTGTTCAAATTTGCTTTGAGGTTTAGTTCTGTCCAAGTAGAATCCAAGTTGTCTGTGCACATCTAAGGAGTGCAGTATCCGTTCCCCTTTGTTCTGTGGCTTAGGAAAGAAGGTTGGCAAATGGATAGACTGATTAAGAGCCACACTGGATACCACCTTGGGCATGAAGGATGGATTGGTTCTGAGGGACACCCTGTCCGCATGAAAGATGATAAAAGACTCCACTGCCATAAGGGCCTGTAATTCAGATACCCTTCTTGCTGAAGTGATTGCTAAAAGGAACGCTGTTTTCCAAGAAAGGAATTTTAAATCTGCAGTAGCAGTTGACTCGAAAGGAGGAAGAGTGATTTTCTCCAAGACAAAGTTAAGGTCCCAGGCTGGAGTTGGGGCTCTCCTGGGTGGTCTTAAATTTCTGGCCCCTCTGAGGAACTGTTTGAGCAGTGGGTGAGAAAAGAGGGGAGGATCTGTGTTATAATCAGCTGAAATGGCTGAGGCGTGAATTTTGACAGAGGAAATGGACAAGACCTTGTGAAGCATCTCAGTTAAATATTGTAAAATCTGAGGTAGATTGGGCGCTGCTGTGCTCATCCCTTGAGATTGGTTCCAGGCACAGAATCTTTTCCATTTTGCAGCATAAGATTTTCTAGTACTAGGCCTCCTTGCCTCTAAAATATCCATCATTGGTTTAATGAGGGATGGTAAAGGAGAGATTAGGTAATTAGCCAGGCTGCTTGGTTCAGTGTTTGAAGCCGAGGATGCAGAATCTGGTTCTCCTGCTGAGACAACAGGGAAAGAGTCTGAGGCAGGTGCCATGGGGCCAACTGTGACACACTGCGCAAGAGGTGGTACCAGTGTTGGCGTGGCCAGTCTGGTGCAATCAAAATCGTCTTTGGCTTGTCTTGTTTGATCTTTAGTAGTACTTTGGAGAGCAGAGGCAGAGAAGGAAAGGCATAAACTGATAGGTTTTTCCAGTTGAAGGACAGAGCATCCACTTTCCAAGTTTGTTTGTGGGGAATTCTTGTGCAAAATTTGTCCAATTGATAGTTCTGGGGGGAGACAAACAGGTCTATATCTAGGCTCCCCCATTTGCCTGTCAACAAGTTGAAAATTCTTGGTTCCTGTTTCCACTCGTGTGGCTCCATGAGGTTTCTGCTTAGTCCGTCTGCCAGTGCATTTAGTTTTCCTGGCAAGAATTGAGCTTGTAGATTCACTTGGTAGCTCAAGGCTGTGTTCCATAATGCCATGGCTAGTCTGCACAGGGGGTAAGAATGTGTACCTCCCCCCTGCTTGTTTATGTACCACATAACAGTGGTGTTGTCTGTCTTTACCATTAGTTGTCCTAGAAGAATGTGGTCCTTGAAGGCTGTCACAGAATTCTGTACAGCTAACATTTCTTTTTGATTGATATGCAGGTGCATTTGACTTGGGTTCCATTTGTCCTGAATGCACTTCCCTGCCAGGTGAGCCCCCCATGCATAGTCGATGTGTCTGTTGTCAGGGTTTGGGCGGCAGGGAGTAGTGTGAATGGTGGTCCCTTGTTTTGGTGGCAGGCCTCTGCCCACCAAAAGTACTCTAGGAGTAGGCAAGGTATGATAGGAATCATTGCTTCTAGATCCTGAGAATGTTGACACCACAGGCTTTTTAGGTACTATTGTAATTTCCTCATATGCAGTCTTGCATATGGAATTAGAAGAATGCAGGAGGCCATGAACCCCAAGGCTTGCAGTATTTGCCTTGCAGATAGCAGGGTTTTTGTGGCCACTTATTTGAAGTAGGTTGTCAAATGAATCTGTTTCTCTGGCGTGAGGAAAGCCACCTGGGAAGTTGTATTCAAGCTTGCTCCCAGGAATATAATTTGTTGACAGGGTAGCAGGTGTGATTTCTTTTTGTTTATGGTGTACCCCAGACAAGTCAACACCCCTTGTACATAGGCCAGATGATTCAAAAGTATGTCCTGGCTTTCTGCCGGAATTAGACAATCGTCCAGGTATGGATATATTTGAATATTTCTTTGCCTGCAAAATGCAATGACTGGAGCTAGGCACTTTGTGAATACCCTGGGCACAGTAGATAAGCCAAAGGGCAGTGCAGAGAACTGATAGTGTATGTAGCCTGCTTTGAAGCATAGGCATCTTCTGCAAGATTCCCTGATTGGGATGTGCAGGTATGCTTCTTTTAAATCTAGTGTTGCCAACCAGGCATCCTAGCCTAGCATAGGAAGCAACTGGTGAAGAGTCAGCATCTTGAATTTTGGAATCACCAAATAGGTGCTTAGAGTAGAAAGGCCTAGGACAGGATGCCATAAGTTGTCTTTTCCTGGGTACCAGGAAAAGTCTGGAGTAGAAACCTTGTCCCTTTTCCTCTTATGGTACCAACTGAATAGCCCCCATGATTAATTTATTTTATTTATTTATTTAAATTTGTTGACCGGGAGTGTCCAACTGGACGTAGGTCCATTTTCAGCAGAGGCCCGAGGAGAAAAGCTCCACAGTTAAAATACACAGACAGTAGTAAGAGAGAAAGTACTTGCTTTTGGGCCTTTGCCCACTGATTTGGGGGTAGATCTGGCCACCCATTTGGTGTTGGTAACATGTGGAAGTGAAATCTGTATCTTTGGGACACTATATTTAAAACCCATTTGCCCTGGGTAATGAGTTCCCAGTTTTTGGCCTGCAGACCAATCTTTCTGCTTAAAGGAGCATTCAGTTGAGAAGTGGTTGGAAGTTTTAAAAGCAAGTCATTGAGACAGTTTTCCGTAGAGGGGAGTCTTACTACTCCCACATTTGGATGCGGAAGCCCCACCACTGCTTAGTCTTGTGCGTACCCAGGGACTGAAACCTGGGGTTTCTGCTGTGTCTGGGTTTGGATTGAGAAGACCTGGAAGGGTACGGAAAGGACCAATTCTTAGATGGCCAATGCCTACTAAATCTTGGAGGCTGAACTTGTAAGAAATCTTTAACAGTTTGCATAGAGTTAGCTTTATCTTCCATCTTTTAAAAACTTCCTCAGCTTTGTTGCTAAACAGGCGGTTCTGATTTAAGGGAGCATCCAACAATTTAGCTTTAACATGAACAGGCAAAGATTGCTCCTTAAGCCAAGCATGCCTTCTGAGTACAGACCCAGTGACAGCAGCCCTGCAAGAGGCCTATAATGAATCAAATCCACATTGCAAAGTATGTTTTCCAACCTGTTCAGCAGAATGCATTAAATCCTGTATTTCTTTATTTTCAGCACAGTCAGGAATCAACACAATTTTCTGTTTAAGCAATCCAATAACATGTTGTTGATACTTTAACATATGAAACTGACAGTTTAAGGCCCTAATGGCCAAGGTTGCAGAAGTGTAAACCTTCTTACCTGATCTATCCAGTGCACTGGAGTCTCTATCAGATGGGGTAGGATTTCTAGCAGTAGAAGCCTTAATGCCCTTGGGTCCCTGTGAAATAGTCTCTGGATCCACAATAGGATTTTTAAAAAGGAACTTGTGAGAATCAGGGACCCTGTAGTATCTATCAGGTTTTCTGGGAGCAGGAGGCAAGGAATCTGGGGCCAAACTAGATTCTGAAAAGGCATCATCAACAATGTCTAGCACAGGAGGTATAGCTAAAGGCCTATACTGAGGCAGGAGTAAGAAATCCCTAAGCCTCTTTTTTGAATCGGAAAAGTCCTGGCTTTCCCAGTGGAAATGCTCCATTAGTGTGTGCAAGATATCAACAAAAGAAAAATCCTCTGGAGGGGAAGCAGAGGGAATAGAGTCCTCTGCATCAGAATCCTCATAAGTAGATAAGGGTAAATCCAGATCATCAGAAAAATCAGAAAAAATCAGAATCCTGGTCAGAAGATTCATAAACAAATTCAATTCTAGGTCTCTTAGAAGGGGGGGGGGGTTTGGCTTCCCTTGATTAGAGTTATAAGATCTTCAGCCATTCTTATCATTGTTTTTTTTAGGCATAGAGGCCTGTGCATGCGGCCTGGGTGTTGGTTTCTTAGGCATGGTTCGAAGTTTAGGCCTTAAAGAAGAGGGAGCCGTCGGTTTAATATGCAAGTCCATAGGCCTGAATACACCCACAGAAGCCGATGCCTGTACAGCAGCTCCGGACCCATCCAAGGTATAGACGTCCGCAGGTTACATAGTTGAAGTACCTTGCGACATACCAGACTCCGAATGGGTCTCAGTAGAGGCCTGTGAATCAGAAGTAGCGTGTATCAGGGGCTGCAAAAGTGCCTCACTGAGTACGGGCGAACTGGCGACTGGCTTAGGAGAAGCCAAACCAAAATGAAGAGAAAGGAAGGTACTCCACGACAATTGAAGCTGACCCACAGTATAAAAATCCAAAAAAATCCTTTATTTGAAATCAAGTAAGCACTTTCGCGTTTGCATCAACGCTTCATCAGAGTTTCAAAATATCTTAAACAGAGCTCCATATAAATACTATCACTTATTTAAAACAACCAATAAAATCCTAAGTAAATTTAATTAAAAAACTCTTAAAGTGCCCTCAATTACATACACATCTCACTAATATATTTACTGGCAATGAACCACATAAAAGTTTAAAATACGTCACTCGACATCTAGGACATATATTCTAATGCAAAGCAATTAACTATAACAAACTCATGATACAGTATAAGGCTTCATGTCAATATTTCAAGCAATCAATGAAATCCTAACCAAATAAATTTAATTAAAAAACTCAAAAGTGCCCTCACTTACATGCACACCTCACTGATGTATTTAATAGCAATAAACCACATAAAAGTTTAAAACACATCATAAGCATATAGGTAGTAAATATAATCAGACATCTAGGAAATATTGCTCATGTTATAAAACTCTGTTTTGTGTTGATGTTTTTCAAACTGAAAAGCAGTTAACAAATCATTCTCACATGCTTTCTCAAAGCTATCCAATAGTGGATGTAAAATAGGCATATATGTTGAAGGTTTTCTAAAAATATAATCATTATCAGCATTATTATTATTACTAGTATCATTACATTGTAAAGATAATGCCACATTCCTTGCAAAACATTTCACATCAATTATTAAATCTATCACATCAACTTGTTGTGAAGGGATAAAGGATAAACCCTTATCCAACACTGTTCTCTCTATGGATGTCAATACATACTTCGATAAGTTTATAGTAAGGTCTGATTGACTGGTTTCAGCATTTTCCTCTGAAACTCGTGCTGTTCGCCTGATATTTTCCGTTTCCTCCCCATATAGTGTGGGCTCCATGGCTGTCGGTTCACTGGTCGAAATGGAAGCGGAAAAGGGAGTGATGAAAGATCACTCATAACTGTGACTGGTCCTGTTGATGTCATACCTGAGGAAGTAGATGGTTGAGCAGGATGTAGTGTAGGTTGTCCTCTCGTGTTTATAGGGTAATGTCTCTGGTTTGAGTACATTCCCTCTGCCAGGAGAACACGTTCCCCTTGCTGAAATCGAAACAGTCCCTTTCCAATTTTTTTCTTTTTAGCATTACATTAGTCTACTGTCAAGGGAAGCAAGTGTAGCTGAAAGTTCATCAACAAATTCTTCCATTTTTGTGTTCGAAATCAATGAGCTCAATTTTTGCTCCATTTTACTAATGTCACTGCTGAGATCATTCTCTATCATAGCATATTGCTCTATTAACAGTTTCATATATCCAACACTGGTCTCCAAATTTAACTTTTGCCACTTAGAAAGTAGCGAAGGATATGTAGAACCAAATGTCGGCATTTTGAGAACTCGAAGGCCCCTGGGAACTACCTGAAAGGAGACACAAGCCTCCATATGCCTTTTCTGCCATTGTACATTCTTTCATTTAATTAATAAATCCTCTAACCTTCTGGTAAGTTGTAAGACATTGATGTTAACAGTTTATTTTTTGTGCTAGTATTGTTCGCTAAATCAACACATGATAGTCTTAACAAAGGGTTACTTTCTGTTATTAATAGTTGTTTCAACTTGCCAGTACTTGTATTCAGAGCATCTGTGCCTAGAAACTGCAAACGGGTCTCTTCTGTCATGTCCCTTGGTGTCACAGACAAAAACAAATATGCAGGAAAAAGCGCCACCAAATGGGTAAAGTACCACCTAACAATGTAGAAAACAAACCAAAATGAAGAGAAAGGAAGGTACTCCACGACAATCGAAGCTGACCCACAGTATAAAAATCCAAAAATCCTTTATTTGAAATCAAGTAAGCACTTTCGCGTTTGCATCAATGCTTCATCAGACTTTCAAAATATCTTAAACAGAGCTCCATATAAATACGATCACTTATTTAAAACAACAAATAAAATCCTAAGTAAATTTAATTAAAAAACTCAAAGTGCCCTGACTTACATACACATCTCACTAATGTATTTACTGGCAATGAACCACATAAAAGTTTAAAATACGTCATACGACATCTAGGACATATATTCTAATGCAAAGCAATTAACTATAACAAACTCATGATACAGTATAAGGCTTCATGTCAATATTTCAAACAATCAATGAAATCCTAACTGAATAAATTTAATTAAAAACCTCTTAAAGTGCCCTCACTTACATGCACACCTCACTGATGTATTAGCAATAAACCACATAAATGTTTAAAACACATCATAAGCATATAGGTAATAAATATAATCAGACATCTAGGACATATATTCTCATTGGACCTAGGAGGCCTGTCTCTGTCTTTATCTTTGCGTTTTTTCAGAATACCGGTAGTCGGATAGCTAACCAACAACATTTCTGGATAATTGAACCGAGAACCAAAATATTTAGAAGTGAAAATATACCGACAATGGATAGTGCGTTGATTAAATAAAGCACAAAACCGACAGCAATGTACGTTGTGGTCAGGGCCTAGGCAAGGAAAACAGTACGCATGAAAATCTTTGTGAGATATTTGCTTTCCACAAGAAATGCAATTATTAACTTTTGCTGATATCGGTATGGAGCAAGAAAAAGTTTCCCCAACGGGGTACTTAGCCTTAGTTGAAGACTTTGGTTATGAAACTCAAAAACGAAAATTTCAGGAGTCGGCCGACCAGCATTTGCGAACTGCTTCTGCTTCGGGCACCACATGGCAAGAAAGACTGATGTAATGGCGTCGGCTGCATGTTTTATACCCGTAACGACCTGACGTAATGGAAGAAGAGACAGCAAAAGACTTTGTTAATCAGGCCAACTGAGGGCTACTGCAAGCAGATAACCCAAATGTAATGACTGAAACAATGAAACAAGAAGAACATCAAGATCTGAAGAGATAACATCCAGAAACATTGAGAAAGGTGTTGAACAGAGAAAGATCCAGAATTGGTCTCCACGTAACCACCGACAGCAATGTACGTTGTGGTCAGGGCCTAGGCAAGGAAAACAGTACGAATGAAAATCTTTGTGAGGTATTTGCTTTCCACAAGAAATGCAATTATTAACTTTTGCTGATATCGGTATGGAGCAAGAAAAAGTTTCCCCAACTGGGTACTTAGCCTTAGTTGAAGACTTTGGTTATGAAACTCAAAAACGAAAATTTCAGGAGTCGGCCGACCAGCATTTGCGAACTGCTTCTGCTTCGGGCACCACATGGCAAGAAAGACTGATGTAATGGCGTCGGCTGCATGTTTTATACCCGTAACGACCTGACGTAATGGAAGAAGAGACAGCAAAAGACTTTGTTAATCAGGCCAGCTGAGGGCTACTGCAAGCAGATAACCCAAATGTAATGACTGCAACAATGAAACACGAAGAACATCAAGATCTGAAGAGATAACATCCAGAAACATTGAGAAAGGTGTTGAACAGAGAAAGATCCAGAATTGGTCTCCACGTAACCCCTTCCCATCTGGGTGGGTGGAAATGGGCTGAAAGGTGCCCTGATCCAAAAGGGACTGCAGTACCTCTGGGAAATGAAGAAGCTGTTCTAAAGGCGGCTGAGGAATACCTGAGGTAGGGGAGATTTCCAAACCATGAAATACCTTGACCAATGACAGACAACAACCAAGAGTCTAATGTGATCTGATGACAAATTGGAAGAAACAGAGAAAGACAGAGACAAGGGGACCTGACTGAGTGGAGAAAAATGCCTAAAATCAAATACAGACAGGCTTGTCCTGAAAAGAAGACTTCTGAGGTGAAGGAGCCCGATTGGATTTAGCTGGGGGAATGTGCCTGGATCCCTTCATATCCTTAGGAGGTAGGCAGGTCTGCCTACGAATAAAGGCACTCTTAGAAGGTTAATTGCCCTGAACTAGGATGGGGAGACAAAAATACCTTTCCCTTAACTAAGACGAACTTTAAAGGGTTAGCAGCAGCAGATTCCCAAAAACTTTTTTGTGATCCAGAGGAGCATCTAAAAGCTTGGCTTTAATATGATCAGGTAAAGCCTGACGATGTAACCATGAATAATGCCTCATCACAGAACCAAATGCAGCAGCCCTACAAAAGGCATCATAGCTGTATTTCATGGAGTAACTGGCGACCTAAGAAATGGACCCAAACAAGGAAAGAGATGATCTTCCCATAAGAATCAGAAAGTTCAGACACCACCTTAGAAACTGAGAAAGGACAGCCAAAACATACCTGGTCAAGTGAGTTTGGTAATTAATAGCCCTAAAACACAGGCCTCTAAACAAGAGAGGAAACCCAGCGAAGGGCAGGGACTGACACCCCTTTAGGGGGCTTCGAGGCTATTAAAGCACTGAACAGACCATGGGTGAAAATCGTGCCACTCATGTTGGGGATCTAGCAACAGGGGTAATATGTTTAGTTTTCTAGTTTTTGTTGTGCTGGTCAGAAGCCTCAGAGGTTCAGACCCTTGGCGGGATTCAATAACCGTAGTAGGAATTTCTTCCCTCAGTAAAATCTGAGGAATCCCCCTTGGTCCCTCAGAAATGATCAGCCAAAATATGGCAGGACATTAGTGGTTGCTCTCCTGGGACAGACAGCTAGGATCTGTGGAGGTAGCAATACTATCTTGGCACTTAGGAGGCTTCTTTCTTGATGAGTGGTCTGAACTGGAAGAAACTGCAAAGACAAGAAAAAGGTTCTCAGAGATGCTACACTGTTGTTAGTGCCTATTTTTGTTTCTTGAGGTTCTCAAGTAAGTCTTGAAATGACTGTTGTAACTGGAAACTCCTTCCAAGAAAGAACTTAAACTCAGCTTTAAAAAAGGGCAGTCTCAGCCATGCCATCTTTCACAGGAACACACTGGAACCTGCTGTACCAGCTAAAGCTTTAAGAGCTCAATTATGACAACAAATGGGACATCACTACATAAGCTGTGTAAGGGTCCTAAACCAACTCTTCACTTCCTCCAAAATCAAGAAAGCTTGAAAACTATTTTCAGTAACTGATCTACCTGTTAGAGTTGTATTCCACACAAGTAAGGCATAAGAGTAGACATCTAAGCACCATCACAGTACAGGAAAACACCCTCTTCCCTACTCTGTCTACAGTGTTTGACTCATTATCAGGCAGAAGGGTCTAAGAATGATGTGACACATGGACTTTTTGATGGACTACAGAAATCAATAAGGAGTTCTACCCAGGATACTTGGATTAAAATCTCACTATACCCAGTTGGCAACATTTAGAAGTCATATGCCTTCTTGCAAGAAGTGTCCAGATATTTCTAGCTACAAAAATAACTTCCCTGAGTATACATGCCATGGGTTGGATAATCCATGGTTCCTCATCATTCCTACCCAATACTCATTTAAGCATTTCTATGCAGAAGGTAAAGGGGCTAGTCAAATTCAAAGTGGACTTCATAAATCAGAGGGTTTCTCTAAAGAAGGGCTGATGTGGGGGAAGCAGCTGAATAAAAAGGAAGCTTCCCCGTTTTTATTCATTTTGAAGATGAGGGCCTCTGAATCGTCTCAGTCTCTCAAAGGACATGGAGGTAAAAGGACAACTTCTCTTAACACTAGAATCACAGCCGACGTTGGTGGCATGGAGGGACAGAGCTCTATGACCCAAGTGACCAGAGGTCAATTAAAAGATCAGAATCTTGCTGGTACAGACAGGGGAGGGTGGGTGTGCCTATCTTGGGAGCGGACAGATGAGGGAGTGCATGTGTCCAGGGACACGCATGCATATTGGCTGAATTTCTCTGGTGACGGCTGGAAAAGCCAAAATGCAGTGCCTCTTGTAGGTTGACAGTGTGCCAGGCTGGCAATCCCTTGCAGATATGAAGGACAGTGTAGCACCCACCACCATACACAGGATCACAAGACCACAGCACATATAAAACAACCGAGTCTTGAGACCATTTACGTCTAACCAGTACCCACCTTAGACCACACCCCTCCATTTAAATGAGGGCAAAGCAGGTCAATCATGAGATGAATTTATGAGCACCCATCCAATCATCCAGGTGCTGTTCGAAGGAAGGTAATGTATCACACAATGTAATGTACCACACCCTTAATTTGCAGGGGGAGTTTGTTCCAGAGGTAGGGGAGGCATTGTGTGATAAGCCTCTCTCTCCATCATGTCTTACCTGGTGGTGAAGACTTACACCCCTGGTGTTGGTATTAGCAGGGCAATTTGTTTTGTGGAGATACCAGAGATCCAGAACCACTGGGTTCCTTACGGCATGGAAGGCAAGGCACAGATCACTCTGCAAGAGTTTATAAGATACTAAATAATGGGTCAGTGATTCCAGCCTTTCCCGGATGGCTGAGGTTTTTAGGCCTATGATCGCCTTAGTTAGCAACCTCTGGTGATTTTTGACTAACTTGTTATACCTAGTGAGGTACATCCCAAAGGCCCATGCAATTGCTGAATACAAGGGAATAATGACTTCTTTAGATTGCAATGAAATTTTCTTGCAAATCTTTGTGCTACAAAGAAGAACTTCCCATTTACTGTCATCACATGATGATCAAAAGCTAGGGAATTATCGATCCATTTTCCAAGGTCTCTAACAATATTCACGTTTTGAAGTGGGGTACTCTCTACGGTGTATGCTGGGGGAAGGGGTGACTTTTTTTGCACTTAATTTGAGCCCATTTTAGTACAGAAGGTATTTATAAATATACATTTCTTGCTAATGGGTTTATACACCATAGGGGGACATGACAATGACTTTCAGTTTATAGTTATTGCAAACTTTATTAGTCAGAGGTTTTGGTTCATGTCTGGAGACTCAAACTAAATGCCAAACAGGAGGGGTACAAATGCTGACCCCCTTTGGGCAACACTAGTCACCTTCATACTCTCTGATGAGGCACTTGCCACCCATATTGTCTGTGTGCTTCATCTTTTAACTAACTTGCTACCCATCTTACCACATACATACCTACTTTTACAGAGTTATGCTTGCTAATTATGCTAGCAAGGGAGATGGTGCTAAATGCCTTGACAAGGGCAATGGATGCCATGTGGATAGCATGAACGCTATCAACAGACTGCTTTAACTTCCTGAATAAGTTAATTAGATTAATTAGGCAGGATCTGCCCTTTAAAAAAAATCAATCTGCAGCAAGTCTAGTCTGAAGAAGGTTTTAATAACTTAGTTCTTTAGGTCAGTCATGATATGTTCAACAGCTTTGCAAATTACACTCATCAGGCTGACAGGTCCATAACTTCCACAGTCAGTGATAAGACCACCCTTGTGGAATGGCATCACCAATGCTGTATGTTCGCTCTCAGGGACAACGCCTGTGGCTAAGCTCAGGCTAAACAGTTTATGGAATGGCTCTACCAGGTGTTGTTTAGTTCTGCTTATTAAGCATCCTCACATATTCTCATGCCCCATGGAAGAAGCTTTTCTGGTTGGTAAGTACCTTCATGGATTGTTCTTTAATGATGACAGCTTTACGAGATTCAGGAATATGTGGACTCTGAATGGTTTTCTCAGGAGTAAAGTTTGCACCAAATATGGCTGCCAATACGATGACAACTGAACTGTGGTTTGAATGAGTTAGAGCACTGGTGGTGCTATTTCTTAGTTTCCTAACATAGCTAAAGAATGATTTGTAATTGTCCTTGGCCTTGGTTGCTAACCCAAGTTCATGGGCTGCCTTGGTATCCTGAATAACAGTTTTCAAGTTTTTAGTAATATTGTTGATAATAACCTAGACATTTTTTTAAATATGCATAATACTTTGAGTTTTTTTGTTTTCTTGTAGACTTTATGTTTCTGGACCACAGACATTGTTTGCTTTTGAATTTACCTTTACGCTTAGATCGTTTTGGGATTGCCCATTCAATACATTTAAACAGATGGGCACATAACTTTGTGAAACTACATTCTGTGGTGATATGAAGGCTGATGCATGAAATCTGAAACTTCATCATAGATACTGAATTCAGGAGGGGTTACAGGTTCTGAATGTGAAAGTCAATAGACTTAATCATGAACACTGATACCCGGGGATTACTACACGGCCTTATGGCCTTGTCAGCACAGCATAAGTGGAGCGTTGGGCTAACCTTTGGAAACACAGGGCTGTCGTACCCAGCTGATGTCCATAACCATTAGAGTGTCTGCAAACTATCCCAACTAACAAGCTAAAACAATGAGCAAAAAGGTCACACAGACAAACCAATCAGTAAAAACTAAAAGAAAAATCTAGCCAAGCTAGAAGGCTAAGAAGGCTGAAACATGCATGCCCACAGCTAGTGGGGGTTGGCTTTATTGGCCTAAATTTGTCCATAACAGACTTAAGAAGTGGAAAACGTCATGGGCATTCAGAAATGCCATATAGCTGAAACACCTGATGTCCTTAAGGGGTCATGTGCATATATCCCATGTTACCTCTAATACAAGAGGTTTTAAGGAATCATATAGTGGAAAATCTAGCTTGGCCAAATTTTCTTTTAGTTTTTACTAATTGGCTTGTCTGTGTGATCTTTTTACTCACTGTTTTAGGTTTCAGTAATTTCAAAAATATAGATGTGTTTCATGCACAGGACAGCCTCAAGGTTGAGAAGTTTACTTTAGAGACTTCAGGCACTGAAGAGATACCTTAATGTGCTCCTGATAAGGATTTAATATGTTAAGTCACTCTAGAACACCCAGTAGCTGGATTCTGGCTAAAAAGGCATTATATGGTCAGCAAAGACTTTGGCCATATGGAGAAGCCTTGGAAAGAGAGGTGTAGGATATTCCCCAAAAAGCACAAGGGGCTGTTGAGCATCTCATCTCATGCTGACACACAGTGGATTCCCTTGTCTATTTAGCCAACTGAAGAATCTAACACTATTTTCTTTGCATCTTGGCATCATTTTTGGGGAAGAGAGGATTCCACTCAGAATCAGTGTCTTGCCCGTAGCATACACAGTTCTGATATCTCCCTACTCATATTCCTCAGAGTTAGGAGTCCCAAGTAATTTAGGTAATTTACCCCCACACAGTCAATCAATCAACATGTCGTAGTTGTATCTGTAAGGTGAAAGGGTCATAAGGGCTCTTGAGACATCAGAAATCTCAGCACCAGAAGCACAACTCATAGACACCCTGTCTTTGACCAGAGTAGTGAAAGGAGAGTTTTTGTGCCTAACTATACAGTCACTGATCACTAAAACATTTTTACTTATAGAGTGATCTGATGTAATAGATTTAAGATGATCTGATTTGTGGTGACTTTCTTTTGCAGGTATACTTGAACATTATGTAGTCTTACATTTTTGCGGATATCTGAACTTTAAAAATTCTTGTCAAAGCATCCTAAAACCATAAAGTATTAGCACAAAACATTTCAGGGTGGCTTGATGTAGGATGTGGTGTGCATTGCCCACAGTCCTGTTTTTTGTGACAACGAGGCCTCCACTTTTGGTAAATATTTGCATATCTCACAAACGTCACTATTAATGTTGAGTAGGAGTCTATAGGACAGTTAACAGCCCTAATCATGCAGCTGACACAACGGATCGACAACATCTATGAAAAGATGAGTATGAGTGGAAATACTGGCAACTTTGGCAAGCAGCCCACTCAAAACACCAGTACAACAAGCAGCATTAATTCAGAAGTCATGTTTGACTTTACACCACAATGCGTTAGGTCACAACATAGTTTTCCTGGGTCCAGCAGAGTGAACACCGATGAGGAGTTTCAAACTAACTATGGTGGGAATCAAGGAAACGGAGCATGCACAATGGAAGAGAATCGACTGAATTTTAACAACAATGGCGTGAGGAGAGAGGTGCCAATATTAAATGACTGGTTAACAGCAGCATTCTCTTTCAAAGAAACTCAAGGAGAAGGGACATTAAACAGTAAGCTCTCCAACTTTGATAACAAGCTCATGCAATGTAAAAAATTACAGTTGGAGAATGCTTACCTAGGTGAATGCATGAGAGTGAAAGTCATTCCCAAGGGGTTGCGTATGTGGCGCTTCTCCACAGGGCTGATAGAAAACCCTGCATTGCACATTGATTTGCTCAAGCTTTTTGATAGATTTGGTTATGAATTACTAGAATTGCTTGTAAAAAACAACAAAAAAGTAATAGATGAATTGAGCAAAGAGGTGGCAGTTTTGGATAATGCCATTAGGGAAGACAATCAATATGAGCAATGTAAATATGAACATCTTGGAATTTACAATAGTATAGACCAACATACTGAAAGGCTCAAGAGTGGAAAGACTGGCAAATTGGAAAGAGATATTAATGAATATGCAAATGGTTTAGCATATCCGAGACCCCCAATTTCCCAGAATCGGAACAACAATAATAAAAATATAAACAAAAAAAAAGAGTAATATAGGAAAGTATAACAGAAGCTGGAGAAATGGAGAGTCATAGTGACAACCAGAATTTCTATAACCAAAACTACCCGGCCTTGAGGAGATCGGAGAGGATTAAGAACAATAAAAACAACCCGCAACAATATGTAAACCAGCAACAAGCGGGGTTTCAAGGGGCGAGGCCCAAAAACAAACACTGGAGGACTTGAATGTTTATGAATATGAACAAAATGACATGATCAGTATTGTTGGTGTTGATTCTGACATTAGAAGTGAAAATGAATGTGCTATAGTGCAAAATGAAAACGAAGATTTTAAAGTGTATAACTTTTCAAATGTGCATGTTGATGGTGAAGTAGCAGATTTACTTGCTAAAGGGATGACATTTGTGCCCGCAGTACAAAGCAATTTCACGAAAACTGTTTTAGATTTAAAATTATATTTAAGGAAAATTAATTTGAAATTGCTATACCAAAGTAGAATACTGAGACATAGTAGTATGTATAGTATTAGTAGTACATACAACCCACCCCTCCATCCCAGTTTGTCACTTTATGAAAAGATATGTGAAATAGATCTTAAGAACTTGAATAAGTATAAATATGATAAGAAAATTGTGAACAAGTTAAGTGAAAATGAACAGTTCACATTATCACATTTACAGAAAGAAAAAATATGAATAATGAAACAGGATAAGGGTGGGGGGGGGCAGTCATCATGGATTTATATGACTACAACAACAGAATGCAAGGCATCTTGGATACGGACATGTATCAAAAAGTTTCCTTGAATGAATTGAATGGGGCATATAAAAAAGTTTATATGCAATTAAATGACATGTTTACAGATAGAAGGATTGATATAGATTTGTATAATTATTTAAATGTTTCACCTCCAAGAGTTCCAGTATTTTTTGTGACACCAAAAATACATAAATCTATTAACAATCCGCCTATGCGACCACTAGTCGATGGAAGGGATTCCATCACATCGGCATGTGCAAAATACATTTATTTTGAATTAAAACCCATTCTGAGAAATGAAGAGCAAATATGTAAGGATTCTTGGGCCTTCTTATAACATATGAATAGCATAGAATATAACAAGGAAGACATATTGGTCACTACTGATGTATTCATATACAGTCATTCCGCAGGATATAGGAGTCGAATGGACTAATGAGATGTTACATACAAATGACACACCCCAGGATAAAGCTAATTTATTAGCAGAGATGCTTGAATTAGTTTTGAACAACAACTGTGTTGTGTTTAATGGTAACTATTATTTGCAAAATAGAGGCATCGCAATGGGATCACCATGTGGGGGAGCATACGTGAATATCATCATGGCATATTGGGAAAGGAAATATGTGTTTAATACTGAGTTCCATAAATATCTTAAATCTTATTTCAGATTCCAGGACGATACAAGTATAATTTGGAAAGGGCCTAGAAGAATTTCTGGAGTATATTAATGGAACAACAACCTTTTTGAAATTCACATGGAAAGTTAGGCTTGATTTTATGGAATACTTAGATATTAAACTCATAAAAGACAACATACAGGAAAGATATATAGCACAGATATACAGGAAGGAAACTTATTCAAATAGTTTATTGCACTATAACAGCTCCCATCCAGCACACCAAAAAAGATCTGTGATAAAAGGGCAGGTAGTTAGAGCTGCCCAGATGATAACAAAAGAACAAGACTTCATTGAAGAATGCGCCAATCTTACAGTCTATGTTTTGTGCTAGGGCATACCCAGGTGAAGTAATTGATGAAATCATAGAAAAAGTCAGAATCAAAAGAGACATAGGCCATTTTAAACCCATTTTACATAAGGAAAACATTTTAAGTGAAATGAGGACACATGATATAGAAGAAACAATAATAGATAACCCTGATTCACACAGAATACAAGATGTAGTTGAGAGAAACAATAATAAGTTCTCAGAAGAACTGATTATAACATATAGTGAAGACTTCAGACTCCTTAAATTAATTTTTGAAAACAAAATGGGCCATATTAAATGAAGAAGAAGAGTTTAGAAACATATTAGGAGTAAAGCCACGCATTGTGAACAGGAGAGGGAAAAATTTAAAATAATTAATCCAGTATAAAGAGAATTATAGTGAAAGTGTCCTGCATGGCATGAGGAGGTGTGGTGCATGTAAATGGTGCCACAAAATAGAAATTAATAATGAATTTATTATAAAAAACAAAAATATATGATAAAAGGAAAATACAGTTGTGAATCTATGGCAGTGGTATATTTAAGTAAGTGCAAATCATGTTTAGCTTTTTACATAGGAAAAACGGAGAGAAAACTCTCCCAACGTGTATATGAGCATGAATATGCCATTACAAAAAATAATTTATCTAATGCCTTAGCAAAGCATGTAAAAGACCATCCAGGGCACCAATTTAGCTACATCATTACGGATGATAAAAAAAGCATGGGGCTTGTTATTAGAACTGAGAGAGCTTGAATGGCAAGTAAGGTTACAAGCAGACAGCTGGCCAGTAATCAATGAATGGAGTTCTATAACTCCAATCTTGAAGCTCAATGCGTTAAAAAGCAAGATAAAATAAACGTGTTTCACAAAGGAAATAAATAGATAATTTATAATGAATTTAGAGTTGAATAAGGTTTTATGTGCATGAATGGGGCAGCATTGTTGTGTGTGTTTTTTTTAAAACTGAATATTGCTTTAAATGAAATGTTACTTGATTAAGAGGAAATGATGTCACTATAAGGAAATGTATTTAAAATGGAGGGAAAAATTTAAAATGATGTCTGAAGAAGTTTAATATTTATTTAAATGAAAGCGCTAACATTTTAAAACAGTTTTATTTTTGGAATAAAGCTTGCGATCATTTTATACTTCTAAGTGGTGGTTCGTCTTTGTAGATTTAGCTGACACGTAGCCTGCTTTTTTGTTTTTGCAAGTTTATCAATGCAGTTTGTGGTTTTTATTTAATGTTGAGTAGGAGATCACTGTCTGTAAACATAAGGCAGTTACCATACTGCCCGGGAACTGCTATCAGGCTGGCAATAGAAGGGGAAACAAGAAGGCTGATCTTTCATTTTCATTCAGAGATTCAGAAAAAAAGAACTGACATTATAAAGGATACTAAATGTAGGTAAAGAAGTTAGTTTCAGAGCTATGCTATGGTGGAATGCAACTATGTGGGGTTTTCTTTCTGTGGGTACAGCATCTTTACAGAGTAAGTATATGAACTAAATAAGGTAATTATGGTTACCTGGCAGGCATATGCAACTAAATAAGGTAACTAATGTTAGAGCATGTATATGTAACTGAATGAGGTATTTTAGGTTAGACAACACTTCTTTGGTTGGCAGGGTGACTCCCTAACCCAGAGTACCTATATCTAACTAAAATGAATTAATTTGTATTAATTTTGCACTATGTCTGTAAGCAGGGTAGGATAATTACTAGCTGGTAGCTTCTATTCAGGAGACTAATTTGAAATGCAGTTTGAGACACTATTTAACAGGAAAATGAAAAATGTGCTCATTGCCCATTGTTTACTTCCAGCTGTACAGTGAGCACCTCAGCGCACAGCAATGCTGTAAATATCAACTTTAAACAAAAAAAAAAGCGACCCAATCAGCAAACAGCTCCGAAGGGCTCTGGGAATGGCAGCTATTACCTTCTCTCACAAGAATAACCAGGCTGACTCCCAAATGTGGTCCCACACCTGGTTAAACAACACTATGTAAGCAGTCTAGTTAAATGCAGAAAAAGCAGTTTAGCAACAATAAGCAAAAGGAGAGAATTAAGTGCAATAACATTTATCTTCAACTTCCCTTGTACATAACTCCAAATTGTGTATCTAGGTGTGCAGCTACAAAAGGTCCACCACAGGGCTGGAACTCAGCCTACACAACTCATCCATGAGTTGTCAGTGGGCAGGTGCAACAGTAAGGCTTAGTGATGGAGAATAAATAGACCAATTGACTGGGAAAGGGTTGATGACTGGCAGGTGGAGGTGTGTCAACGTGCTCACCCCCCCCCAAAAGAACATTAGCAGCAGGGTGGGTGGGCCTTTACTTAGTTAACATGTGTGGAAATCAGTATACAACAGACAACATAGATATGCAGGTTGGCTGATCATGTAATAGCCCTGGGGGAAGGGCCCATCTAAGGTGCTGGGGGAGACTGCAGAAGCCATCATGGGGCTTGGCCTTGACACCAGCCCATGTTCCTCAATGATGTGCTCTAATACTAATGAGAACAGATCCCATTACATTTCAAGTAACTGTATGACACCAGGGTCCTGTCCTTCAAGCTCTGGAGCAGGATGCCCTGGTATCCCCCCTTCTTATCTTTGACAAATATGCCCTGGATCTAGGGGGGAGGCTTAGGGTGCAGATTTGTTTGTATTAAATGGGATCCTTGAACATCTCTGCCAGGGGACTCTAAAGGATCAGTTCTTGAAAGAAGGTTAGTCACAAGCAAGTTCTGACCACTTGAGTAGGGAATGGACTGTCCTGACACCCCAGAACATCCATCCTCACAGTAGATCTTGGTTGTGCACCACTAAAGGGTCTTTCAACATTCATAAAACTAGTTGAGGGGGGTAAGACAAAGCCAGCAAAGAAAATTAAGAGATGGACTTGCTATCCGTTACCTGAGCTCAGTACCCTCTGCCTTCTCATGGTACTCCACGACCAGCCTGGAATCACACGGCACTCTCTCCTGCAGATCCCACACTCAGCACTGCAAACTACTACTACTATCTGACAATTTGTAATAAAGGCATGGAGTCTCATCCTGCTGCACCAAACTTGAACAGTAAATAAGGTAGTTGTACGTGATATTTCTAGAATGTAGATCTTCAAGGGAATCATAGTAGATATTCTAAAACAGTTACAGTAGCCATCTCAAAAACAAAGAAAGCAGCAGAAAACTATAATTTACTGCACAAATGTAAAAATGACTGACAAAGATCACAGAAATCCTTTGACTGACGGAGCTTCCTTTTCTTTGGGGCAAATTCTGTTCAAAATGAAATTAATGCAAAACTATGGTTCTTGAAGACAGATAACTGAGGTCCTTCCTTTTACACTTGACAGTAGGAGAAATCCCAATCCCTCCGAGCTACACGCTCTAGGGACCTACACCTTGTCACCACAATAAACAGAACATGCTGGAGGGATAGATTCTGTCCCAGAGACTTCCCATACTCTGGAACAGACTACCTATCTATGTCAAACAGAGCTCCTCATTAGCACTCTTCAAGAAAAATTTTGATGATTGGATGGGAAATGGGAAATTCACCCCAGGGATCACTTCTGTGGCTCTGCTCGACAGGGGCACAGGAAAATAATTTTCTTGGGTGGCGAAAGCTAGGATACATTTTTTGGCTAGGCTTATATAGGCCCTAGGGCCAATAGCCTAGTACCTCCCTATGAAACAAAACACATTTCTAAGGTTTATCTGTATCAGTTGTTATAATGAACATCATTACCTTCCTGCTAATAAAGTTAACTGGCTACTAGTATCATTGAGTGTTCCTCCTCCGAAACATCCTAGCAGACTTATCTGCAACAGCTACCTTTCTCTAAAACAAATAAATTACATTTGAGGAATACCCTATAAACCAAAAACTCATGCTGAAACTGTGCTTTGCAGACCCCCATACACTTACAACAGCCAAAACGCCTTCATATATGCCATCCCAGCAATATGAGACAAAATGCCACATATCTGAAATACTAACAATCTATGCAAATTCCCAATAGTTTTGTCTGTTACAATGGTTCCTTTTGTCATTCTCATTGTTTTAGTTTACTGCCTTTGTGCTGTGGGTCATATAAGAGTTCCTGCCATTTTAATGGACTTCGCCTTGTTTAATGCTAGCTAGACAAATTCGGTTTGTTTATGTTAATTATTTTCTTTTTATTACTTTATCCAGTCAAACTTCTGTACTCTGCTTTACAGCTTTAATTTCACATATTTTAAATGTAATTTCTCAGTCTCTGCATTACTGTTATTGTACAGTGCTTAGCATTTTAATAAACACGAACCTCTGTAGGAATTCTGTGCTCCTGATGATCAAGTTTGGGATTCAGGGCAATGATGGCAATTGCATGACTGACTTCCTCTGTGAGCAGATTTAGTATTTCTATGCTGTGTTTGATTTTTGATGTGAGGTAAGAACAATACAGTCTGATATATCAAAAATACTATATTTTTGCTGGGTAAATGTGTGAAGGGATACCTTACTGTGTTAGTTACAAATAACTGTTTGGTCTTTGCAACCCTTTTGGATATACCTTGTAGCATAAACAAAAACTGTGTAATTACCACAGCATTAGATCAGTATTATCTTGTTTCGTCCTGTTCAATGACTGGGTTATTGGATCTGATCTTGGAGCTTTTTAGAAGCCTGGCTCCAGGGCTCTGACTCCCTCCTACCCATAACTCCCTTTGGTCCCCAAATTACCTCACATCAAGTTTCCCTGCTTATCGTTTGAAATTCCCTACCAGAAAAACATAAACACAGGCCTAGCTGACCATGTTATCTGATAAAAAGGTACATGGATGGAAGAGACAGCAAAAAAGGCTGTTCAAGAGAGAAGGCCCTGGTCAGATCCAGCTAGGACTCTGAGAATCACAATTTAGGAAGGAGGATTGAGGGAGGGATGTTGAACCAGATTAAACAAAACACAGATCTAGTTTTACGGTAAGCGCATAACTTTCTTATCTAATGTTGTCTTATTTGAATGATTCAACAACTGGGACAGATTTTCAAGCTAACCAAAAACCCAGGTGGTCTCAAGGGAGTACATTCCGGAGTATGGTGGAGCCAAAGGATGTACCAGATCAGATCTGATTTGTACTGCAACACAAAGGTATGAGTTGCAGACCAAGTAGCTGCAGCATAAATCTCATCAATGGTAAACCTACCCAAAAAGGCAGTAGAGGTAGCCTCCACTATGGTAGCATGAACCTTTGGTTTGCTAGGTAAGGTCATTCTTTTTACTTTTTTCAATAAACAAAGGCAAGACAGTCATAAAGCCACCTGGACAACATTACCTTAAAAACTCCTTGACCCAATTTAGCTTTTGAGAAGGCAAGGAAGAGTTGGTCAAACTTTCTGATACCCTTTGTCTAGTGCAAGTAAAACCTGAGCTGACAATGAACATCTAACAAATGTAAGGTATATTCACCTTTGTTTGAGAACTTTGGGAAAATGCTAGTAGATTAATGGTCTGATTAACATTTATTTTAGAGGCCACCTTCGTTAGGAAGTGGGGATTTGTTCGGAAAGATCTCTATTTTTATGAATTACGAAAAACCAAGAAGGATATCTAGACAGTGCCAATAATAGTAGGAGAAATTGGTCTCATAAAAGAGACTTTGCAGGTGTATTTAAATATACTAGAGATATATGTAACTCCATATAAATTACAGCAGTAGTCTAGTTTGAGCACATCACGCGTTCTGTGAAGAGCTTTCTGACTAACATCCAAGATTGAAAAAACACTAATTTCATGAACTTTAATCAAACTTTAACTTAGAAATGAGGTCCATTCCCATCATGGGAATAGAAACCCAAAAGACTTGAAGAAATGAAAAGTACAGTTTTGTACCTACCATAAATGTAGATGTTCGAAGATCCACATTGCTGCAGTCCTTACATATGGGTAGTCCGCTGTCCTCGGTCGGCCCAAATACCAAAGTATTAGGCTGACGTCGGTCAAGGCGCTTAAAACTGACATCAGGACGTCAGGGTACAAAAGCGCATGACCGACGTCATATCCTCAGTCTTTTCTTGCCCCAGATGTCAGAAGGCCCTAAAAAGAAAGGCCAAAGCCAAAAAACAGCAAAGAACAACCAACCACCCCTGCACTAACCATATTTACAAAATTTACAACCCAAACCACACAACCACCTCTAACTGCAGAGGGAAGGAGGGAGGTAAATTGGACTGCAGCAATGTGGATCTTGAACATCTACATTTATGGTAGGTACAAAACTGTACTATGTTCTTCATCTCACATTGCTGCAGTCCTTACATATGGGTAGAATCCCAAAGCAGAGGTAAGGGAGGATGGCAAAACTATAAAGCATTAGGAGCTGCCAAAATGCCCTGTAAAATTGCAGTGGCAAAACCAGCCCTAGATTTAGAGTAAAGTGGAAGGTGGTAATGCTTAGAGAAAGTATGCACTGAACTCCAAGTAGCTGCCTCCAAAATATCTTTAGTAGCCACCCCCTTAAAAAAGCTGTAGAAGTGGCAGTAGCCCTAGTGGAATGAGGCCTAATCCCAACTGGAATGTCCTTACCATGATGGGAATAACAGAAAGCAATACAAAACCAATCCACTTAGAAATAGTTTGTTTTGAAACAGGTTTGCCCTGAGAACCCAAAGCAAATGAAACAAACAACTGCTGAGACTGCCTGAACCCTTTAGTTCTGCTCAAATAATATCGCAACTGTCTGTGGATATCCAAAGTGTGCAAAATCTTCTCCCCTTTATTTTGGGGGTTTGCATAAAAAGTAGGCAAATGAATAGTTTGGTTTAAAGCCACACTAGAAACCACTTTAGGCATAAAGGAAGGGTTAGTACGCAAAGACACCCTATCCTTGTGGAAAATTAAGAAAGGCTCAACCGCCATAAGGGCCTGTAATTCAGAAACCCTTCTCGCAGAGGTAATGGCCAACAAAAAAAGCAGTCTTCCATGATAAATATTTCAACTCGGCAGTAGCTGCAGGCTCAAAAGGTTGTAGAGTGAGTTTCTCCAACACAAAATTGAGATCCCAAGGAGGAGTAGGAGCTCTACGTGGGGGTCTTATATTCTTTGTCCCTCTAAGGAATTGCTTAAACAAAGGATGAGAAAATAATGGTGGGTCACAGTCATAGTGAGCAGAAATTGCTGCAGCATGAACCTTTATAGAGGAGAAGGACAAACCTTTGTCCAATAACTCAGTAAGGTATTGAAGAGCAACACTTAAATTAGGTTTAGAAACATCAAAGTCCTTTGCTGTACTCCAAAGTAAAAATCTCCTCCATTTATCTGCGTAAACTTTCCTTGTACTAGGCCTTCTGGCCTCCAAAATAACATTCAAAACTTGTTGTGGAAGCTGAGACCCTCCAGGGTTTAAAACAGAATATGCCAGGCTGTTAGATGCAGAGTGAAGTTTGACATTGAGTAAATGACTGTTCTCCTGAGACAGCAGGTGTGGAATCGAAGGCAAAGGCCATGGAGGCTCCCGAACCAGACTTCTCAGTAATGGGTACCAGTGCTGTCGAGGCCAATCAGGAGCTATTAAAATCATGGTTGGCTTGTCCTGTCTGACCTTCAGGAGTACCTTTGGGAGGAGAGGCAGTGGTGGAAAGGCATACACGTGAAGATTGATCCAATTGCATGAGAGAGCATCCACTTTCCAAGCTGTGGGATGAAACCTTTTTGTGCAAAACTTTGGCAACTGGCAATTTAGAGGAGAAGCGAACAGATCTATGTCTGGAGTTCCCCATAACACTGTCAATTCTTGAAATACATGAGGATCCAATTTCCACTCGTGGGGATCCATAATTTGTCTGCTCAACACATCTGCTAAGGAGTTCTGTGTTCCTGGCAGAAACCTTGCCTGAAGATTTAGCTGTAAACTGAGAGCAGTCTCCCACAAAATCATTGCTTGTCTGCATAGAGGGTATGAATGTGTCCCCCCTTGCTTGTTGATGTACCACATGACAGTTGTGTTGTCTGTTTGAATCAACACCTGCCCTGGAAGAAGTAAATCATTGAAAGCTATCAATGCAAATTGGACTGCTAACATCTCCTTCAAGTTGATATGTAAATGTTGAAGTCTGGCAGGCCACGTGTCTTGTACCCATTTTCCATTTAGATGAGCTCCCCAAGCTTTGTCTGAGGCATCTGTCGTTAGAATCTGACTCGCCTCTGGTCGGGTCACAGAGAGTCCCTTGTTTAGGTGACATTCCTGAGCCCACCACAAAAATTCCTTTTAAATGCAAGGTATTATCTGAATGACAGTGTCCATATCTTGGCAGTGTTGCGTCCATACATTTTTGAGATACCATTGTAGCTTCCTCATATGCAGTTTGGCATTGGGAAGTACCAGAATACAAGATGCCATGAACCCCAAGGCTTGAAGGACTGTCCTTGCAGTCAGACTGACAAGACAATTGATGGAAATAAAGAGAAAGATTCTTTTGTTTGTCCGGGGTCAAAAAGGCCATCTGGGATGCTGTATTCAGTCTCACACCCAGAAAGCACATATCCTGAGAGGGTACTAGACTGGACTTTATTTCGTTCACAGAATACCCTAGGCATATTAACACTGCCATCACATACTGTAGATGATGAAGAAGTTCGTCCTTTCCTTGAGCCAGAATCAGGCAATCGTCCAAATAAGGATAGATTTGTATTCCTCTTAGCCTGAAGAAAGCTACCACTGGAGCCAGAACCTTCATGAACACTCTGGGCGCAGTAGATAAGCCAAAGGGCAATGCAGAGAACTGATAATGAAAAGTCCCAGCCCGAAAACGCAGATACTTCCTGCAACTGGGCCTGATAGTAACATGAAGGTAAGCTTCCTTGAGATCCAGAGTCACCATCCAGTGATCTTTGCCCAGCAGAGGTAAAAGCTGTTGTAACGTCAACATTTTGAACTTGGGAATGTCCAGATATGTGTTGAGGATAGATAAATCCAAAATTGGTCTCCACGTGTTCCCTTTCTTTGGTACTAGAAACAGGCGAGAATAAAATCCTAGGCCCACTTCTGGCAGAGGGACCGGTTGTATAGCTCCTATTTGAAGTAGTAGAGAAATCTGTTTGTGAGCCTCTAGTCTTTGCTGAGGAGGAACGTCTGGCATGCCTTTGAAAGGGGCAAGGTATGGAAATAAAACTTGTAACCTTGGTGTATGATATCCAATACCCATTTGTCCTGGGTAATTAAAATCCAATTGTCCTTGAAGAGTGCCAACCGTCCTCCCAAAGGTGCTGCCAGGCAAGAAGGATCTGGCAGCTGAAAGAGTAGGTCATTGGGCCTGTTTACGAAAGGACTGGCCCCTGCCCTCACTCGAAGATTGTGCAGGTGAACTCCATGTTCTAGGTCTGAAGGAACTCTGAGCTCTGCCCCTACCACGTCTAGACCTACCCCTAGACTGAGAATCTGAAGAAGGATACGTCCACCCCTTAGCAGGCCAATTTCTACTAAACTTCGGAGGCTGAACTTGCAAAAAATCTTTAACAGTCTGTATAGACTTAGCCTTGTCCTCCATTTTCTTCAAGACTGACTCCACAGGTGGACCAAACAACACTTCAGACTGCAAAGGAGCATCCAAAATCCTTGTCTTAACATGGTCAGATAAATTCTGATCCTTAAGCCAGGCGTGCCTGCGAAGAACTGAACCAGTGGCAGCCACCCTAGAAGAGGCCTGCACAGCATCAAAACCACACTGTAAAGAATGCTTACCCACCTGTTCAGAGACATGCACCAAATCTTGTAATTCTTTACACTCAATGCCTTCTGCCAGAGCATCCACCTTAGATTTCAATTGAGAAAGAAGAAAATTTTGATATTTCAACATATGAAACTGGCAATTCAAAGCCCTCATTGCTAAGGTAGAAGATGTATAGATCTTCTTTCCCCATCTATCCAAAGCCCTGGCCTCTTTATCTAGAGGAACCGGGTTCTTTACAACAGAGGCCCTGACACCCTTAGGTCCCTGACTAATAGTTTCTGGGTCCGCCCTAGGACTTTTATATAGATATTTGTGAGCCTCAGGCACCCTGTAATACCAATCCGGTTTAACAGGCGCAGGAGGCAGAGAATCAGGATTAAGTGAAGCCTCTGAAAACACATCTTGCACAACATCCAGAACAGGGGTATAGCTAAGGGCCTATGTTGAGGTAAAACAAAATTCCCTAAGCCTTTTCCGTGAATCAGAGAAGTCCTGACCTTCCCACTTAAAATGTTCCCTCATAGAATGAAGTGTCTCTGAAAAAGAAAAATCCTCTGGAGGAGAAGCAGAAGGAGTGGAATCTTCTGCATCAGAATCAGAATAAGGAGAGTACTCCTGCAAGTCTTCAGCCGAAGACTCTGAAACATCCAAGCCTGTACAAAACTTTCCAACTCTGGCTCCACCCTAGGCCTCTTATCAGGAGGGGGCAAAGAACCTCTAATCAGAGTAATCAAATCTTCTGCCATTTTAAGCATGTGCTTCTTAGGCACAGACCCTGCTGAACTAGGACTGACACCAACAGAAGCTAAACCTGGCCTGCCTCTGGAAGAAGCCTTGGAAACAGAAGGAGAGGGTCTAACCACCCTGGGAAGGGAGGGGAGTACAGAAACCTGAGAAGCCCCTTCAGCCTGACCTGCCTCTAGAGAGGCCACATCCTGCAAAATCAAAGTCTCCCCCTGAGACTCCAGAGAAGCCTCCATCGGAACCACCGGTTCCACTGAAGCCTCTAAAGAACCGGCGTCCGGAACGGACGACTCATCTTGCCTAGGTTTAACCGCTTTATCTCTGCGCTTCTTCGTGGAAGCGGGCGTCGGAGTATCCGACGGCATATTATAATTGCACCGCTTACCGAAGGCCAGCCTAGCACAATCCAACCTTCGCTTAATAGTGCGCTTATTAAACCTAGCACAAAAGCGACACCCGACTACGTCGTGCTCAGGCCCCAAACAAGGAATGCACAAAGAATGATAATCCCTATGCGGTATCTGTTTCCCACAAGAAATACAATTATTCACTTTTTCTGACATCCGGTAATACACTGAGGCAAGAAAAAAACAAAATATTCCAACGGGTACTTAGCCAACTTGGATTCGGTCTGAAACTCCGAACTCGAAAAATTTCAGAACGCCGAACGGCACTTGCAACGCTGCTTCTGCATCGGACCATGCGGCAAAAAAGACTGAGGATATGACGTCGGTCATGCGCTTTTGTACCCTGACGTCCTGATGTCAGTTTTAAGCGCCTTGACCGACGTCAGCCTAATACTTTGGTATTCGGGCCGACCGAGGACAGCGGACTACCCATATGTAAGGACTGCAGCAATGTGAGATGAAGAACATCCAGGTTTGCAGGATAAGGCTTGCAACTCCGAGATCCTCCTCGTTGATGTGACTGACACAAAAATTTTTCTTCCAAGAAAGAAACTTTAGGTCCATTGAAAAAGTAGGCACAAAGGGAACTTCAGTCAGAGCCTGTAGTATGACAGTAATGACCCAAGGGGGAATTGAAACTCTGACAAGTCTTAAAAGGAAGGTTCCTTTCAAAAAGCCTTAGAAATATTTATGGAAGAAATGGAAGTCTAATTCTGTCCCACATGAAAATTGGAAATAGCTGCTAACCTGTATGTTGATAGCAGAAAAAAACTGAATCCTTTTTGAAATAATTCTGCCAAGAAATCCAGAATCAATGGAAGAGGGGATGAAAATGGGTCAAATCCCCTGGAACAAGTCTATATGGTATGTTTTCCATTTGCTAAGGTACATCTTTCTAGTATGTGTTTTTTGGGAAGATGAGGAAATTTGAACATCTGAAGCAGACCGCCAGAATTCCTGGCCACCAATAAAAATGGAGAAGCCATGCAGTCAACTTCAGGGTTTTTGAGATGATACTGAAATAGGAGGTCTTGACAAGGGCCCAACAAGGATCTATTAGGGAAGGACAGAGAAAGGGGAAACCAAACTTGTTGGGTCCAAAAGGGAGCAATGAGAATAACTTTGGTCTTGCACCTCCTGACTTTCTGAAGAAACCTCGTCATCAGAGGAATTGTTGAAAAAGAGTAAAGGAGACACAGTGGCCAGCTGTGAACTACAGTGTCCTTCAGTATCTGTACCTGTGGAGGGATTAGGGCAAAGTGATGCACTGTTTAAGTATGAAGCAAAAATATCACAGCAAGACTGGCACCAGCAACAGAAAATGTGCATCACCACTGTCTGATTGCTAGAACAATAGTGGGACAGAAGAATACAAGTGCTCAGTTTTCCGCCAGAACACTGGAAGTCCCTGAGATGTGCATTAACATTAGAAAGCGATGAGAAGACATTGCCCATTGCCACGCTCTTATGGCCACCTGGCACACTGAATATGAATGGGTTCCTCCTTGTTTGTTGATATACCAAACTACTGTCTGTCTGAATGGAGATCACACTATCAGGAAGGGAGTCCTGAAAACATGCAACACTATAAGGACTGCCCTCATCTCCAAGACACTGATGGGAAGAGTGGCCTCTGTCGCCAAATAAGAACCTGAAACAGTCTTCCCTTTGAAATGCCCCCACTGACCCAGAAGGGAAACTGTCCATGATCACAGTGGCTACTGGGGCCAATGGGGAGAACAGTCATGACACTATGGGAGAGGTCAACTACCAACTGATGTGTTTCCTGCATATAAGTATGAGATGTATTGGTGCTTGAAAGGGATGAGACATCAAGAACTACTGCACAGAAAGTGTCCACTGTAGTTTTCATATAATACCTTGCTTGAAGAATTTGCATGATCTAAGCAGCCATCAGGCTGAGAAGTCAAAGAATAAATCTTGCTGGGGGACAAGGGTGATGAAGGACATCTGAAGCTACTTGATGCAGGGATAATATTCTGGATTGCAGAAGCCTTGCTATTTGGGTATTTGTGTCCCAGTAGCTTACAATAAACACTTTGACTGCACTGGTGTCAGCTGGCTCTTGTCAAGACTGATATTAATTTCCAACTGTGAAGTTAGATGGAGCAAGAAGCCATTTCCCAGGTGTGAAGCTAGATGGAGCAAGTCGCCCTTACACTGAACTAGAAGAGCCTTGGTTGATCCATTAAGGAGCCAATCATCCAAATATGTGAACATCTGGAACCTCTGCAACATGAGATAAGCAGATACCCCCTGAGAGCTGTGTTGAAGCCCAAAGGGCAATGGTCTGAAATGAAAGTGCTTGGCTTCCAGTCAGCAACACAAATCTCTTGGACTGTTTTGCTATCGTTATGATAGTACACATCCTGGAGATCTAAGCAGCACATCCAGTCATCCTTCCTCTATCCAGAACTTCATCTGTTTTAAGAACTGATTGAGGTGGCTTATGCCCGGGAAGGAGCTTAGGTCCCTTATTTTTTGTGGAACTAAAAAGAACCTTGAATAGATGCTGAATACTGACTAGTTTGGGGAGACGTGCCGCATGACTCTTCTAGCAGTTTTATTACTTCTGCTGCTAATTCCATATGACTGGGTGTAACGTTGGCAATTTTCTTCTTTTCCTGAGGAGGGAAAATAAAGGGAATAACAGAGCCTTTACTGACTATCCTCTGCACCCAGAAATCTTGAGTGATGGCTTGCTAAGCTTGAGGGTGCAGGGATAAGCTCCCTCCTTACTGCCTCTAGAGTACAGTAGTTGGACAATTGTTCAGGAGGCACTGGTAGAGTTTCTCAATGAAAGGACCTCAAAACCCCTGATTCTGCAGTCTGCAGCTGTCCCTGGGTTGATATCCATTAAAGTTACTTCCCCCTCTGCCCCAGGGGGAGGGGTCTGGCCACAGAGGCATCCTGGCCAAAACCCTGGCACTTTCAGAACCCCCTTTCTGTTTCTGTGAAAAGGTCCTCTGTGGGGGTGGAAAAGTGTATGCCACCTGCAAACAAGGTCTTGCCTCCCTGCTTGATTCTGGTAAGTGTATCTTTCACTTTAGGTCCAAAAAGAGTTGAACCATCAAAGGGGTCACTGATGAAGGACACATTGAAGCCTTCTGTGAAGTTGCATAGGCACATCCAGGTGTGCTGAAGTACTGCAATGATGGTGCCTGCTGCCCTGGATGCACCATCAGCTGCAATAGACAGCAGATGCATGGCTACATTAGTCATTGACTGGAGGGTAGACAGCTGAGACTCCACTGACTTTTAGATGCCTGAAGGGAGGCTACCCGAGAGGTATTTCAAGTCCTTCTGAAAAAAAGGTCATCTGAGCCAGGTAGTTCAGCCTTCTCAGTGCAAAAGTCACTGAAATGTACATCTATTTACAAATCTGTCCAATGCCATAGACTCTCTATTGGCGGGATAAACAAATTAGCTCTTCTCTGACAGCTCTTTCCTTGTGGCTGCCATAAACACAGCATTTAGTGGGGGACCTTTGTTAAAGTGGGATCTATTCCTAGGGACCACTAAAATTTTGCCTGGTTTGCATGGAACTGGTTACACGACATCAGGCTCCTTCCACGCCTGCTGAGAAACTAGTTCTATTTGCTCATCAGTGGGTGGAACCACCTAGGAGGTAGAAATGTCAGCCACAAACGCCTTGAAGAACACAGACTTCCCAGGAAATGGGGCTTTGGTGGACCAATCCTTTCTTTGTTTATTTAACACCAGAATGTCTCAGAGGAAAATATCTTCCAGAGGGGATCGTGGACAGCTCTCTCCTTCATCACAATCAGTTTCTTTAGTGGCTGACTCTGGTGAAGAGTCCAAATATCTGCTCTTAGAAGTCCATTTCCTGGGTCCCTCCCTTGAGGGGACGTCTGGGGAAGGTTCAGAATCAGATATGGAGCTTGCCTGGGGAGAACCCCCCCCCCCCCCCGAGGCTGATCAAAGCTGACTGTCCCTGTTGATCAGGATGAGCAGACACAGAAACATGATCCACAGGAGGCTGGGATGGAACCAAGCACGGCACAGCAACCTCCTCTCTGGACCTGAAAAGAACCCTCTTGAATGCCTCAAAAGCAGAGGACAAAACTGGAGCTGAAGAAATGACCCCCCCTACAAGATATAAAGAGCAAGGGGGAGTGTCCTCATCTCCAACATGACTATGCATCAAGGCCAACAATGGTGCTGAACTGTCCAGTACTGAAAAACAGGGATGGCTCTAAGAACTTCAGAGTCAACTCTGATCCCACAGCCTCACCTCTGACACTTTTGCTCAACTCATTCCAATCAGACGAGGCCAGAATCAAGATTGAGGGAAACCAGAATTGAACTCAAAAGCAATATCTGCTCCAATGTGGGTGCTTTATGGGGAAAACTGAGGTTCATGGGTTTTGGATCCAACAGCTGGGCCAGCACAAGAGAAACTAACAGCGAGAAGGAAAGGACCATACCCAGAGTCACCGAAGGGGTTGGCAGTGGGATGACCCCAACTGAATCTATGTCCAAAGAAACTTTTGCATCTTGTCAACATCAGTTTCTGATAAGACTCCTCAATGAACAGAGGGACCTGAAGGATGAAGCCAACAACAGTGGCCAAGAAAAACGCTTCTCTTGCATAAATGGGGAATGAAGCCTGGACTTACCAACTCTTGTAAGAACTGTAGAGAGGGAGATGGTGAATGGATCTGACAAGCCTCCAGATCCTGTTTTGATGTCTCAGAAGCAGGACTAGATTACTCCAATGGATTAGGCTATCTTTTCCTAATCATTTCTAACATCTTCTCTTGCTCCTTTTCTCTCTCTCTCTCTCTTTTCCCTTGCCCCTTTCTTTTTCCTACTGAACCTTGGTTTTCTCTGTCTTTTTGGATGAAGGAGAGGAAATCTCCTGGGCAGGAGTGGCTGAACCTCCTGCTTGGGCAGGAAGAAGACCCTTCAGCATTAACTTATCTCAGCAGTCTTGTAGGGCCCTGGCCCCAGAAGAAGCTCATGCTTTACAGTCAGAGTCTAAATGAAAGACTCTCAAGCTATAAATACATAACCAATGATGACCCTGTGGTGGTATCTCAGGTCCACAGCTGAGCATTTTTGAAACCAGCAACCTTGTGCGACATACTCTGGGGTAAACAGAAAGAGCAACTGCAACAACTTTTACAATTTAAGAAATAGTCAACAGCAAAGATACTATAAAAAACCTTTTTTTGTTGTTAACAGTGGGAAGGGGAGGAAAACATATTCTTAAGAAATTAGGGAAAAACATCAGACAAGGTAACATAAAGGAATAATACAAACACCTAGACCACAAAAACAGCTGAAATAGTGAGAAACAATACCCTAAGCTGGAAATCAGAGCCCTCAAATTGCACACCCCGAAGAATCATGCGGCAAATGAGATCTGGTGTAATCTGGGGACCAGAGTGAATTATGGATAGGGGAAAGGGATCACAGCCCTGGATCCAAACTTCTGAAAAAGCCCAGTGGTCAAATCTGGTTGGATCCCATAACGCAATCGCTGAATCAGATGAAAAAGACAACAGCGGATCTGTTGATTTTTTTTTTTTAGTATTTAGGCAAAGACTATTTTTGCTGTAATGGAGAGCTTTGTGTAGTAAGAATGATACTGTCTACATTCAAAGAGGTTTAGATCTGGCAGTTGTGATCGGAGATAATTGAAAAATAAAGACAATAGGAGTGGGCTGATACAACAGCCCCTGGGAACTTCTTTTAGACAGAGTGCTGTTTTTAGGCAACTTGAAGTAATGGTTAAGGTTTTGTTTTGGTAAATTAGACAGCCAGTGACAGACTTCATTTGAAAGTCCACATTTCTGTAACATATTATTCAGAATACGATCGTCAGCGTATTCTAAAGCTTCTTCCAGGTCTACAAAGATGTCCCTGGTAATTTTGCCCTTTTTCATATTAATGTATATTTGGTACTGAGTGAGGAGATGGTAATGATGACATTACACTTGGGTCTAAGCCATGATACCTATCCGGCTGTATGTCATACTGTAGAAGATATTCCAGGATTTGACGTCTTATGGGTTTTTCAATTATTTTTGGTAAGATGCCTGGATTTGTCACAGGTCAAAAGTACTCTGCTGGTTTTGGACTGGTTTCCATGGGAAGAGGGATTATTATGACAGTCTTGAATGTCTGTGCTACTATTCTGGATGTGAATCACAAGCTGAAGATAGGGTAGAAGGGCTTGTAGAAGCCTCTACTCATCTCTAGCACTGAGGAATGGGTAATATTAGAGAGGATGATAATATAAGACTTTTTGACAGCTATCTGGTAGTTTTGTTAGGGTGGGTCTTTATTTCTTAAAGTATGGACTGAAGTGGCTCACCATAGAGCATCAGAAGATTTTTTTCCTGCAAATCATACCAGTTATTTGTCAAAATCAAAAAAGCAAACTTTCATGTCTAGCAGAATTAGTCTCCATCCTGAGTCACGTGAGCTTTAAAGACATGCAGGTAGGTACGTGTGTGTGTGTTTGCCTTCTGTGAAGGGTGGGCGCCGGGCTGGGAACTTGACACCATGAAAACTCCACTGCCAATCAATCTGTGAACTGGTGATCCACTGTGGCAACCTCTAACCGGGAAAAGCCGAAACACATTGCCTTTTTTTTTTTTACTTACATTAGGTTGTACAACAGTATCAGTCTGCTGTTTTTCTAGCAACGGTTCATCCTAATGCTGTGTATTTACTGACACTTTTTCTAAGAGGACAGTCCATCCAGACTTGTTCATTATTCTATAATCTTGTTGCATTTGTCAGCTGATACCCCCACAGTAAACTAAACATGTCTTCATAGCATCTCTCCATGAAAGTGTTCACTCTGTCAGAATCTGGCTCATCTATCCTGCACATAAGCTACTCATCTCCAGTACACCCAACAGCAGCTCAATAATAAAACAGAATTTTGCTGCAGCAAAACACCTCTGAACTCCAACAGTACATCCATATTTTCAACAAATTCCAAACAATATTTAACCACACTGGAATTATCCACATCCACTCTTTCAGCGATACATACTTCAGAACCACCCGCTGCAAACAGTAGGGGGAATTTCCCAGGTGACCTAGCCAGCTTTTCCATAGTCAGTATGAATACCATCCCTTGTCTCATTTGGAGAGGTCACAGGCCTTCTGAGGCTACCTAGTCAACAAAGCATAAATTAAATAAAATTTTACAATGATTTTATGCTACTTAATTCAGCAACTACTGTAAATAACACCACAATTTCCTGAAAAGAAAATTCTTGTTAGGGTGTTTGATTAATAAAACAAACAGAAACTGTGACCGAGACTGTTCTCACATACCTCCAGCATGCATCTTGTTCTCTCCTGCTGAAACCTCTGAAGAAATGGGCCAACTAAGTGATATACATACAACAACTGGTATTCTGTCTTCACCAACGGCTTTAATACTTCTGAAAGGAATCTACCAAAACAGAAAGTACAAACAATAAATACAGTTGCCATTTAAAGGCATTTAAACTAAAACAACATTTTGTTCTTCTAAAGGAATAAGTACAGTTGTTAAGTATACTTGGCATAATAGTATATCTTTGTTATTTTCTCATCTATGTGGATTTTCTCTGTGTACTTCAGCTTCCTCCCACCTCCCAGAATCATGCGGACTCACTAACTACACCAAAATGCCCAGTTTTTTGAGATATAAAAAAATGAGACCACAATAAATCATTTCAAAACTTTTCCCACCTTTAATGTGACCTACAACCTGTACAATTCAATTGAAAAACAATCAAATCTGTTAGGGAAAAAAAAATTAAAAAATGTACTATATGCTGGTTGCATAAGTGTGCACACCCTTAAACTAATATTTTGTTGAAGCACCTTTTGATTTAAATACAGTATTCAGTCTTCTTGAGGACACAACTGCCATCAATTAAAGAGACTCTGATTAACCCCAAATAAAGTTTAGCTGTCCTAGTAGGAGTTTCCTGACATTTACTCAGTTCCCTGCTACAGCAAAAGCCATGGTTCGCAGAGAGTTACAAAGCATCAAGGGATCTCATTTTTGGAAGGTATCATTCAGAAGGGTACAAAAACATTTCCACAGCATTGGATATACCATGAAACACATTGAAGACAATCATCAAAAAGTAGAGAAAATATGGGACAACAGTAATGTTGCAAAGAACTGGACATCCCTCCCAAATTGATGAAAAGACAAAACAAAAACTGGTCAGGGAGGCCGCCAAGAGACGCACAGCAACTCTGAAGGAGCTGCAAAAATTTCTGGCAAGTACTGTTTGTGTACTACATGTGATAAGAATCTCCCGTATTCTCCACATGTCTGGACTATAGGGTAAGTTTGCAAGACAGAAACCTTTTCTTGTACAGAAAAACATCCACACCCGGCTAAAATTTGCAAAACAATACATCAAGTCTCCCAAAAGCATGTGGGAAAACATGTTATGGTCTGATGAGACCAAGGTTGAATATTTTGGCCACAATTCCAAAATGTATGTTTGGCGCAAAAATAACACTTCGCATCACCAAAAGAACACCATCCCCATGGTGAAGCATGGTGGTGGCAGTATTATGCTTTGGGGTTGCTTTTCTTCAATTGGAACTGGGGCTTTAGTCAAGGTGGAGGGAATTATGAACAGCTCTAAATACCAGTCAATTTTGGCCCAAAACTTTCAGGTGTCTGCTAGAAAGCTAAAGATGAAGGGGAATTTCACCTTTCAACACAACAGTGACCTGAAGCAAACATACAAATCAACAATAGAACGGCTTCACCAGAAGAAAATTAAAGTTTTGGAATGGCTCAGCCAGAGCCCAGACCTAAATCCAATAGAAAATCTGTGGGGTGACCTGAAGAGTGCTATGCACAAGAGATGCCCTCACAATCTGATAGATTTGGAGCACTTTTGTAAGGAAGAATGGGCAAATATTGCCAAGTCAAAATGTGCCATGCTGATAGACTCCTACCCAAGAAGACTGAATGCTGTAATTAAATCAAAAGGTGCTTAACAAAGTATCAATTTAAGGGTGTGCACACACAACAAAGTATTAGTTTAAGGGTATGCACACTTATGCAGCCAGCGTACTGTACGTTTTTTATTTTTTATCTTTTTCCCGTAACAGATTTGTTTTTCAATTGAATTGTACAGATTATAGGCCATATTAAAGGGGTGAAAAGTTTTGAAATGATTTATTGTGGTCTCATTTTTTATATCACAAAAACCTGGCATTTTAACAGGGGTGTGTAAACTTTTTACATCCACTGTATGTAAATGCGCGCGCGCACACACACACACATATGTGTGTGTGTGTATATATATATATATATATATATATATATATATATATATATATATATATATATATATATATAGATATATATATATATATATATATATATATATATATATATATATATATATACATTTATATGTATATAAGTGTGTGTGTGTGTGTGTATACACACACACACACACACACACACACACACACACACACACACACACACACACACACACACATGCAATAGAGATGCATCTATCTAGATTTATATACATTTACTGCATTTATCCTTGCTGTTGAGGCCTGGGCTGTCACTGACATGAGATCAGACATTTATCAAGTTAAAAAAATGTTAAAATAAATAAGGAATAGTCACTAAAAGAATAAATAACATCTGGGTTATATCCTACCTTACCATTCCAAAATCAATGGCTTTCTTCACTGAGGAGACCAACACAGGCTAGACATGCACATGGCTCTATTTATCTATTTTATTTTTTCTGGTGCACATTGTCTTCAGTTATTTGATGTAGAATTCTTCTGACAAGGAAGGATAGAGGCAGCAAACTAAGAGCCCTAATTATGTCAATTAAAAACTAATACGATTTACAATACAAAATGCAAAGCAGTATATCCACGGAGACATTACTTACACTACTGGCAGAAACTGTAATCAAATAATATAGCAGTAGCATCAGTAATGAAATGAATAAGAACAGAACACACCTATTACATACACACAAACATTATATATATATATATATATATATATATATATATGTATATATATATATATATATATATATATATGTATATATATATATATATGTATATATATATATATATATGTATATGTATATATAAGGGTCTACTTCAGAACGTCAAAACACGAGATATTTGAAGACCACATCATCAAGACACAATAAATGAAAACCCAGGGTAAGTAATCACTCAGTCAACAACACACAAAACCTAAACCGCACCATTCTAAACCCACCCAGGTGGGGGGCCATGTCCCTCACCCCCCCCCCAACTAAATATACCAACTCTGAGATCGCATTACAGTTGGGGAAAAGTTCACCTTCATGGCCAAAAGGTTACGTACCCTGGGAAGATCTTTGTTGATCCGGTCTGTCAATGAACTGCATTTTTGTTTATTTCGTCTCAATGATGTGGTCTTCGATCATCTTGGGTTTCGATATTATCATGTAGACCCATATATATATATATATATATATATATATATATATATATATATATAAGATGACAAAACAGATCCTTGTAGTGAGGCGCAGTAGTTTTACAACCTTAGGGGGAAGTTGTCTCCCACCCTTAAGAGAAAACCTGTACTGTTTGAGCATTGAAGTAGCTGGCTGCGACTCCTTAAAATCAGGAAAAAAGAAAACTGTAGCAAATCCCAGTTTAGACTTTAAAGTCATCAAACACTTAACTGCTTTAGAAAGTGATACTTCTTTACAGAAAAATAAAACATGTTAACTAGATGACCGCTTTCACCCCTTACAGCTTTATCAGACTTCTTTGTGGTTCTTTTCCCCCCGATTTTAAAGAGCCTCAGACAGCAATTTTAATGCTTAGGAGGTTCCACTTTCCCCTGTATATATGTATTTGTCCCTTTATATATGTATGTACACATATGGATATACTAAATATAATCTAGTGTTCAGTATGTCAACATTCAAAACTTTGACAAAAAGATGACAGCACAACATCAACAATGCGATGCACATACTCCAATACAACCATGGAGCATAGAAACAAAAACATTTTTTTTGCGGGGTGGGGCAAGCAGCTCCTCCTCCCCACCCTCTGCTACTTAAATATTCTAGGTCAGAGATTGTACAATAATGGAGAAAGGGCATATTCCCCAACCCCGACATTACTCCATTCTTGCTGTAATTTTGATCAGCTTACCTGTCAACCAAATGAAATCATCAGGAACACTGTCAATCAAAGTAAAAGTCAACCAGTATAACTGGATCCATATTTTATATCTCTGTCTATAAACACACACACACACACACACACAAATAAATAATTAAAGATACAGCCTTGATACCTCAGTAAGCACCTATGCCACAGGAATAAAACAAAATGCAATACAGCATTACACTAAAGAAAGATGAAAGAGACAGACTAAACAAACCATTTTTCACAAAATCAATCCTCCTATAACAATTCTTAAGAAAGGCTACTTGTTTCCTCATAAAGAACGTTTATTTAATGAATACAAGAAATAAATTCATATTCTGGATCAGAAAAAAAATACTTGTTTTTCATTATACACAGGCCATATGAAGTCCGATAAAGTTCAGTATTAAACGGAAGAAAACACAATAAAGTTCAGTATTAAACGGAAGAAAACACGTATTTTTTCATATGTTTCAATAAATGAAATTAGTTCTACGGTAGCTTGGCAGTGTTCTCATTGTAATTTGTGTTGATTTTACACTGCATATTTTTTGTGGTTATAACAGGTTAGGGTAGGGGGATAGTTAGTAAAGCTATCCCCTTGCCCTGGCCCGTGCCCTAACCCTGAGGTTCATGGCTGTTGCATCGTAGTGGTGGACATTGCTATGTCCTTCACTGCGCTGCAGTCGTCACGGACCTTGGAGTTAGGGCACAGGTCATGGTAAGGGGATAGCCCTATGGACTATCCCCTTGCTATGGCCCGTGACCCAACCCTAAGGTCCATGAGTACTGCACGGAAGTTCAGTACAACACCCGTTCATTGTACTGAACTTCGCATAAGTGCACTTTCAATTTAGTGCACTTTCGCTGCAGTGAGCATTCCATGCACTATTTCGAATTAGTGAAAATTCGATCTAGTGTATGAAACCCATTATATACATGTTATTTTCTGTTTCACTACATTTGTATTTTACTTTTGATGTTTTTCATTCACTGTGTCTTGCAATCACAACAGTCAGGTGATAAACTGAAAAGGCACAATTTTTGTTTCTGTAGAACATAGGAAGCTGTTCATTGTCTGTGTCTTCTTAGCAAAGTCTCTTCTTTGATACTATTTTGTCTATAGCTAACTAGATGCCTCTTATGGGAATGGCTCCTAAGACCTTACGCTGAGCAGAAGATAGTAGTGGTTTAGACTGAATTAAAAACATATTTTAGGATGCCCATTCATTAGAGCATACTTGCAGCTACATAGTTTGCTTGAATAAAGCCATGGCACATGTTTAGGGCAGTTTATGGGCTAGTAGAATAAAATATACGACACGGTACCAACACACACACATGAACAACGGCTTATAAGTCAAACCTTTGAATAAGAACTGCTAACAGAAGAAGTAACTATAAGAACGGGATTCACTAACTTCAGTTGATCTGTACAAAAAGTACAATTCCGTTTATTCTGCGACTTCAGTTGAACTGTAAGCGTTTACATTTTGTGTTACTGTAGTAATATAATCAGAATTGTTTGCACACCTTTACAGTATTCACACAGACATTTGTTGAAGAGGTTTCAGCAGAAACTAAACTTCATGTACAGAATTTGATGTCTAGCACATTCCTCTGCTGAGCTACAGAGCTTTAAGTGTGCACTGTCCTCAAACCTACACTATGAGATCACAGAAGTCGTGAACTCACTGTGCATTTGTCCTAATACTGCTAACACTCTGGCCTAGAATATGCATTAAACTCTCCATTACCATCTCCTGGCCTTCAAGAAGCTTGTTATTCATCAGTAGGTATTGCCCAGTTATCATTCCTTCTGAACTGTTAAACTGGATATATCCACTCATATATTAACTTTCTTCAGCTACTTTCACTCTGGTACATATATTAACTTTCTTCAGCTACTTTCACTCTGGTACTTTCACCTCTCTGCTAAAAGAGCATCCCACTAGAGGAACTGCAGCCATTGATGTTAACTCTTCATCACACACACTCAAGACACTGCCTTTTTTATTCTGACATCAACACTGCTTAGTTTTTCACTGCTAGTGTATGCATGAATGTACAATAATACAGTAGCTTGTAAACTATTATAGTTAGCAGAGTACAATTATGCATGTGAATTCTGCATCAGTAGCTTGCATTCTATTATTTGACTTCTTATCTTTAAATCTGTGGCCTGTCTTCTAGGTTGACTCTGCAATTTCCAGCCTAATTTCCCTTAAACTGTAAAATTTGCTGTCATATGTATCCCCTTTTTTCAGCCTATAAGAAAGTACAGTTTTGTACCTACCATAAATGTAGATGTTCGAGTGCTAATACAGCTGCAGTCATTACAGATGGGTTCTCCAGCCGTCAGGCGGGTCCTCGGTCGGCCGAATTCCAAAGTCTAGGTCCGGCGTCGGTTGTCGTTGCCTTCTTCCCTGACGTCAGTGCGACAGGGGTATAAAAGAACCAGCCGACGCCATTTTCTTCAGTCTTTCTTGCCCCAGATGTCAGGTGCCCCCAGAAGGAAGGCAATACATAATTTTATATATAATAATGCAATGTAATATAATCAAAAAACAGTAGTTGCAAGCAAATACACCATAAAAGAATAACCCAATCAGGTTGTATGAGGAGGTGTTAGCCACTAGGCCTGTCCCAAGAGGGGAAGGAAGGAGGGAAACCTGGACTGCAGCTGTATTAGCACTCGAACATCTACATTTATGGTAGGTACAAAACTGTACTATGTTCATCGTGCATACAGCTGCAGTCATTACAGATGGGTAGAATCCCAAAGCTACGCACAGGGTGGTAGGCACTAGGTGGAACTGGGAGGAGCCAGAATGCCCTGCAACACTGCAGTGGCAAAGCCTGCTCTAGTTTTGGAGTATAAAGGTAGGTGGTAGTGTTTAGTGAAGGTATGCACAGAACTCCAAGTGGCTGCCTCCAAAATATCTTTGGTAGGAACTCCTCTGAGGAAGGCTGCAGAGGTAGCTGTGGCCCTTGTGGAGTGGGATCTGATGCCTGCAGGTACAGATTTACCATGAAAAGAGTAACAAAAACGTATGCAGTGGCCTACCCATTTTGAAATTGTCTGTTTGGAAATTGGCTTCCCTTGAGCTCCTACAGCATAGGACACAAAGAGTTGTTCTGATTTTCTGAAAGGCTTTGTTCTGTCCAAATAATAACGCAGCTGTCTATGGATGTCTAAGGAATGTAGCAGCCTTTCCCCTTTGTTTTGAGGGTTAGGGTAAAAGGTAGGTAAGTGTATGGCCTGATTTAAAGCTACCCTGGATACCACCTTAGGCATAAATGACGGGTTGGTTCGTAGGGAAACCCTGTCCTAATGGAAGATGATAAAGGGCTGCACAGCCATGAGGGCTTGTAGTTCCGAGACCCTGCGAGCTGAAGTAATAGCCAGAAGGAAAGCTGTTTTCCAGGATAAATATTGCAAATCTGTTGAGGCAGCCGGCTCAAAAGGAGGCAAGGTTAATTTTTCTAGAATGTAATTAAGATCCCAAGCAGGGATTGGTTGTTTCCTTGGAGGTCTTATATTCTTAGCCCCTCTGAGGAACTGTCTTAAGAGTGGGTGAGAGAATAAAGGTGGATCAGTGTTGTATTCTGCAGAAATGGCTGAGGCATGGATTTTGATGGAGGAGAATGAAAGTCCACTGCTTAGCAGTTCAGCTAGATACTGTAATATTTGAGGCAAATTCAGTTTTTCAGGATCCTGGCCCTTTTTCTCATTCCAAGCGCAAAACCGTTTCCATTTTGCGAAGTAAGCCTTTCTAGTAGACGGCCTTCTGGCCTCCAAAATGACATCCTGCACCTCCTTGGAGAGTAGAGTCTGTTGTGATGTTAAGGAATCGTCCATGCGGCCAGATTGAGTGTTTTCAGCTGACTGTGGAGAGTTTTGTAGCTGTGCTGAGTCAGAAGAAGAGGCATTAGAGGTAGGGTCCATGGAGGAGAATGCGTCAGGCTCCTCAGGAGTGGGTATCAGTGTTGTCTTGGCCAGTCTGGACTAATCTCTCTCGGAAGGTAATGGATTCTTAGCGGTAGAGGCCTTCATTCCCTTGGGGCCCTGAGAAATGGTTTCTGGGTCAGCAGTATGGCTTTTGTAAAGAAATTGGTGTGAGGTAGGAACTCTGTAGTACCTATCAGGCTTGACTGGGGCTGGAGGCAGGGAATCCGGATTAAGGCAGGCCTCCGAGTGAACATCATCAAGTATGTCCAAGACAGGAGGTATCGCCAGAGGTCTGTGCTGAGGTAGCAAAAGAAATTCCCTAAGCCTTTTCTTGGAATCTGAATAATCTTGGCCTTCCCAGTGGAAGTGTTCCCTCAAGGTATGCAAGGTTTCCCCGAATGAGAAATCCTCTGGGGGGGATACAGAAGGAATGGACTCCTCTGCATCGGAATCTTCAAAAGGGGAGTAAGAATGTTCCTCCTCATCAGAATGCTCTGAAATAATGGAGCCCTGATCAGAAGAGGGTGATTCTTCCTCCACTCTGGGTCTCTTGTCTGGTGTGGGTTGGGAACCCCTGATAAGAGTAATTAAATCCTCAGCCATTTTAAGCATCTGCTTTTTAGGCATGGGGCCTGGAGATAGGCCTGTGCAGCAGGTCTCTTGGAGTGCATGGCTGATTTAGACTTAGTAAAGGCCTTGATAGAAAAGGAAGAGGAAGGTCTGAAGACACCATGGGTGGAGGTAGAACCGTCCACATTATGAGGCTCAACACCAACAGTGGCTTCGGTAGCTGTAGTCAGGATGTAGGCCGAGGAACCTGCGGCCTCGGTTACAGAGGACACCGCCAGAGAAACGTCGTCGGTAGTCAGGGGCTGCGTTGGCGCCTCACTGAGAACCGGACCACGTGTAGTCGGTTTTGGCGTGGTGTCGGTGGAGGCCGCGGATCTCGCGTGTCGGTCCTTGTCCTTGCGTTTTTTGGACAAAACAGGAGTCGGAGTCTCCGACGACATTATATAGTTAAAAGCTTTCCCAAAAAAGTGCTGGGCGAACTCCGCCCGACGCTTAATAGTGCGTTTATTGAAAGTAGCACAAAAGCGACAGCCCGAGACGTCGTGGTCTGGGCCTAAAAAGGTATACAGAGGGAATGGAAATCCTTATGCGGTATTTGCTTCCCACAAGAAATACAATTGTTAAGTTTGTCTGACATTGGTCTGAGGCAAGAAAAGTTTCCCCAACGGGGTACTTAGCTTTAAAGAAGACTTCGGTTTCCAAATTTTCGTAATTTCAGGAGCTGGCCGAACGGCACTTGCGAACTGCTTCTGCTTCGGGCACCGCGCGGCAAAAAAGACTGCAGAAAATGGCGTCGGCTGGTTCTTTTATACCCCTGTCGCACTGATGTCAGGGAAGAAGGCGACGACAACTGACGCCGGACCTAGACTTTGGAATTCGGCCGACCGAGAACCCACCTGACGGCAGGAGAACCCATCTGTAATGACTGCAGCTGTATGCACGATGAACATCTCCTTGTTGTTATTTGTGCTCTTTAGAAATAGTAATAAGCTAAGATGGAGTGTGAGGAAGGAGAAGAGAAAGCTGTGATGGTCATTTCAGCACTGTGACACTGCTTTAAATTAATATATTCATATATATGCAGCAGAGAAACGATGGGGCTATAAAATACAACAGGAGAGTAGCCAAAATAAATATCATGCTTAATCCCATAATGTTAAACCCAAGACTACTGTAATATCTGTGTCCATATTTCTACATGTGTTGAAGTGCATGTGAATGCTTGTGTGAGTGCTTCTGTGTGTGTGTGTTTGTGTTTGAACATATCTGTCTGTTGCTGTCACAATACATAGGTCTGCTAGTAGTTAAGAACCTTGAACTTTAACCATAAGCTTGTGTGGATGAGTAGCACTTTGAAAGATGACAGAATATGGAAAAGCTAAGTACTGAAGATAGTTTGGACAACCAGTTTGATCTGTACTCCAGTGCTTTACATATGCAGGGCAGGGGCACTTCTGGGGAAATGTCATCTGTAAGAGGTGTCTAAGAATTCAATGAGACTTGAAGGAGGATGTAAGAAAAAATCTGTAAAACACAACGCTTCTATTATTATTGTACAGCTCTAAGTTCTAGCTACTTCCTTAATGTGGTCTCAGCAGGGAATTCAAACATCAGGTAAACTATTAAAAATCCCACAATCTCACCTGAGAGCCAGCAGGGCAGACCAGCAGAAGGCAAAGCCATATGATTTGTCTAATACTGTGTTTCAGTGATTTGCAGAATTACAGGATGGGAGATAGGAAATTCACCCCGGGGATCACTTCTGTGGCTCTGCTCGACAGTGGCACAGGAAAATAATTTTCTTGGGTGGCGAAAACCAGGTTACCTTTGGCTAGGCTTATATAGGCCCTAGGGCCAATAGCCTAGTACCTACCTATGAACCTATAAAATAAATTATCAAATTAACAGCCTGTCTAAAGTTTAAAAATATGCAACATTTAAGTCAGGGAAAAAACAGTATTTGGACTCATTCCAAGCCCAAGTCCCAGTTAGCAAGGAACATAACCAATAACTTAAAACTACTGCCAAATAAATAAGTAGTATTAATTTTGCATTATGGCTGCCTTAATACAATCATACTGCACACATTCAAAAATGCTGAATATGTTTGGAGCTGTTCATCCATTTTGCTTAACTATAATAAGCAACAGAACTAATTACCACTGAAAGATTTCCAAGTGTACCCTTCGCTGTGATTTTGATAAATGCATCTTCAAATATTTGGATTTACAACACAAGAGGGATACTGTTGGGCAGATATATCTAACTAGATGGCTAATTCCTATGACAGGAAAGAACAGCCAGACAGCACTTGCCTTGCAACTGCTTTTTAAGTCTGCATTTCTCTTCTTAAGACTTTACGAAATCCGCAGTGTTTGGAGTGTCTAAAATTTGTGTTTTAATGTCTTCCAGCAGATTCTCAGGAGCCAAGTAAACAAGCACACATATATTACTATACCACGCACAGTTGTTCTCAGAGTTCTATCAGCTACATCATATACACACATTTTAATAGCTGAAAACCCACAAACTCAGCAATTTTAACCTTTTGAAAGCAGCTCTTTCTTAATTTTAGGATCCAGTAGATTATTTAAATCTCTATCATCTGTTCAAGAGAGAATTTTAAAAAGATAGTATACGAGTTAAATAATTACATGTTTTTAATACTAAGTTAATACAGATATAAACCCCCCTCACCATGCCTATCCAACAACTCCCCCACCCTAATAAAGTGTAAAGTAATTAACCAGAAAAGACTATGTACAATATGTCTCAGAAGCTGTATGGGCTATTAAGCTGCATGGCTTGAGAATAGTAAATATAAGGTTATTCCTTGTCAAACTTATGTAATATGTCAGTAAACCTAATGGCTTTGAATTAAAAACCCTACATTGTATTTTTTTCTTGGAAAAATTTTAATATTTTAAATAGAGGGGGATCACTCCCAAAAGATTCTGGGACATGAGCATGTGGTAATGACCTTCTCTTATGGGACAGCATTTCTGAGACAGGCCAGTCAAATCTTTCTCCAGCTGTAAAAGTAGTAACAGTACTAGTAGTCTGATTAAAAATCAGTATTCAAGGGGGAGGGGGTGGGGCGGTGGTAGCCTGATGACTGTGAAGAAGTAATGTCGTTATCGGAAGATATGCTGAAATTTAAATGTACACTCGCCCTCATCTACCAAAAAAAAAAAAAAAAAGACTTCTGCCTTGTTCTAATTTGTAATGGAGCTTTACTGGTACAGTCTAGGTGATGGTTTTCCTAAAATGGCCCCATCACAGGTACCGAGGACTACTCTGAGGATGCCAGAACATCTTCTGCTAGCCATCTGTAGTCAACCTCATTTGTTGGACAGATACGTGCAGACATGACCAGAACTGAAAAGAGGTGATCTTGGGCAGTCACAAAACTTTATGCTCATCCCCCATGGAAACCAGAGGCTGAAGCACTTCCAACAATACTTCAGGGATGACCTGTTTATGTAACTTAGTACTAATGCAGCTGCCTGTTTAGGCACTGACGTCATTTAAGCTTTCCCTGGCACCATTAAAACTAACTTTGTTTCTTGCTATTAGGGTATGAATAAACAGATGTGCTTGCCTATACAGATGACAACAACAGCTAGTGAGCAATAAGGCTTCCTTCTTTATATATTTTGCCCCTTTTTGAATTAACATTCTGAATTTCTCCTGTACCATATGTTTCACAAGGTATTTCTACTTGGATTTTTTTTCTAAATTCTTTTCTTAGAAGATAAAGACACTAATATCTTTTGCTAGGAATTTTAGTAGCGTTTTCTGACTCCCCAGTGGTCACAACAGCTGAAGTCACGATCAAGGCCTACAAAGAACAGACACTGTGTATGAAAGTCTTTAGGGCCTGTCTACTGTAAACACACACATTAAATTATTTTGAGCCAATAACCAGAAATATAGTAAAAGGGGGTGCAGCCAATATGGCACAGGGATAGCAGCAACTGAAAGAAACTCTACAACTTAAAATCATTTCTAAATTTGAAAAGATATATATCTGAAGTGTTCTATATAGAAATATATTTTTGAAGTAAAACTAAACTTATATATGAATTTATATCTCTGATTAAAAAAAATCCTGTTAGAAGAATCAGTTAAAGATTTGGCAGTGAAGAAACCTGAAAATGAATTAATTACTCAAGCACAAATTCACAGGACTCCTATTTCAAACAAGATATACAATCTTTGATTCAGAACATGCAGGATATACCTCTGAAAATGGATAAACTAGACTCCAAGATAGATAACTTTAAAGAGTAACAGCCAAATGGAGCACATGGAAAATCTAATGAAAATATAAAGCTAGGAAATTACATCTATGGAGGATGCTTTAAATGATCATGAGGGGATGACTTTGGAAGGAGAGTTAAAGACTGAATTCCTTCCAAAACAAAACACTTAGCTTAGTGAAAAAGTGGATGACTTGGATAACAGACTCATAAGGAATAACATAAGGATTTATGGAATACCGCAAGAGTATAAAGGAGACATTATAGTCAACTTTCTCTCTACATGGCTACATAAATCTTTGAATTTACCCTAAGCCCTTTCTTTTGGTATAAAAAGGCACACAGATCTTTGCTCTCTTCTATAAGGAAAGAAAATGCTCCTCCATAATCAGTTATAGTAAGGCTTACATCAAGCATGGAAAAGGACCTAATTTTAAAAACTGCACAGTCCAGTAATCCTATTAAAATAGGAGAAACATTATCTGTTTTGACAAAAGTATGAAACATTTTATTTAATAAGTTAACTATAATAATATAGAGTTTGTAATGATTTTCTTAAAATTTAATTTTTTGTTGTTAGCCTTATAAATGTTATCAGTAGACTATAGATCTTTCTTTAATTGTCTTAAAACAGATACTAGTGATAAATGCACAAAAAAATATTGTCTAATTACATCTCTATAAAAAAAGAACTGAAATTTTAAGTATTGCTGGTATATATTCCACCCCCAATCTATTCTCCTATCTTTTGTACACATGTGTAACTGGTGTTTGTGTTTGGGAACCATGTTCTGCCTTGATTTGAAATATAAAATCTAATTAATATCATCTTAGGTTTGAATTTTAAAAGTATGGAAAATAATCTTTTAGATGTATTGGTTTATTTATCTAGTTGAAGTTTGTGGCGACTACTGTGCAAAAATTATTACTAATATGTTTCTCTACTCATTCTCTTTAATGCATCATACTTGCGGCTTGACAACAAACTGAGCTTGCAAGCTTATCAGTTGCTTTAAAAAAGAGAGAGAGAGATTGGGAAAGTACAGTTGTGTACACTTACCATAAATGTAGACGTTCGAGTGTATTTACTGTTGCAGTCATCACATTTGGGTTATCTGCATGCAGGTAGCCCTCAGTCGGCCTGAATACCAGAGTCTTGGGATTTCTGCATTGGATGCTGTCGCTTCTTCCATGATGTCAGGTCGTCAGGGGTATAAAACATGCAGCCAACACCATTACATCAGTTTTTCTTGCCCCAGATGTCAGGAGCCAACACAATAGGAAACAATTACATGGTGTGGAACACCCCCAGTAGAAAGTAAACACCAATGTTATAAGATATGGCCAAACAAAAAGAATAGGTAGAAGTATAGAGAAGTCAGGGGGCTGGAGGGAGGGTAACCAGGACTGCAACAGTGAATACTCTCAAACATCTACATTTATGATAAGTGTACACAACTGTACTATGTTCTTCGTGTTTCACTGTTACAGTCATCACATTTGGGTTGATTCCCAAAGCTGAGAAAGGGTGGAGGCAGTCAAGAAGCATTAGGGCTGGCAAGCAGGCCCTGTAAGACTGCTGTGGCAAATCCAGCTCTGGATTTAGAAAAGACATGTAAGTGGTAATGCTTGGTGAAGTTGTGTACAGAGCTCCAGGTTGCAGCTTCCCAGGATGTCCCTGGTAGGGACTCCCCAGAGAAATGCTGTAGAGGTCGATGTAGCCCTAGTGGAATGTGTTCCGATCCCCTGAGGGGTAGGTTTCCCATGGTGTTTGTAGCAGAAATGGATGCAGTGTGCTAGCAGCTGGTCAGTTTTTCTGAAAGGTTTAGTCCTGTCCAGATAGAACCTAAGCTGCCTGTGCGTGTCCAGGGAGTGCAGTATCCTTTCCCCTTTATTCTGAGGATTTGGGAAAAATTAATGGATTGGTTTAAAGCCACACTAGACACCACCTTGGGCATAAATGATGGGTTAGTCCTGAGGGAAACCCTGCCCGCATGAAAGATAATGAAGGGTTCCATGGCCATAAGGGCCTGAAATTCAGACACTCTTCTTGCTGAAGTGATGGCTAGAAGTAAAGCCGTTTTCCAGGAGAGGAATTTTAACTCTGCTGAGGCAACAGGTTCAAAGGGTGGAAGTGTGAGTTTTTCCAATACAAAGTTAAGGTCCCAGGCTGGAGTGGGAGCTCTCCTAGGGGGTCTTAAATTTTTGGCTCCTCTCAGGAACTGTTTGACCAGAGGATGGGGGTGGCTTAGTATTATAATGAGATGAGATGGCAGAGGCATGAATCTTAATTGAAGAGAAGGATAGGCCTTTGTGGAGCATTTCTGTTAAGTAATCTAGTATATGAGGTAAGCTGGGCACAGTTGCGTCCATTCCTTGAGTCTGGCTCCAAGAACAGTATCTTTTCCCCTTTTCTGAATAGGATATTCTAGTACTAGGCCTCCGTGCCTCAAGGATGACATCCAGCATCTATTTACTGAGGGTTGCTGGTGATGAGTTCAGAGGATGAGCCAGGCTGCTAGGTTCAGGGTTTGTAGCCGAGGATGCAAAATCTGGCCCTCCTGCGAGGACAGCAGGGAGGGGGTCTGAGGCAAGTGCCATGGTGGCATTACTGTCAGACGTCGCAAAAGTGGGTACCAGTGCTGGTGTGGCCAATCTGGTGCAATCAGGATTCTCCTTGGCATGTCCTGTTTGATCTTTAGTAGAACCTTCGAGAGGAGGGGCAGAGGGGGAAAGGCACAGATTTAGGGGTTCCCCATTTAAAGGACAGGGCTTCCACTTTCCCATGCTTGGCTGTGAGGAGTTCTGGTGCAATATTTGCTCAATTGATAGTTCTGAGGGGAAGCAAAGAGGTCCACCTCTGGTGCCCCCCACCTGTGGATCAGAAGCTTGAATGATTTGGGTTCCAGTTTCTACTCGTGTGGGTCCATTACATTTCTGCTTAAGTCGTCTGCCAGTGAATTTAGTTTGCCTGTCAGGAAATGAGCTTGCAGGGGCACTTGATTGCTCCAGGCTGCGTTCCACAGAGCCATGTCTAACCTGCAGAGTGGGTAGGAATGGGTTCCCCCCTGCTTGTTTATGTACCACATAACTGTGGTGTTGTCTGTCTTTATCAATAGTTGCCCTGGAAGAATACGGCATTTGAAGGCTGTCAGAGCATTCTATACAGCTAACAAGCAAGTGCATTTGCTTTGGGCTCCATTTGTTCTGAATGCATTGTCCTGCCATGTGAGCCCACCAAGCATAGTCTGATGTGTCTGTTGTTAGGATTTGGGCGGCAGGGGGTTGAGTGAAAGGGAGTCCTTTGTTGTGGTAGCTGGCCTCTGCCTACCAAAGGAACTCTGCCCTTAAGCAAGGAATGATAGGAATCATTGTTTCCCGGTCCTGAGAATGTTGACACCAGAGACTTTTTAAGTACCACTGAAGTTTCCTCATATGCAGTCTTGCATATGGAATTAGTATAATGCGAGAGGCCATGAACCCTAGGGCTTGCAGTATTTTTCTTGCTGATAGTTGGGTTTTGGTGGCTTGTCAAATAAATTTGTTTTTTTGGAGTGAGGAATGCCATCTGGGAAGTTGTGTTCAAGCTTGCTCCCAGGAATACAATCCGTTGGCTGGGTACCCGATGTGATTTCTTTTCGTTGTGTACCCCAGTGAAGTTAGAAGTTTCTTTATGAATGCCAGGTGTTGTAATAGTAAGTCCTGGCTTTCTGTCTGAATCAGACAATCGTCCAAGTATGGGTAAATTTGAATATTCTCTTTACAAATGTCAGGTGCTGGAGTAGCAATACCTGACTGTCCGCCTGAATCAGGAAATCGTCCAAGTATGGGTAAATATGAATTTTTGCGTGCAATATGCAATGGCTGGAGCTAGGCATTTTGTGAATACCATGGGTGCAGTAGATAAGCCCAAGGGAAGTGCACAGAACTGATAGTGCATACAGCCTGCCCTGAAACACAGATATTTCCTGCAAGATTCCCTTACGGGGATGTGCAGATAAGCTTCTTTTAAGTCCAGGGTGGCTAGCCAGGAGTCCTTGGCTAGCACAGGAAGCAGCTGTTGGAGAGTAAGCATTTTGAACCTTGGAACCACCAGGAAGGTGTTGAGAATAGACAGATCCAGGATAGGGCGCCAAGTGTTTTCTTTTCTGGGTACCAGAAACAGTCTGGAGTAAAAACCTTGTCCCCTTTGTTCTGCTGGGACAGGTTGAATGGCCTTGATACTGAGAAGAGAAAGTACTTGCTTTGGGGCCTCTGCCACTGGTTTGGGGGGAGGTCTGGCTATCCACATGAGGTTGGCAGTGAGTGGAAGTAGAATCTGTATCCCTGGGATACAATGTTCAAGACCCATCTGTCCTGGGTGATGTACTCCCAGTTTTTTGCATGCAGGGCGAGTTTTCCTCCTAAGGGTGCAAGTACCTGGGCAAGGCTTGGAAGAGTTAAGGATAAGTCATTGTGAGATTTTACTATAGGAAGGTGGCTCACTACTCCCTGTTTTAGAGGTGGGAGCACTCCATTGCTTAGATCTGTGAATACCCTGAGAATGTAATTTTGGTGGTCTGCTGTCCCTGGACTTGGACTGTGAAGGTCTGGGAGGGACTGGAAAGGACCAGTTTTTAGAAGGCCAATGCCTACTGAATCTAGGTGGCTGCACCTGTAGGAAATCTTTAACAGTTTTAATAGATTTAGCTTTTTCCCCCATCTTTTTGAGGACTTCTTCCGCTTTATTGCCAAACAGGCATTATTGGTTTAATGGTGCATCTAGTAATTTTGCTTTGACATGGTCTGGAAAGATTTGTTCCTCAAGCCAAGCATGCCTTCTAAGAACAGACTCAGTGACAGCAGCCCTGCAAGATGCTTCTAAGGCATCAAAACCACATTGCAAAGTATGTTTTCGAACTTGGTTAGCTGAATGCATTAACTCTTGTAAATCTTTATGTTCTGCACTATCAGGAATTAACATCATTTTCTGTTTAATTAGCTCCATAATATGCTGCTGATACTTTAAAATATGAAACTGGCAATTTAAAGCCCTGATGGCAAGAGTAGCAGAGCTGTACACCTGCTTACCTCCATCTGTCTAAAGCCCTAGAGTCCCTGTCCAAAGGGGTAGGGTTTTTGGCTGTTGTAGCCTTAATGCCTTTAGGTCCCTGGGAAAAGGTTTCTGGATCCGCAGTAGGATTTTTAAAGAGGAATTTGTGGAAGTCAGGTACTCTGTAATACCTGTCAGGTTTCCTGGGAGCTGGAGGCAAAGTATCAGGGGTAAGGTTAGATTCCAAGAAGACATCATCTACAATTTCCAGAACAGGAGGGATAGTTAGAGGCTTGCGCTGAGACAAGTTTAAAAATTTGGGTCTGTGTTATAATAGCGAAAATCCTTTTAAGTGAATGAGAAAACACTGACACGTATTGCACGAAACGCAATTATGCCGAACGTACTAAACCGCGAAATGCAAAAAGTTGAATCCCCATAGTCGGCCAACTCCACGTCCCACTACATACTGCCTACCCAAACAAAATAAATAAACCACATACATACACTAACCAAAACCCTACTTCTATCCCTAAAGTAAAGCACCAAAACCCTACTTCTAACCCTGCACTAAACCTTACATACATTACTATCTATGCACTTACCTTAACCCGCACCCTAACCCTAAGGTCCGTAACTATCGCACACTTACCCTACAGAGATATACCAAAACAAAATAAATAATCCACATACATACATTTAACAAAACCCTAATTCTAACCCTACACTAAACCTTACTTACATTACCTATCTATGCAATTACCTTAACCCGCACCCTAACCCTATGGTCCATAACTATCGCACACTTACCTTACGGAGCTATACTGCAGAGGGGCCAACCATGACACTTTGACTTTTTGAATTTCGCGGTTTAGTACGTTTGGCATAATCTCGGTTCACGCAATACTTGTCGGTGTTTTCGCATTTGCTTAAAAGGATTTTTATTAATATAATATAGACCCAAAAATTCCCTGAGTCTTTTTTAGCGGTTTAGAACATTCGGCATAATCGCGGTTCGCGCAATACGTGTCGGTGTTTTCACATTCACTTAAAAGGATTTTCGCAAATATAATATAAACCCAAAAATTCCCTGAGTCTCTTTTTGGACTGTGGGTAGTCCTGGCACTCCCAGCGGAAATGTTCTCTAAGGGTATGCAGGGTTTCACCAAAAGAAAAATCTTGTGGTGAGGAAGCAGAGGGAATGGAAACCTCTGCATCAGAATCCTCATAGGTAGATAAGGGTATGTCCTGGTAATCAGAAGGATCAGAGTCAATAGACTCATGATCTGAAGAATCAGAAGGAAAATCTGTTCTTGGTCTTTTTGAGAGGGAAGGCTGGCTTCCCCTAATTAAAGGTATAAGATCTTCAGCCATTCTAAACATTTGTTTCTGAGGCATGTGGGCCTGAGAATGCGTTTCTGTCGTCGGTTTCCTAGGCGCGGTGCGAACTCTGGGCCTGAGAAATTTGGTATTTTTGGTTTGAAATGAAGTCGTCGGTTTAATATGAAAATCAGAAGGCCTGAATACACCCTCAGAAGATGGTGCCTGCACAGCGGCTCTGGACCCATCCAAGGTAGAGACATCCACAGGTTCCATAGTCGAAGAAGCATCTAGCAGCATACCGGACTTCGAATGAGTCTCAGTAGAGGCTTGTGAATCTGTAGAAGTGGGTAACAGGGGCTGCGAAAGCGCCTCACTGAGTACCGGGGGACTGGCGACTAGCTTAACGGAAGCCTCGTCGGCGGTTTTGGACCTATGCAGTCTGTCTCTGTCTTTATCCTTACGTTTTTTCGGAAAATCGGGAAACGAGAGCGAAAGAACTTAGAGACAAAAATAGCCCAACGACAAACAGTTCGGGCGTTGAACAAGGCACAAAACTGACAGCGAGGAACGTCGTGGTCTGGGCCTAAACAGGTGACGCACTGAAAATGAAAATCTCTGTGAGGTATTTGCTTTCCACAGGCAAGACAGTTGTTAACTTTTTCTGACATTGGTTAGAGCAAGAAAAAAGGATCCCCAACGGGGTACTTATCGTTTAGAAGTCTTCAGGTCTGAAACTCGAAAAACGAAAATTTCAGAAGGCGGCCGACCGGCACTTGTAAACTGCTTCTGCTTCGGACACTGCACGGCAAGAAAAGCTGATGTAATGGCGTCGGCTGCATGTTTTATACCCATGACGACCTGATGTCATGGAAGAAGCGACAGCATCTGATGCAGAAATCCCAAGACTCTGGTATTCAGGCCGACTGAGGGCTACCTAAAGGCAGATAACTTAAATGTGATGACTGCAACAGTGAAACACGAAGAACATCATTAGTATCCATGGTTAGTAGGGATGTAAATATAAATATTCTGGTTTATATTGTCTTAGTTGATTTAGTATGTTAATTTTATAACAGTTTAGATTGTAGAAAGGAATATTAAACTTAATCACATTTAAATTCAGTAAGAATAGTTGGATAATAAAAATTCCCAACAGTTACAATGTAAGAAAACAAAATGAATGTAATAAAATTACTTTCCAATAATATTAATAGATTAAACAGCAGGTATAAGAGGAATGCTTTAATGGAATACTTAACGTAAATAAAGCAGATGTTATCTTTCTGCAAGAGACTCATTTAATTGAAGAGACTATTGATTGATGTAAAATTATCGCTTCCTCATGATTTGGGAAAAAAGAAGTGGTACAGCCATACTCTGGGAAACAATACCAGCCCATGCCTAATGTTACACATACTTATCTCTGATACTAAATGCATGTATACTACAGCAAATATTGTTTTTAATAACAAATTTTACAAATCAGCTAATTTCAACTTGTTACTGGAATTAAGAGCTAGTATTGCAAGAAATCATTTGGTAAATCTGCAGGACACTAGGAAGGGTGGACTCATTTTTAGCAGGAGATTTTAACTGTGTTATGGAAGAAAAGGATACACGTACTAAAATGGGAAACTTAAAACAAGGGCAGTAGCAAAAGTATTAGGCAAATGGTTATCTAATAGTAATGTTAAAGAAGAAATAACAGTGTCTGACAGTGATTATGTTTATTTTACTCGCTATTCATAGAGTTTGTGGTACACAAACAAATACAGATAAAGTGTCTGTTTCTTTAAAAATATTTAATAAAATTGATGGCTTTAAAACTACTTAATTTCCTTTATCCAATTATACCGCCCTATTTATGAATACTGTAATGGATAATAGACAATACCAAGTAATTTACAGAGTTCCGGGTTATATGACAAAACTTAAATACTTTAAAGAATATTTTTTTAAAAAGAAATTGAAGAATTTAGTGAATTTTGATATTAATAAAATTACTCTCTAGGATTATCTTCATTATTAGTGATTGAATGAGAACATGGTCCTATAGTAAAATTAAGGAATGGAATAAAGAACTACTTAATATTAAAGGGAAATTATATAAGGGGAGACCGGAACAACAAGAAAGAAATGTTAATAATACTAAAATTATAAAAAAATTAATAATACAATATCAAAATATCATGGAACATAAAACCAAAATGGCATTAGAAAAACTTAAAATCCAGAGTTATGCAATGACACCTAATGCACAGGATAGCCAAAAGAAGTAAAGCACTGAGAAATAAACCCAAATCAGAGAGTAGGAATCCATTAACAAAGATTAAGACTCCAGATAATGAAGAATATGATTAAGATGAGTTGAGTAGATTGTATGGAAAAAGTGGTTGATGCAGTCTATTTCAGTCCCATTAAGGACAAAAATATTAGGCAGCTAACTCTGAAATTATTTCCTCTTTCTGTTTTTTTGAGCTCCTGTAAGGGCTGGGGATAGAGAGTACACTAAGGGGTGGGTGTTGCGTTTAGGGCAGGCTGGTCTGTATATTTAAATTCCCACTCTATATGAGTGGATGCAAGTTAAATGGACAAATCAATGCAGAGGGTGAAGTTGACAACAGTTATTTTTTTTCTATTTGGTTCTTCATCTTTTTTTACTAGGATTACGGATTAGATGGATGATTTTTGTTTGAAGGACTTACTTGAGTGGGGTTTCTCATAAAAAAATGCACTGTGTGTTTTATATTGGACACTTCTCTTTAGAATTAGGATAAAGAAGAGGTTACTTGAGTGGGGTTTCTCATAAAAAAATGCACTGTGTGTTTTATATTGGACACTTCTCTTTAGAATTAGGATAAAGAAGAGGTTAGTTCCCAAAATGCATCAAGGCTAAAAGAGGTAGTTTGCTGATATGAGTATTCAGGTGGATGAAGGAACAACTAATTGTTCATTATACCCAGTTGTACAAATTTTGAAAACAAAGGATATGCAAACCAATGATTCTCAGACAAATTTTTTTTTCAGGATTTAGTGAATAATGGTTGTGGGGTGGAAACTGAAGTATGGCTGATGAAGTCAATAGGCTAGGTGGTGTGAATGATTCTGATTCTGCTTTCATACAGATAGCAGAAAAGGTGAACTTTAGCATGTCACCTACTAGTATATTAAAGGAGAGCTGCATCCACAGACTCAAAAAAATAGGTTTACTTCATCATGGTTTAGTGTTTCCTACATTTTAACACCACTGTGGAACTATATACAGGTTTTTCAATATTTTTATACCTAACTTCTGAGGCTGACCGCATGGGGTCTGACAGCTTGAAATAATGCTGATTGTTTAGCCTGCCTCTAGGTATCCCACAATGCAGTGCTTGTCTGTAAAAAAATTACATCTGTAAAAAATTACATCATCCAGGCCTCTTTCTTCCTAAATTTCCTATCACTGCATTAGTTTTACATGCATACACTGCTGTCTTTCAATCAGTTTTAGTAACATTTCATGCCATTCAGTGACTACTTAAAACACAAACAGTGCAAATACCACAGAACAGACTTTCAAAGTGCTTTTTACTGCTGTTTCTTTTTAGAATGGCTAAACGACAGTATTTTGTGAAGCCTGAATTGTACTATTTTGACTCATCTCCCATCCCCCTTCACATCTAACTTCCCTAGCTGTCAAAATGCTAAGGGTAATTTGAGCGGTTACCTCTTGTGATTGACAGCTCATAGCAGAAGACTTGACTTGTACGGTTTCATTGTTCTAGGCTTCACTTTCTGTATGGGTAGGGGAAAGACCAGGGAGCTGTGACATCATAGCATGGGTGGGTTTTTAGGACGGTCATGGCGATGTCAGTTTGGGGAGGGAATTGACCAGAAAACTACCTGTATTCATTGGCCTTGATGACATCAGTGAACTGGAGACTGCAGCAAGCTTTTCTAGGGCAGGATGAATGTTTTTTGAAAGTGAAACCACCACAGAGTGCAGTAAGGTACTGCTCTAGTGGAGAAAAACAGTTGGTTTAAAATATTTGAAATGCTGTACTGTTGTATATTCATAGCAGGGAAGTAAATAGGGAGAAAAAGGATGGAGAAGTTGAGCATTTAATAATAAAATCCAGTTGTTGTCCTTTAAAGGAGTTAAAAGAACCTCACTAATGAAGATGTAGAGGAGGGGAGGCGTGAATGTAGAAAAAAGAGAAGAGCTATGGGTGACTTAAGAAAGTTTGCTAGTGCTGTGGATTTATCCTTGTCATAGCTGGTGTAGTGAGGGAAAGATTTATTGGACAAGTCCTACTGAAAGATACTACCGAAAATATTAAGGATAGTGGTGTGAAATTTTTGTTGTGTAATGCAAGACGTCTTAATAATAAGATGCAGTGTTTAAAGGATATGGTTCTGGTGGATGACTAAGATGTGGCAATGGTTACTGAAAAAAAAAAAAAAAAACACCTACGAGTCTGGCATGTTATAAATCTTATCATAAGTTGAGAAAAGTAGGTAGGGACGTATCTATTTTTGTGTAGGGTGTATTGTGCCAAGTGTTTTAGAAACTGCTTTTGATTATTAAGTTATTTCAGTGAAACTTGGTTGGAAGCAAAATTAGTCCAAGACTGGTATCTTTCAGTTAATTTTACAAGGGTATCATTTTTTTTGTCTGAAGCAAAGTAATAGAAGACTAATACTGTGCCTACAAGTGATTTGGTATACGGAATAAAGGTATACGAGTATTTCAGGTAAGGCCTTCTCCAACTACAGATGACAATATTTTAGATATTGTTTCGATTAACATCTTGGATTTTGTACTGGATTGTGAGATATTTCCCAAATTAGATGGATATGACCATCTTTGTGTTTCTTGCATTTGTACGGTAGTCAAGTCTATTAAAATAATTTGCCTATTAAGATAATTTGTGATAAGTATACATGTGGCTTTTGTAGGGCAGATTATGACAAAATTAGGGCTCTAGTGTCTCCTTTAGATTGAGTGAATGCATTAGGCTTAAGTAACACTGAGTTTAGTTGGGATTTTTTTTAACAAGTTTCTTTATGACTTGATGGAGGAATAGGTTTCTAAGGTTCTTTGTATGACCAGTTCATTTAAGTCCCTGTGGTGGCATTACTCCTTGCAAAGATTGTACAAATGATCAAGGTATTTGTGAAGGAAATATAAGAAAAGTCCTGGCCAAAGGGCGCTAGCGAGGTATAAGAGTAAATGATGAATTTAGGAAATTAAGAGGTGTCAAACAGGATTATGAATATAATTAAGTTGTAAATGTACTGGTAAATAACAGAGAGTATTATAATTACCTTAAAACACGTAAGAGTGACTTAAAAACAGGTTTAGCTATCAGAGATAGAGTTAATGTAGTGACTAACTCTGGTATCTCGGCTAGTAGGTTTTTATCCTACTACTTTTGTGGTAACAATGCTTTGAAGGCTATCATTAATTATACTGCTATAACAGATGATGTGTGCCCACCTATTTTTCCATTAGATCCAAAAACGTTAGGTTGATAAATGTTAGGTCTGCTGCTGGTCCAGATGGTATAAGTGGTATTTTCTTGTTTGCAATAACAAATGAAATTGCTCCTTCCTTATGTTTTTTTTTATTTTAAAAATCAGTATGGTAAAGTGCCACTTATTTGGAACTTGGCTGTTTGTAGTTCCAGTCCTGATGGGTGGCGATTCAACCGCTATTGATAATTATAAGCCTGTTAAGTCTTATTAGTATATTAGGCAAGTGTTTTGAAATGATTATTTACAAATGTATCACTGAGATGTTAGCCATTATGTCTTTACAGTAGACAGATCTTGTCTTTCAAATCTGTTATCTACTGTTAAGTTAAGGGAGAAGTTGGATGACTGCCTGTGGATGTTCTGTATTTGGATATGTCCAAAGCATATGATACTATGCCACCTGGCAGGGTTATTTCATTGTTGCAGCATTCTGGCTTGAATAGTTATGTGGTTTGATTGATACAAAAATTGGTTACTGGGGGAGAAGTATAGGATTAGGATAGGGAGTCATCTACATGATGAGAAGGAGAGTACATTGAGCTTACCACAGAGTTCAGTTTTGGGGCCTATTTTTTTTTTTTGGTGTAATTACATCCAGTTTTCCTAATGATAGTAGGATATGGTTAAGTATGCATGCAGCTAATGGTAAAGCTGATTTTACCATTTGTGGTCTATCAGATCAACTTGTTACAAAGCTATTTGGATAATGTAAGTAAACTGGTATCATCTAATGGTATGAAATGTAATATAAATAAGCCTAAGTAATGCATTTAGGGATAGTTACTCCTTTGTATCTTTATGCTTTGGATACCTTGATTATCAAAGTGGAAGAAAGTATCAAGGGTTTGTGGGTAACAGCTGATAACACTTTGTTTTGACCCACATTTGGTGAATATTATAAGAAAGTGTTATTGTGAAATGTGTAACATTTTCAGTTTTTTTGATAGTCGGGATAATATGATATTGTTGTTTCTGCATAAAACTTGAGTTAGACCTATAATTGAATATAGTGGATCTATTTGTGTATTTTATAATCAACAACTAAACAGGTTAGAATGAATTTAAAGGCACTTTACTAGGTGGATTTTTGGTATGAGGGTTCTAGTCAAAAATAAAGACTATATACCTTATTATACACTGTTAAATATAGGCTGATGTGAAATGATTTCATTATGGCATTTACACATCTTTAAAGAATTTAATTTTGGTGGTATATTTGGTATTAATAGGATGGGTCATTCATTTAACACCAGAAATAAAATTTTGATGATTGATTTTTAAAATGAGTAAGACTGTTGGATGCTGCAAATCTTTTTTTTTTTTTTTTGCAAGGATTCCAGGTTGGTGGAATAATATTCAACTAAAATTATAAGTCTTGGTCAATTATTTCATTTAAGAATAGTTTGGATGATTAGGTTGGTACTAGGTGCTTGGACCTCTTCACTGCTACTGGGACATGACAGCATGAAAGTACACACTTCGCACTTACTAAGAGGACATGGGAATGAGTTTTCTTCTTTATTTCTTCTCCAAGTTTTGTGATGAGGTGTGAAATCAGAAAGATGTTGGGAAAGCTTACAGGAATCTTTCCTACAATGAGATAGACCGCATATATTGTCATCACTCTCTTGCTCTGCAGCATGACGATGATGTAGAGGACTGCATTCTCCTGGTTTGGAAACAGGTCCTCTCCAAGGGCAGGAGTCAGAAATGACCATCCCTGAAGAGCACCCAATTCTGCACTGAAGAAGGCAAACTTCTGGGTCAAGACTATAGAGGATTTTACTTGTCATTGCATACCCTGAGGTCAGTATAAACTGGGAGCCTAAGACAGGGATACTACCAGGGAGTCCCTCAAAGGAGCTACTAGCAGCTAATAATTGAAGTAGGGGCATATATGAAAATCTTTATACTGAAAAATTGCGTCCGCAGCGACTAGCTCCTTGGTAAGCATAACAGATACAAAGGACAGACCGAACAGCAACATCTTGCTCTGAAAAAAGTGCCTATTTTACTTCTTGTTTCTTCATCTGTTAACAGGCAAACCCACTAGATATATAAGTCTTTCCAAGGGCAACCTGAGAGCACTGTTTAAGGGTCCTACTGGAAAGCTTCTCATTCTCAAATTACCATATTTGGGGGCTCAAAGATGCAATCATAAAATGAAGGAAACTACTATTTCAAATGCAACTGATACAACAGCCACATTTAACAAGGCCCACAGACACTGTTGAGGTACTGTCTGTAAGTTAATTAGTTTCTGGTACTATTAAAGTCTGGAACAGTTGCCACAAGGCACTAGCTTTGCTTCAGAGGCTTGTTTCAATACTTGATCATGCATACCAAAGATCACTACAGTTACAGATACCGGAAATCTTTCAGCAAGAGTTCCTTCTGTGTTTACAGGGCTAATGACACCAACACCCACAAAACGGCAGCTCATCACTCCATTAAGTTATAACCTTTGGGGAGAGGCTTATGGGCCACACCTAGTACTTAACTGTGTTCCTTTCTCAGCTTCCTTCATGTAAGACATTACCACAGAGGGGGAATGACTCAGGTTAGTGCATAACAGGCATCCATATACTGGTTTAGATGAACATTTTTCTTATTCTCCACTGCAAGTTCAACGGTATTACCAGCTTAACCAAAAAGCTCTTTAAAAGATCAAAATTTTCAGTTGAGGATATTTGAATCCCAGCTGTGTGTTGTCCACCTGATGACAAGGAAGAAAAACAGGCAAGTAAGGGGATGGATACTTCCTTTGGCTGACCAACTTCTCCATGGTCTTCTACAGTTACCACCATAAGATGGCTGCATGTCACACAAACATGGCAGGACTAGAAGCAGATATCTGAAACCCTTCTTGAAGCTGCTCAGAAGCTGTGGGTTTTATTGTACTGTACATTGCTAATTCTGAATGACATGACAGCAGGTCAACTGGTAAAAGTCTTTCCACAACATCGAAAAGCCTCTACAGGCTTCTGACGGTTATTTATGAGACATCTGTATCTAATGGATCTAAACATCAGAAGTACTGCAAACAGATTAGTGTCAAAGGTTTATACAGCATAGCTGCATGTGCCAATAACTCTTTTGCTGATGAAATTCCTTGTGATGGTCAGTAAAGGAGTACCTTCCAGAAGCCTAACTGAACACAAGGAAAGTACAGTTTTGTACCTACCATAAATGTAGATGTTCGAGTGTTCACACTGCTGCAGTCATCACACTTGGGTTATCCTGCCATCAGGCGGACCCACAGTCGGCCCAAGTTCCAAAGTCTTGGTCCGGCGTCGGTTGCTGTCGCTTCTTCCCTGACGTAAGTGCGCCAAGAGTATATAAGATGCATCCAACGCCATTTTCTTCAGTTTGTCTTGCCTCAGATGTCAGGTGCCCCCAATAGGTAGGCAAAACATATTGTTATATAAAAGTATACATATAAAAATAAAACATTACCTTCAGTCACAAGCAAATACACCACAGAGGTTGTATAGGATAGAAAGGTATAGATAAGTCCAGCTAGTTCAGAGGGGATGGAGGGAGGGTAACCTGGACTGCAGCAGTGTGAACACTCGAACATCTACATTTATGGTAGGTACAAAACTGTACTATGTTCATCGTGTTACACTGCTGCAGTCATCACACACGGGTTGAATCCCAAAGCTAAGGATGGGTGGTGGAACTAAACAGGGTTTGGAGAGGCTAGTAGGCCCTGCAGAACTGCAGTGGCAAAGCCAGCTCTGGTTTTAGAGTATAGAGGTAAGTGATAGTGCTTGGTGAAAGTGTGCACTGAACTCCAAGTTGCAGCCTCCAAAATATCGTTGGTTGGTACCCCTCTGAGGAAGGCTGTTGATGTTGCTGCAGCCCTGGTGGAATGGGGCCTGATGTTACCAGGTACAGATTTCCCATGGTGTGTGTAGCAGAAACGGATACAAAGTCCTATCCATTTTGAAATGGTCTGTTTTGAGATAGCTTTTCCTTGAGATCCTGCAGCATAGGAAACAAAGAGCTGGTCAGATTTTCTGAAAACCTTAGTTTTATCCAAGTAGTAACATAATTGCCTGTGAATGTCCAAAAAGTGTAGGAGCCTTTCCCCTTTCTTCTAGGGGTTTGGATAAAAGGTGGGAAAATGAATGGTTTGGTTTAGGGCCACACTGGATACCACCTTTGGCATAAAGGAAGGGTTAGTTCGTAAAGAGACTCTGTCTTGATGAAAAATGATGAAAGGCTCCACTGCCATTATGGCCTGTAGTTCTGAGACTCTTCGTGCTGAAGTTATTGCTAGAAGCAGGGCAGTTTTCCATGATAGAAACTGTAGATCAGCTGTGAAAGCTGGTTCAAAGGGCATAAGTGTAAGCTTTTCCAAAACAAAGTTGAGCTCCCAAGTTGGTGTTGGTGCTCTCCAGGGCGGTCTTATGTTCTTAGCCCCTCTGAAGAACTGTCTTAGTAATGGATGTGAAAATCTAGGAGGATCCATGTTGTATTGAGCTGAAATAGCTGAGGCGAGGATCTTAATAGATGAGAAGGAAAGTCCTTTGTTTAACATCTTAGTTAAATATTGAAGAATTTGAGGAATATTTGGGACAAAGGGATTTTGGCCTTTAGCCTGGTTCCAGGCGAATAATCTTTTCCATTTGTCTGAATAGACTTTCCTGGTGCTGGGCCTCCTGGCCTCCAGAATGACGTCCATCACAGCTTTAGGGAGAAGTGTTGACTGGTTGTTTAGGCAATTTGCCATGCAGCCAGATTTAAAGTCTTGAGCTGGCTATGTAGAATCTGATTGTTTTGCGGAGTGATCATGTGAGGAATTGTAGGTAAAATCCATGGTGGGCCTTGAGCCATGTTCCTTAGTATTGGATACCAGTGTTGGCGTGGCCAGTCTGGAGCAATTGTGGTCTCTCTAATCTGGCTTTAAGCAGTACCTTTGGCAGAAGAGGCAGCGGAGGAAAGGCATACACTGTCAATGTTTTCCAACTGAATGAAAGGGCGTCCACTTTCCAAGCTAGTGTGTGGTATGTCCTTGTGCAGAATTTCCATAGTTGGTAGTTTTGGGGGGAAGCAAACAGATCTATGTCTGGACTCCCCCATTTTTGAGTTATCATTGCAAATACTTGTGGATCTAGTTTCCACTTGTGAGGATCTGTGATGTTTCTGCTTAGATCGTCTGCCAGTGTGTTTTTCTTTCCTGGCAGGAATTGTGCTTGTAGTTGTACTTGGTAGGTCAGTGCTGTGTTCCACAAGGTCATTGCTTGTCTGGATAGGGGGTAGGAGTGTGTGCCCCCTTGCTTGTTTATGTACCACATCACTGTGGTGTTGTCCATCTTTATTAGGAGTTGTCCTGGATGTAGGAGGTCCTTGAAAGCTGTTAGGGCATTTTGCACAGCTAGCATCTCTTTTTGATTGATATGTAGATGCCTTTGGTTTGTAGACCATTTGCCCTGGATACACTGTCCTGCCATGTGTGCTCCCCAGGCATAATCCGATGCATCTGTTGTTATAATTTGCCTGGCTGTGGGTAAGGTAAAAGGCTGACCCTTGTTGAGGTGACATGCCTGAGCCCACCACAGAAACTCCTGTTGTAGGCAGGGAATGAGTGGAATTATTGTTTCCAAGCTGTGGCTGTGTTGAGACCATACGCTTTTCAGATACCATTGTAATTTCCTCATATGCAGTTTTGCAAATGGTATTAGTAGTATGCAAGATGCCATGAATCCCAAGGCCTGCAGAATTTTTCTTGGAGGGAGTTGGGTCTTTGTTGCCATCATTTTGAAGTATAGAGTCAGCTGTATTTGCTTGTCTGGCGTGAGATAAGCCATCTGGGCTGTTGTATTTAAGCTGGCACCCAGGAATATTATGTCTTGTGAGGGGACTAGTTTTGACTTCTTTTCGTTTACTGTGTACCCTAGGCAACTTAGTAGGTTTTTGACAAACGCCAGATGCTTTAATAGAATGTCCTTGCTTTCTGCTTGAATAAGGCAGTCGTCCAGGTATGGATATATTTGAATCCCTTTTTGTCTGCAGTATGCAATTACTGGTGCCAGGCATTTTGTGAAGACCCTGAGAGCAGTAGATAAGCCAAAGGGCAGTGCAGAGAATTGGTAATGGGTTGAACCTGCAATAAATCGGAGGTATCTTCTGCAATTTTGTCTGATAGGGACATGCAGGTATGTCTCCTTGAGGTCCAACGTTACTAGCCAAGCCTTCTTGCCCAGCATGGGAAGAAGCTGCTGTAGTGTTAGCATCTTGAATTTGGGTACTTCCAGGTATGTGCTTAGAATTGAGAGGTCCAGAATGGGTCTCCAGGCTTTGTCCTTTCGGGGAACTAGAAAGAGTCTTGAGTAAAATCCTTGTCCTTGCTCCTGTGTAAGAACCTGTTGAATGGCTCTCATGTCCATGAGAGCTGAAATTTGCTTTTGAGCCTCTGCCCATTGATTTGGTGGCAGGTTTGGCATTCCTTTTATCTCTGGCAAAGTGTGAAAGTGGAATCGGTATCTTTGAGATACAATATTTAGGACCCATTTGTCTTTTGTGATGATGTGCCAATTGTCTGCAAAAAGTGCTAGTTTTCCCCCCAAGGGAGCTGCCAAGAGGGTTTTGCTTGGTAGTCTGAGGGGTAAGTCATTGCGTTTGTCTTCTGGTAGTTTGAGACCTGTCTTCTCCACCTTTATGGGTTGTGGCACTCCATTGTCAAGGCTGGTAAGAGCCTTGTGGCTGGCCTCTGCCTCTTGGGGGTCTGTATCTGCCCCTCTGTGGTCTGGCAGAAGCTGGAAAGGACCAGTTTTTGTTTGGCCAATTTCTGCTGAAACGAGGTTGTTGAACCTGTAAAAAAATCCTTGACCGTCTGCATTGATTTTGCCTTATCCTCCATTTTCTTTAAAACTTCTTCTGCTTTTGCACCAAATAAAACATCCTGCTGTAAAGGGGCATCCAATACCTTTGCCTTAACATGATCAGGTAAAGTTTGTTCCTTTAACCAAGCATGCCTACGTATGACAGACCTTGTCACTGCAGCTCTACAAGATGCTTCCAATGAATCAAATCCACATTGCAAAGTATGTCTTCCCACTTGTTCAGCTGAATGCAGCAAATCTTGCATTTCCTTGTAATCTGGCTGGTCTGTATGTGCGAGCATTTTTTGTTTTATTTGAGACATCAGATACTGTTGATATTTCAGCATGTGGAAATGACAATTTAAGGCCCTCATAGCTAGAGTAGCTGAGGTATATACTTTCTTTCCCCATCTGTCTAGCACTCTAGAATCCCTTTCAGAGGGCACAGGATTGTTAGCAATAGAGGCATTAACCCCTTTGTGATCCTGGGAAATGGTTTCTGGATCAGCAACAGGACTTTTATGCAGGAATTTGCGTGAGTTAGGGACTCTATAGTATCTGTCTGGTTTGGCTGGTGCAGGAGGTAGTGAATCTGGGTTAAGGCTAGATTCTGAATAAACATCATCCACAATGTCTAACACAAGTGGAATTGCAAGTGGTCTGTGCTGGGGTAGTAAAAGGAACTCTCTGAGCCTTTTCTTAGAATCAGAGTAATCCTGGCCTTCCCAGTGGAAATGTTCCCTCATAGTATGTAAGGTTTCGCCAAAAGAGTAGTCTTCTGGGGGAGATGCAGAAGGGATAGACTCTTCAGCATCAGAATCTTCATGAGGGGGAAAGGAATATTCTTGTTCCTCAGAAGAGTCTGAGGAAACTGAATCCTGGACAGAGGAAGTGCAGTCCTCCTCCTGCCTTGGCCTTTTATCAGGAGAGGGATGGGAACCCCTGATTAGGGTAATTAAGTCTTCAGCCATCTTAAGCATCTGTTTCTTAGGCATGGGGCCTTGTACAGGAGACTGCTGTACAGTCTTCTTTGTTTTTAAAAGAGTTTTCAGTTTTGTACACAAACTGATAAAACTGTAAAACCAAACACAAGGCAAAGGACTTCAGGCACACTGGTCCAACGCAGTAAAAGTATACAAGTAGCTAGTAGGATAAATTTAATAAAGCGCTTTTCGTCGCCTTACTTAAGGCAACTTCATCAGATTACAAATTACGTTCAACAAGCCCATTTAAATAACGTTTCAATAACAAGCAGGATCATCATGTGATCAAGTTTAAACAAATCACTTTTCACAAAAAAGTTTCAAAAGAATCTTATAAAAGTGTTAATATATCATCTAAAATAACATTGTGTATTATGTTTACTTATAAAAATCATCACTAAGCATATCCTATGTGCAAAGTGTAAATGGTGCATATATTTAAAACTATGTATGTATACAAACTGTTAAAAAATAATAGAAAAACCCCATGTAAAACACACAATAAGTTCATTATAATAACCATTGCCATAATACTAACTCAACTAGTGTGGCTAATACTTTCAATAGATGCAATCAACAAAAGGTGAAAACAAGGCTCCAAGTTATCTTTTTAAGCTCCTTAATTTTAAAAGACATTTAATGTTACAATGATCATTTAGCCCTGGTTCACAAAAAGCGTTAGTTTTTATTTGCCATGAAAGTTCAAGCTCCTCAAGTAACAAGTTAAAAGGCCCACCCCGGATGTTGTGTTGGATTTGATCAATAGCTTTAAAAGTAAAGTTGTGGGTAGGATACGTCAACTTGTGTCTAGCAAGAGCATTGTCACCCTTGTTAGTGCTCATGGCGTAAATGTTTTCATATATTCTATCTCTGAGCCTACGCTCAGTTTTCCCTACGTAGAATGCTTTACAAAGGGAACAGAAGGCAACATAAATCACCATTTTTGAATTGCAATTTAAGTTGTGTTTCATATAAAATTTCTTGCCACTAATGTTAAATGTATAACCTAAATTAATGTATTTACACATATTGCAACATCCACAACTAGTCATACCTACCAATCTATGTATGTTATTGTGGTTTTGAGCTTCTAATATATTTTTTAAGTTGTTACCCCTTCTAAAAATAATTCTTGGTCTCTGGTTTAATTTCTCCACCAAAAATTTGTCTTGTTTTATCAGTTCCCAGTTCTTAAATAGGACACTTCTTACCATCATACTGTCCCTGCAAAATGTTGTGATGAAACTGTATTCAAAGTTCTCTTCCCTATTTGGTTTAATGATCTGACTACTACTCAAACTGTCACTATTTGATTCTAAATTTGATGGACTATGGTTTGGTGTGTCAGACATTATTTCGCCCCTAAAATCGGTTTCAAGAGGCCACAAGACCTTTTACAATAGATTTCGTCAAAAATTGACTCAATTAAGGACAGGGGGTACCCTCTTTGTTGGAACATACAAGTTAATAGGTTGCATTCATCGTAAAAATCAGATTCCCGAGACACCATTCTAGCCACCCTAACCATTTGACCTTTAACGATGGATCTCTTTTGTGGGTTTGGATGGGAGCTAGAAAAGTGCAAAAATGCATTGCAGTATGTATCCTTACGGTGTATTCTTGAAAAATACTGTTTTTTCACCCTGTCCTTGGACAGGTGTACGTCAAGATAGCCTATACTAGTTTCCTGAAAGTTGTATGTAAATCTAAGGAAACTAGTTGTAGAATTAAAGTATTCCATCATTTTACTTGCAGAATCCGAGTTACCTCTAAACATAATAAAAATATCATCCAGGAACCTGGTATAGTACAGAATGTTACCCATACAACTAAGGTAGTTAAACACATAGTTTTTCTCCCAGTATACCATCACTGTGTTGGCAAAACTTGCCCCAGAGGGTGACCCCATAGCTACCCCCTGTTTTTGTAAGTAAGTCATTGTAAAAGGAAAATAAGTTGTTAGTTAAAATAATATCTAACAACACTTCAACTAGATATATTTCTTCACTTGATGCTTTTTTACTGTGAAGAAATAAACTCGTCCATTCCACCCCTTCTAAATGGGGGATTGACGTGTACAAGTCTTTGACATCTATGGTCAAGAAGTTATTATAGGGATCAAAAGACAGTTCATTAATTTTCTGTAAGAATGTCCAAGAATCCCTGCAGACCTGGCTTTCAGTTGTTAAAAATCTTTTTAAGATGTAGTCAACTATTTTGGCACACGGATATGTAATAGATCCTCGACCATCAATTAGTGGTCTCAAAGGGGGATTAGCCAAATCCTTATGGATTTTAGGTATTGCAAATAGGACAGGGATTTTTGGCCATAGCATATTCATGTAGTTGTACTGGTTAATGTCTATTTTAGCTTCGATAAATAGATCATTAATGTACCCAGAGATACGTTTGTATGCTATATTAACTTCATTAATAGATGCCTTAATATAAGCAGCACTGTCTAAAAGAGTCTGAACTCGAGTTATATAGTCAACCGTATCAAAAAGGGCTATACCCCCTCCTTTATCAGGTTTTATAGCACGAACCTTTAAGGTTTTAAATAAATTGAGTGCTATCATTTCCTCACGAGTGATATTTGCGGGTTCACTGCAAGAAAAACTGGTGTGGTTATTAGCAAAAAATCTTAAGTCAAGTTCAGTTACCATTTCAAACATGTTAAGCAACGGATGTAACGGGGGGTTAAAGGTACTGGGAATACGAAATGCAGAAGGTGGACAGAAATCTGTTCCCAAAGTATTACCAAATAAAAACTTTAAATTAAGTTTTCTTACAAATAGTTTTAAATCTTTCACAGTACGTACTATATCCATTTGACGGCTTGGTACAAATGTGTTTCCTCTAGCTAAAATATCTACTACAACTGGGTCAACTTCAATAGAAGAATAATTATATATATGAAAATCACCAGTTTTATTTTTGACAATAGCAACACCATGTTGCAAGTCCTTTGTTAGTTCTTGTATTTGCTGTTTCTGCGGTTTTGTTTTTTTTTTGAGGATACTTGTTGGTCTTTTTCGGTATTGCTCCAGAATTGGAGTCCTTGTGAAAATTTAAACTATTCGAGTTATGGCTAGGAGTGTTTGATGTTTCGTTATAAGTAGAGCCACCTTTATTGTTGTTGGAACGAATACGCTCACTTTGCCTGATGGTATTGTTAGAAGGTTCATCATTTGCATCGGTTAAGCACTTAGACTTCTCTGCATTAGTTCCCCTGTTGTTTACCACACTAGTAGTTGCCCTCCCAACTCTACATAGGGAAAACTGAGCGTAGGCTCAGAGATAGAATATATGAACACATTTACGCCAAGAACACTAACAAGGGTGACAATGCTCTTGCTAGACACAAGTTGACGTATCCTACCCACAACTTTACTTTTAAAGCTATTGATCAAATCCAACACACCATCCGGGGTGGGCCTTTTAACTTGTTACTTGAGGAGCTTGAACTTTCATGGCAAATAAAAACTAACGCTTTTTGTGAACCAGGGCTAAATGATCATTGTAACATTAAATGTCTTCTAAAATTAAGGAGCTTAAAAAGATAACTTGGAGCCTTGTTTTCACCTTTTGTTGATTGCATCTATTGAAAGTATTACCCACACTAGTTGAGTTAGTATTATGGCAATGGTTATTATAATGAACTTACTGTGTGTTTTACATGGGTTTTTTTCTATTATTTTTTAACAGTTTGTATACATACATAGTTTTAAATGTATGCACCATTTACACTTTGCACATAGGTGCAAGTGGATATGCTTATTGATGATTTTTATAAGTAAACATAATACACAATGTTATTTTAGATGATATATTAACACTTTTATAAGATTCTTTTGAAACTTTTTTGTGAAAAGTGATTTGTTTAAACTTGATCACATGATGATCCTGCTTGTTATTGAAACGTTATTTAAATGGGCTTGTTGAACGTAATTTGTAATCTGATGAAGTTGCCTTAAGTAAGGCAACGAAAAGCGCTTTATTAAATTTATCCTACTAGCTACTTGTATACTTTTACTGCGGTGGACCAGTGTGCCTGAAGTCCTTTGCCTTGTGTTTGGTTTTACAGTTTTATCAGTTTGTGTACGTTGTCTGTTATGGGTTCTGGCAATTCCACTGATTCTAACAGTCTGGTGTTGTTCTTACAAACTCAACCGCAAGAAGAACTGACTTTAACAGCTCTCATTAACGTGCTATCTCAACGCGTTGATGCTTTGGCTGTTCGCTTAGACCAACAGCAGCAACAACAACCAACAAGACCAGCTGTAACAACTTTAGTGAATACCACGCCTGTATGTACTACCAAGGACCAGCATCTTTCTAGTAACAGAATCACTTGGTCATCACCGCTTAACCCGGGTAACAGCGGAACCAACAACACACAGAACAGTGGTAACTTGAATGGTAATAACACTACATCAGCTCCGGTTAATGATTTACCTATCAATAACTCAAACGGAGCACAGAACAAGGTTGTGGAGCTTAATAGTACCTTTCAGCTACAAGAGTGGATCAAAGACACGTGGAACTTGCGTTTTAACTATGACAACTCTGAGGGGCAACGAGCTGACAACGTTAATAACGAGCAGGTTAGTTCTGCCTTTATTACAGACAACTTGAAACTGTTAGATATTAAACTTTTAAAACTCAAGAAATTACAGCTTGAGGTAAATTATTTCCAAGAATGTATTAAAGAGCAGATTGTACCAAAAGGCTTACGTCGCTACACATACCCTACTGGTCTTATTGCTGACTCTTTATTTCATTTAGAGTTAAATACATTGTTTGACCAGCAGGGGCTGGCACTTATGGACTTAATGCTTAAGCATTACAACATACAAATAATACAGTTATCACAAGAAGTCTGTGAACTTAATTCCTTGATCATCTCTCATTCTGACTTTGTTCGCTACAAATATGATCATGAGAGATGTTTTTCCAGCATCGAACAACTGCTGGATAGGCTTAAATTTAACAAAATTAAAAAGTTGAACAGAGACCATACTGCTTACGAGAACGGTCTTGCTTACCCCCAACCACCTACATCTCAAGTTGGGAGGGCAACTACTAGTGTGGTAAACAACAGGGGAACTAATGCAGAGAAGTCTAAGTGCTTAACCGATGCAAATGATGAACCTTCTAACAATACCATCAGGCGAAGTGAGCGTATTCGTTCCAACAACAATAAAGGTGGCTCTACTTATAACGAAACATCAAACACTCCTAGCCATAACTCGAATAGTTTAAATTTTCACAAGGACTCCAATTCTGGAGCAATACCGAAAAAGACCAACAAGTATCCTCAAAAAAACCAAAAACCGCAGAAACAGCAAATACAAGAACTAACAAAGGACTTGCAACATGTTGTTGCTATTGTCAAAAATAAGACTGGTGATTTTCATATATATAATTATTCTTCTATTGAAGTTGACCCAGTTGTAGTAGATATTTTAGCTAGAGGAAACACATTTGTACCAAGCCGTCAAATGGATATAGTACGCACTGTGAAAGATTTAAAACTATTTGTAAGAAAACTTAATTTAAAGTTTTTATTTGGTAATACTTTGGGAACAGATTTCTGTCCACCTTCTGCATTTCGTATTCCCAGTACCTTTAACCCCCCGTTACATCCGTTGCTTAACATGTTTGAAATGGTAACTGAACTTGACTTAAGATTTTTTGCTAATAACCACACCAGTTTTTCTTGCAGTGAACCTGCAAATATCACTCGTGAGGAAATGATAGCACTCAATTTATTTAAAACCTTAAAGGTTCGTGCTATAAAACCTGATAAAGGAGGGGGTATAGCCCTTTTTGATACGGTTGACTATATAAGTCGAGTTCAGACTCTTTTAGACAGTGCTGCTTATATTAAGGCATCTATTAATGAAGTTAATATAGCATACAAACGTATCTCTGGGTACATTAATGATCTATTTATCAAAGCTAAAATAGACATTAACCAGTACAAATACATGAATATGCTATGGCCAAAAATCCCTGTCCTATTTGCAATACCTAAAATCCATAAGGATTTGGCTAATCCCCCTTTGAGACCACTAACTGATGGTCGAGGATCTATTACATATCCGTGTGCCAAAATAGTTGACGACATCTTAAAAAGATTTTTAACAACTGAAAGCCAGGTCTGCAGGGATTCTTGGACATTCTTACAGAAAATGAAAGAACTGTCTTTTGATCCCTATAATAACTTCTTGACCATAGCTGTCAAAGACTTGTATACGTCAATCCCCCATTTAGAAGGGGTGGAATGGACGAGTTTATTTCTTCACAGTAAAAAAGCATCAAGTGAAGAAATATATCTGGTTGAAGTGTTGTTAGATATTATTTTAACTAACAACTTCTTTTCCTTTTACAATGACTTATACTTGCAAAAACAGGGGGTAGCTATGGGGTCAACCTGTGGGGCAAGTTTTGCCAACACAGTGATGGCATACTGGGAGAAAAACTATGTGTTTAACTACCTTAGTTGTATGGGTAACATTCTGTACTATACCAGGTTCCTGGATGATATTTTTATTATGTTTAGAGGTAACTCGGATTCTGCAAGTAAAATGATGGAATACTTTAATTCTACAACTAGTTTCCTTAGATTTACATACAACTTTCAGGAAACTAGTATAGGCTATCTTGACGTACACCTGTCCAAGGACAGGGTGAAAAAACAGTATTTTTCAAGAATACACCGTAAGGATACATACTGCAATGCATTTTTGCACTTTTCTAGCTCCCATCCAAACCCACAAAAGAGATCCATCGTTAAAGGTCAAATGGTTAGGGTGGCTAGAATGGTGTCTCGGGAATCTGATTTTTACGATGAATGCAACCTATTAACTTGTATGTTCCAACAAAGAGGGTACCCCCTGTCCTTAATTGAGTCAATTTTTGACGAAATCTATTGTAAAAGGTCTTGTGGCCTCTTGAAACCGATTTTAGGGGACGAAATAATGTCTGACACACCAAACCATAGTCCATCAAATTTAGAATCAAATAGTGACAGTTTGAGTAGTAGTCAGATCATTAAACCAAATAGGGAAGAGAACTTTGAATACAGTTTCATCACAACATTTTGCAGGGACAGTATGATGGTAAGAAGTGTCCTATTTAAGAACTGGGAACTGATAAAACAAGACAAATTTTTGGTGGAGAAATTAAACCAGAGACCAAGAATTATTTTTAGAAGGGGTAACAACTTAAAAAATATATTAGAAGCTCAAAACCACAATAACATACATAGATTGGTAGGTATGACTAGTTGTGGATGTTGCAATATGTGTAAATACATTAATTTAGGTTATACATTTAACATTAGTGGGAAGAAATTTTATATGAAACACAACTTAAATTGCAATTCAAAAATGGTGATCTATGTTGCCTTCTGTTCCCTTTGTAAAGCATTCTACATAGGGAAAACTGAGCGTAGGCTCAGAGATAGAATATATGAACACATTTACGCCATGAACACTAACAAGGGTGACAATGCTCTTGCTAGACACAAGTTGACGTATCCTACCCACAACTTTACTTTTAAAGCTATTGATCAAATCCAACACAACATCCAGGGTGGGCCTTTTAACTTGTTACTTGAGGAGCTTGAACTTTCATGGCAAATAAAAACTAACGCTTTTTGTGAACCAGGGCTAAATGATCATTGTAACATTAAATGTCTTTTAAAATTAAGGAGCTTAAAAAGATAACTTGGAGCCTTGTTTTCACCTTTTGTTGATTGCATCTATTGAAAGTATTAGCCACACTAGTTGAGTTAGTATTATGGCAATGGTTATTATAATGAACTTATTGTGTGTTTTACATGGGGTTTTTCTATTATTTTTTAACAGTTTGTATACATACATAGTTTTAAATATATGCACCATTTACACTTTGCACATAGGATATGCTTAGTGATGATTTTTATAAGTAAACATAATACACAATGTTATTTTAGATGATATATTAACACTTTTATAAGATTCTTTTGAAACTTTTTTGTGAAAAGTGATTTGTTTAAACTTGATCACATGATGATCCTGCTTGTTATTGAAACGTTATTTAAATGGGCTTGTTGAACGTAATTTGTAATCTGATGAAGTTGACTTAAGTAAGGCAACGAAAAGTGCTTTATTAAATTTATCCTACTAGCTACTTGTATACTTTTACTGCGTTGGACCAGTGTGCCTGAAGTCCTTTGCCTTGTGTTTAGTTTTCCGTTTTGCATAGGATTTAATAGTGAGTGTAATCGGTCTGAAGACACCTTCTGCAACTGAAGGTGTTTCAACTGCACTGGAATCTCCTTCAGGTATGGAGTTGGAAGAGCCTAACGGTAAAGGTTGTGAAGGCCTAGCAATCTCCGCTTGTGAATCGATGCTGCCTGGGGTTCTAAATCAACGGTTGTCAGGGGCTGAGTAGGTGCCTCACTGAAAACTGAAGAACCGGCGACTGGCCTAGCAGAGGCCTCGGAGTCCGGTTTGGATTTCGGCTGCCTGTCCTTATCTTTGCGTTTTTTCTGCATTCCGGTCGTCGGTTGCTCCGACGGCATGGTATAATTAAATTTCCTACCAGAATAATGTCGGGCAAAATCAAACAGACGTTTAATAGTTCGTTTATTAAACCTAGCACAAAACCGACAACCTGTGACATCGTGGTCTGGGCCTAGGCAAGGAATACAATAAGAATGAAAATCCTTATGAGGTACTTGCTTCCCACAAGAAATGCAAATGTTAACTTTTTCTGACATCGGACTGAGGCAAGAAAAGGTTCCCCAACGGGGTACTTAGCTTTTTGAAGACTTCGGTCTGAAATTTGATCAGAAAATCTCAGGAGTCGGCCAACCGGCACTTGCGAACTGCTTCTGCTTCGAGCACCACGCGGCAAGAAAGACTGACGAAAATGGCGTCGGATGCATCTTATATACCCCTGGCGCACTGACGTCAGGGAAGAAGCGACAGCAACCGACACCAGACCAAGACTTTGGAACTCGGGCCGACTGCGGGACCGCCTGACGGCAGGATAACCCAAGTGTGATGACTGCAGCAGTGTAACACGATGAACATCAAAAAAAGCCTATTTCCCTAAGAAGTAATATTCAGAAGACCGGCAACCCAGTGCCTTCTGGACACAGACATCCTTGGTGAGCATCAGTGCTACAAAACTCCATCTTGCACAGACTATGAAATCTAGGAAACCATGCCTATGAAGGAGGAATGCTGAGCCTTCTTATATTGCCTCAAGTGCTCCAACAGCGCAGCCTCTTCCTCTCTCAACCTAGGGTACTCTCCCTCCAAGAGGAGGTGGATGAGAAGAATTAGATAAGCCAGGAGAGTTTAGTGTGGTGACACTGCACTGCTTACAGATAACAAAATAACGAATGCTTGTCTTGGGCAGACAATCACGCTAGAGGCACAACATTCAAACTACATGACTGCCCTTCCTCACAGGCATTTCTTGTGAATATGAACAGTTAAGACAATCTCTGACAGTGTTTTTAACTGAATAACAGACAAAAATGTTGGAAAAACTGGAAAAACACACAAGAATATCAGACGCCCTTACAAAAAAAGAGAAAAATTACCAAATGAAATAATGCAATGCACAACTTTCAGTGAAATAAAATTGATGCGATTCTCATTACAACACTTGTCAAGACCATGTCCTTGGCACTTAGTGGGAAACAACTGGAAAAAGAGGGAGGGAAACAGAGAAATATCTCCCTTCCTTTTTACAAATATGTATTCTATGAAATCTGCAGACAAATGAAGAGACAAGTACTTTCTTAAGACAACTATGTTGGAATTCAGAACAAAAAAAGCACACCTTGTGGAGGAAAAGTCAAAGAACTGTGAACCCTGGCATTAATGTATACCCTGAAGGAGGTCAAGACATGGCACATCACTAAAATATTTTTAATGTTTTTTGGTCTTCCTTTGGGACATCATTGTTTCCTAACCTGGCCCCCAGTGCCTCATGTCTTTGCCAGGTCTACCAGCTTATTTCCTACCGCCCATCCCACCCAAGCTAACATGTGATGTCACTGGGGCTGGCTGTGGATCCCAAGGGCTTTGATGTCTCTGCTTCCATCCAGGAGGGTCTTTAAATTACCTACCCACTCCCCACCCCACCTCCTGTGCTTGTTGGCTTGTCTGAAGGCAACTCCCTTCATTGGATGACACCGCCACTAAGGGAGTGTCATCCATAAATGCCCTCCTTCAAGATGTGTAAGGACCATCCCTCCCTACTGCTCTGCCAGTCACTAAATGAACCTGGATCATCTGGGCTGTAGTTAGGTTTTTGTGTCTCTACACCATCAGAGCAGCCATCTTCACTAGAATAGCTTGGGTGAGAACCATCTGAGTTATCCTTCTACCGCAGTACAGTCCTTCTATAAATCAAAGATAACACAGCCAGCAAATGCTCACTTACTGCAGGGATGACAAACTAAAAATTTCTGAAGTAATACAAACTAATACAAATATATCTGACCTGTCATCTCTGAACACTGGCATTTAGAAAAGTAAAACAATGCTTGTGGGACAATGCAAGATTACTAAAACAGACATCTGGCAATGCAGCTGCACTTAGTAACAGCTCTTTCCTAGTAACATGTACTTATACAATAACTTTTCCTTCCAGTGTCAACACAGTTCAGAAAATCATAAAATTATGGTTAATATGGTAATTTCCTTTTTAGTGTACAGCCCCCCCCCCCAAAAAAAAAGGTTAAATATAAACAGACCTTGTTTTTTTAAGTCTGTAATATTATCATCAGTAAAATGCAATATTTAATTACTTACAGATATAATAAACTTAAACAATAGTGTAGCAAAGTGTAGTACTTACTTGGGAATAAGAGAGAGCTGCCCAATGCTAGAGTGGTGCCAAACTGCGTGTGCCAGAGCAAGTACATAACTACAGTACATCTCTGAATAGGATTGGTGGCAAGCAGTGAAATCAAAAAGCTGGAACGGGTAGCCAACCCACTCCATTTCAGAGGTCAACGCAGGGCTGCTGATGACATTCACAATACGCTCATGAAGTACAATCCAGTAAGGCTCCTAGAATGACAAAAATAGAAAGTGGTAACAAATTGCACAACCTACACCTGAGTGTTGCCATCACTGAACCAGTTAAGCACTGCTATGACAACTCAATAAAGACCCACAATCTTCATGTTAGTGCACCAGTTCTCAGTACTGAAACAAAAATAAGTATTACATGAAGGAAAAATTACTCACTTCAAGACAAAGATACATTTAGCAGGCTTTTTTTAATTTAAAACAAAGAGCAAAGTTGGATACCTCCCTAACTAAGTTATGCAGAAAGATTACGTATGATGAAATAACATTAAAAACTAAGGTACATTTGACCTAGAAATAAGATAACTCATGAATAAATGAAAAAGAAAATAAAATTATGTCTGAATCTGGGGTCTTCTTTAGAAATAACTTGGAAATATATTTTAAACAGTTGTTCTGCAGTGTGTGTGATTTCCAGCACTCTCTTGTCCCATAATGTTACAAATTCAAGAGCATTCCAAGTCATAAGGTGTAAACAGATAATTTATCCATGAACTCCTTGAAGAAAATGTTTCCACAGCAATTTGCACTGCAGGCCATCTTCTGTTAATGAAGGCTGTACACCTATAAATGGAAAAACACTATAGAGTATATCCCAAGATACTTCCCACCAGAGAAAATACAGTTGTACAAGAACTTATCATGACAGTAGATGTCCTACTAATCACTTTTGCAGTATTCATAACATTTGGGTTCTCAGTCATCCACTGACATCTGGTTGGGGTATCAATACTTTAACTTCCTAGGGTGTACATTCAGATGATGACCTCAGCTCATCAGTATTCGGGTATATAGATGGACATGCATGTGAGATACTTGGAATATCGCCAAGCAAGTGGCCTGAAGACAACTGAGGTGGGAAACTGGTTGGCTAGGAGGGAAGTAGTTTGAAGAAGTAAGCAACCCCCCCAAGAGTGATGAAAAAAACTAGGAGAATTTTGTGTGTTTGTGTGTGTGTGTGTGTGTGTGTGTGTGTGTGTGTGTGTGTGTGTGTGTGTGAGAGATTTAGTGATTTTTTTTTTTTTGGGAAAAAATTAGAAAAGGGGGATAAGGAAGGAGAGAAGGAATATGGCAACAGTGATCAATAGGGCCTCTACTGTTATGGTAAGTTCTTCCACAACTGTACAATGTACTGACTGAATTCACTGCTATAGTATTTGTGATGATGTGAGGTACTGCCAGCTATGCCAGGAGAAACAGGGCAGTGGATGTGTAACATATGCCAGCACAGCTAGCTGGAATTTAGTAAAGAATTATGTGTTGTTTGAATATCAAACTGATTTGTACAGATGCTTGTGTTGAAAATGGATTTGTTCATAGGTTCATAGGTTCATACTAGGCTATCTGCCCGAGGGCATTTATAAGCCTAGCCCATTGTTTTGTGGCTTACGCCACCCCTTTAGTATGGGGAACTATACCCATTATTTTGCTGTGCCTCTGTCGAGCAGTGACACTGAGGTAATTCCTGGGGTATATCTGCGATCTCCCATCCATTGGTCAAGATTTCTCTTGAACAAGGCCAGCGAGGTGCTCTGCCTCACATGTACCGGGATTTTGTTCCACAGCATAGGAGTCTTTGGGTGATGAATCTATCCCTCCAGCACGCCCTATTAATAGCCGTGTCGAGGTTTAAGTCTCCGCCTTGTGGCTCTGATGGATCTAGATTTTTGAGGTGAAGCATATTCATCAAATCTGGGTTTGACATGGCCTTGTATGTTAGGCAAAGGTCACCTCTGAGCAGCGGTGACTGAATAGAGCTGGAGTTCTTTCAGTCGGGCAGCATAGGACAGATTTTTGAGACCCTTTATCCTTTTGGTGAGGAACTTTTGTGGCCTCTCCAGCTGCTGCAAGTGTCGGGTCAGATACATTCGAATGGGGCATTGTACTCAATCACTGGTCTGATGAGTGATGAGTAAAGGGAGACTATGACCTCCCTTGATCTAGATGAGAATCCCTTCATGATAAGGTGGGCAATGTAGAAGGACTTCCTAACTACTTTAGCTACATGGGTGTCGAATGACAGACTACTATCAACCTGGGTCCCCAGGTCCCTGATAACTTCTTCTGTGCTCAGTGGATTGCCACCTATTTGGTAGCTAGGGGTAACCTTGTTTTTCCCGAAGGGTATGACTATGCATTTTTGGCATTTAACTTTAGGCCGTGGCTCTGGCACCAGTTATCCATTTCTGTGAGACCCTTCTGAAGGATATCTGTGTCAGATGTGTTTTCTACTATGGCGCCCAGTTTGCAGTCATCTGCAAACTTTGTCAGCCATAACCCTCCTGTGTTTGCTTGTACTGGAAAAGTACATGCCAAACAAGAGTGGGCCCAGGACTGAGCCCTGTGGGACACCACTTGTGACAGGCTTTGAGTCTGACATGGCGCCAGCAACTCTGACCCTGTGGGTTCTGTCACTCAGCCAGTTTGCAACCCATCTTGTGATGTATGGGTTAACATTTAAGCTGATGAGTTTTTCAATGATACCCGAGTGGGGTATTGTATCGAAGGCCTTAGCCAGATCGAGGTAGGCTGTATGGACTGCCTTTCCCTCATCAATGGCTTTGGTGACTGTTTCGAAAAAGTCAACCAAGGTTAAAAGGCATGATCTGCCTTTGACAAAGCCAAACTGGGTTGGATCCAAAGTCTGCAAATTCCCTATGTCTTTATTTATGAGGTCCATTATGATCCTCTCCATGGCTTTGCAGATAAGGCTTGTCAAGCTAATGGGCGGTAATTTCCAGGGTCTGTGGAGGCACCGCCTTTGTGAAGTGGGACCACAGTTGCAGTGCGCCACCCCTGGGTATGATCCAGAGGTAAGACTTTGATTAAACAGCTGTCCTAGCTGTGGGTTTAATTCCTCATTGAGTTCAGGAGCACACAGCCGGGACACCATCGGGTCCCATGGATGCTGTGTTTTTGCTTTGGAGAGAGCAGTTCTCACTTGGGCGCTGGAGATGTTTGGGGGCTGCACTCATTTGGTATAGATATCTCTCCTTTGGGGAGGGGAGAAGTTTGCACTGAACCTGTCAGCCAGTATGTTGGCAATGTCTGTAGGATCAGTAATCTTCACATCATTTTGAACTAGTTCTGAGCATATCTGGGAGTTTCCTCCCAGGTTTCTAACATAGCTAAAGAAGGCCTTATGATTGTCTTTTGAGTCTTTAGCTATTTTTCTCTCGAAATTTGCTTTGGATGATTTTATGAGAGCTCTTAGTTTTTACTTATAGTGATCAAGGGTGTCTTACCTTTTAAGGATTTTGCTCTATCTTGTAGTAGCTTCCTCCTTTTGTTGTAGAGTTTGTTTATGGCTGGGGTCCACCAGACTGGACGCTTGCCTTTGGTACAAAGAGTCTTTGTTTTGCTTGGGATTGCCTTATCCATGCAGTCCTGCAGGTGCTGGTAGAAGGCTTGTAAGTGATTCAGCGGCTTGAGTATTGTTTTCCGCTCGGGGCCTGAAAGGAGACCACACTAGTCTTTAGAAGTGTGAAGTCGGCTTTTGAGAAGTTCTTTACTGTGGTCTTTTTATTTCAGGTGGGGTGGGATGAGGACCTCCAGTGAGATTAGTTTGTGATCTGATCTCACCAGTGAGGGGTATACTTCCGGTGTTGAACATTGTGCTCCCATGTTCGTGATGATGAGATCAAGTATGTTATCTCCTCTTGTGGGGATGGTGATTAGTTGTTCCATGGCATTTGAGTTTATGAATTCCAGGAACTTTTGGGCTAGGGTGTTTGGGCTTGAGTAGTGTTCCCAGTCTATATTAGGGTAATTGAAGTCACCTAGTATGATGGTGTTTGGTGATACATTTATCCCCTCTAGTGTTTTCAGGAAGGCCATGTGAGTTTCCTGAGTTTGTGAGGGTGGCCTGTAACATGCTACAATTTGCAGAGCAGTCTTGCCTATGGTTAATTGCACCTGGATGGTCTCCGATGCATCGTGCGTTGCCACCAGTCTTGAGGTGTGGGTGTCCTTGATGATTATGGATACCCTCCTTTCTTGGTATTGTCCGGATTTTGGGGCGGAACGCATGATATGAGGTAAAACCTGATAGCGCTGGGGTGCTCTCAGGAGCCTTGAACCAGGTTTCTGTCACAGCACATACATCGATGTTCTCCATACTGAGAAGGGCCTCGAGTGCGTGCATTTTGAGATTTAGACTTCTGGCATTGAGCAGCATTAGCCTTAGTTTTTTCCTTTTTGTGTTCTAGGGTGGTAGGTTTAGAATTTGAGCCTTGCCTAAAAAGGCACTATGGGGTGGCAAGAGCCTTTGCCAATATCCGAATCCCAGGGTGACAGGTGCAAGCCGTCCCTTGCGAAGCAGCGTGGCTTGTCCAGCATGTCATCCCAGGCAGACAGATACTGGATCCCCTTTGAATGACACCAGTGTTTAAGCCAATTGTTAAAGCTGATCATCTTATCTCTGTATTGTGGCATCATTCTTGGTGAAGGTAGGATACTGCTCAAGGTCAGGGTCATACCTGCCTGGGCTACATAATCAGAGAGCTCCTCAATGTCTCTTTTCATGTAGTCCAAGGAGGTACGTCTCAGGTCGTTTACACCAGCGTGGACAATGACTGAGTCATATTTGTACCTGCTGTTGAGAGACCTGAGTGCTTGCGTTATGTGGCGGATTCTAGCGCCCGACAGGCAGCTTACTGTGACCTTCAACTTACTCAGTCTGGTGAGCGGGACATCAGTGTGTCTGACTATGGAGTCACCAATGACTAGTGTGTCTGGCATTGTGTTTGGCCTTAAGGGCTGTGACTGTTTGACACTCTGACTGTGAGGTCTATGTGTTGCGGGTGTTGTGTTCTGAGGTGGTGGTTGTTTGGGTGTCTGCTTTGGTGGCCTCTGCTGTTTTGGTAGATTTTTGATCAGAGCCTCCGAGTATGTCTTTGTGTGTTTATGTGTATGATTTGAGGTTGTAATGGTACTATGTGAGACTGGGTCTATAGTGTGTGTGGTAACCTTCTCCTCCTGACTGGTCTTGCCAGTCCTATGTTGAGAGAGCTCAGCCTCCAGTTTGGCCGTATAGTTGCATCTCTCGCATGTATTTGTGTTTTGTGGGAGGAGGAAAGGGTTGTCTGTGTACATGAGGCAATTGAAACATTGCCTCAATATTCCCAGGTTCACCAGCTGAGCAGGAGAGGACACTAGCAACTGATCCCTCGACATGCTAGAAGGGTAGACAAAAACTTTAAAAAGATTCCGGGACGTGGGTGACCGAGAAATGGGGGTTGCCTTTTGGGGTACTATCTATGACAAGAGTGCCGTATCAAGGTAATAAGTACTGTAGGAGCAAGTGCTAGGTTTAATAGATAGAGAATAGTCTACTTGGAGTCAAGTAGAGTTGATCTTTTTAGTTATAGGATACGCTGATTTGATCAGTAGTATAGTTCGAGGAAGGTAGTTTTAAGGCAAAATTTGAAGAGTGGACTTTAGGTAGCCCGAATAGTTTAAACCTGCTTAGCCGGCACTGCCCTAGTGTGCAACAGTGGCAGCTCCGCGGTAAATCGCTCTAAATCAGCGTTAGCTTTTATACCAGGGGGCTGGAAAAAGCTAGAAACTGGCCCAAAACGACCAATAAACTACTAGTTACTGGCTGAAACCTCACAAAACTGGACAAAAGGCAGCTCAATGCTTCCCACTCCCACTGGTAAGCAAGGTAGCTTCCCTTCCCCCAAATAAGGCAAGGAAACAGTACACAGGAACTACAACCAAAGCCCAGGAATCAGCAACTCTGAAACTGGACTAAACTAGTAAAGCAGGAAAGCAAGGTAGCTTCCCTTCCCCCAAATAAGGCAATGAAACAGTACACAGGAACTACAACCAAAGCCCAGGAATCAGCAACTCTGAAACTGGACTAAACTAGTAAAGCAGGAAAATTGTGTTAAAATTGTACCAACAGTGGGTCCTGACTGTATTGTAACTGAATTAAATATACATATGTTAACAGAGGATACTGGAAGAGAAGAGTTTAAGTTCAGCTCCAGGTAACTTTGGAAAATAGTACATAAATTAAATTACTAAGCCTTGGCCATAAAGTTATCTCACAGTTTTGAATGAAACCATAGAGACACAATGTCTGTAAGAAGCTCAGTTTGTTAGCATCTACAGGAGGAGTAGAAGTTTGTAACTGTTTTATGACATCCAGAAGCTGCACCAGATCTAAGCAATTCTCTTGTGTGTGTGTATTACTGACATGTACAGTGGATATAAAAAGTGTACACACCCCTGTTAAAATGCCAGGTTTTTGTGATATTAAAAAATGAGACCACAATAAATCATTTCAAAACTTTTCCCACCTTTAAATCAAAAGGTGCTTCAACAAAGTATTAGTCTAAGAGTGTGCACACTTATGCAACCAGCTTATTGTACATTTTTTATTTTTTATATTTTCCCCTAATAGATTTAACTGTTTTTCAAATTAATTGTACAGGTTACAGGTCACATTAAAGGTGGGCAAAGTTTTGAAATTATTTATTGTGGTCTCATTTTTTTATATCACAAACACCTGGCATTTTAACAGGGGTGTGTACACTTTTTATATCCACTGTATGTGCTAAATCCTGGCAGTTTCTAGCAATGGGGGGGTCAGACGACCAGATGTATGTGATGTCATTCTGTACAGGGATAATGCTTTAATATTAGGTAAGACAGAAGTCTCAGTGCAGTCTGTTTCTTGGAATTTGGCATAGAAGGATCTCTCACCCACTTCATCTTGCCTTGCCAGTAAGTGACCAGGAAACAATAATTCTTTAGATTAGTCAGGAATATATAGTGAGATTAGTTTAGTACTGTTTTATTGTATCTGTGTGAATCTATTCACTTATGTTATTTTAATATTTCCTGTGACTCAATCTCTGGTGTTTACTGTAAATAGACATTTCATATTTCATGTTCTTTTATTATTTATTATAGAATATATTTAAACTTTCATTGTGGTTGGTCCTTTAAGATAATATTTTAACCTTTGAAAGTACTTGTATCTATTGGTGACTTTGTGGCCACTCCTGAAGCCTGGCTGTTTGGTCAACATTACTATTTGTATTAATATCAATTTCAGTCAGTATAATCGGGTACCCTTGCAAGAGCCTTAGGTAGCTGGCTCTGTAGTGTCGAGTGGCAATGATAACTATCTTATAGTCTGGGTAGAAGGGGGCACAGCAGGTAAATCTGTGCCAGCCTTTCCCAGGGTGTGTGTGTGTGTTTGTGTGTGTGTGTGCGTGTGTGTGTGTGTGTGTGTGTGTGTGTGCTATGTGGAGCAGGGACATGAAGCACTGGTTTCACAGAAAGGGTACTGGAAGGCTTGGCTTTAACACTCAGCTGAGGACTTAACCCTATAACTGTGCTAATAAGGAGCCTTACTGGGGCCCTGGAGGAAGACAGATATAAAGAAATCCAGACCCCGGGCTGAATGTGGTCCCTGTGTGCCCTTAAGGGAAATTGTGCTTGATGCAGAGAGGTCTGCATCTAGAAATACTGAGTGTATCCATTTTTGAACGTCCATCGCCAGTGTCAGTGGTGAGGATTCAGGCTCCCTGATTACTATCCCAGAGTGGGACATCACAGTATTCATAACAGATGGGCGAGTCCCACAGCTGTACAGAGGAGGAGGGTGGATGGTTAGAGAGAGTCAGTTAAATCCAGGAGGCCAGACAGAAATGTTTTGGCAAAAGCCCTAGAGAAGATGTCTAACTTACAGTGTTTAGTAGAAGTGTGGAGAGCAGACCAGGTGGCAGCTTCTAAAATGGGTCTGGCTTCTACACCATTGCGGAAGGCACAAGATGGAGTCAATGCGAGAGTGGAATGTGCTTTCGGGCAGGAGGGCAAAGTCTTTCCATGGTGAGAATAGCAGAAGGATACACCCTTTGAAATCCAGGATGTAATAGCTTGTTTAGAAACTGGTTGTCCCAACTTAGAGCCCAAGAAGGAGACAAACAGCTGATCACTTGTCCTGATATCCTTAGTTTTATCCACGGAAAATCTCAATTGCCTGAAAATGTCAAGAGAGTGTAACATTCGTTCTCGCCTAAATTGAGAAGGAAAGCTGGCAAGTTGATGGCCTGGTTGAGAGTTAACTCATTAACTACTTTAGGCACGGAAGAAGGACTGGCCCTAAGGTTTACCCTATCTTTATGGAAGATGAGAGCAGGGAGAATAGCCACAACAGCATGAAATTCAGACAATCTGGGAGCTGAGGTGAGGGCCAGAAGAAGCACAGTTTCCCATGTGCAGAATTTGAGGATGACAGAATCTGCTGGCTCCAAAGGTGGCAAAGTAAGTTTTTCCAACACAAAGTTAAGGTCCCATGGCAGAGTGATAGGTTTTCTTCAAGGTTTGAGGTGCAAAAAGTACAGTTGTGTACACTTACCATAAATGTAGATGTTAGAGTGTATTCACTGTTGCAGTCATCACATTTGGGTTATCTGCTGGCAGGTTGCCCTCAGTCAGCCTGATTAACAAAGTCTTGGGTCCTGCGTCAGTTGCTGTCCCTTCTTCAATGATGTCAGGTCGTCAGGAGCATAAAACATGCAGCCGACGCCATTACATCATTTTTTCTTGCCCCAGATGTCAGGTGCCCCCAATGGGGAGCAATTAAACACAAAAACACAAAGGTATACCTCCCAACAAAAAAAGCAAATACACCAAAAAGGCTTTTAAACACAGTAAAGGAAAGTAGAGGTATAGCCAAAAGAAGTTACGGGGCAGGAGGGTGGGTAACCAGGAATGCAACAGTGAATACACTCGAACATCTACATTTATGGTAAGTGTACACAACTGTACTATGTTCTTCATGTTTCACTGTTGCAGTCATTACATATGGGTAGATTACCAAAGCTGTGGTTGGGAGGAGGAGTTTAGATAGCATTAGGGCCAGCTATAAGGCCCTGCAAGACTGCAGTGGCAAAGCCAGCTATGGATTTAGAGAAAATTGGCAAATGATAATGCTTGGTGAAAGTATGTACAGAACTGGCAAATGATAATGCTTGGTGAAAGTATGTACAGAACTCCAGGTAGTAGCTTCTAGGACTAGGGATAAAGGCTGTAGAAGTAGATGCTGCCCTGGTGGAGTGAGGTCTGATCCCCTGGGGGATAGATTTTCCATGGTGCTTATAGCAGAAATGAATGCAATGGCTTATCCATTTACAAATGGTTTGTTTTGAAATAGCCTTCCCCTCTGCCCCTGCAGCAAATGCTACAAGCAGTTGTTCAGATATTCTTTGAGGTATAGTCCTGTCCAAGTAGAATCTAACTTGTCTGTGCCCATCCAAGGAATGCAGTGTCCTTTCCCCTTTGTTCTGTGGATTAGGAAAGAAGGTCAGCAAATGAATGGACTGATTAAGAGCCACACTGGATAACACCTTTGGTATGAAGGATGGATTGGTTCTGACTGACACCCTGTCCACATGAAAGATGATGACAGGCTCCACTGCCATAAGGGCTTGTAATTCAGATACCCTTCCAGCTAAGTGTTTGCTAAAAGGAAAGCTGTTTTCCAAGAAAGAAATTTTAAGTCTGCAGTAGCAGCTGGCTAGAAAGGAGGTAGAGTGAGTTTCTCCAAGACAAAGTTAAGGTCCCAGGCTGGAGTTGGAGCTTTCCTGGGTGGTCTGAAATTTTTGGCCCCTCTGAGGAAGTGCTTGAGTAGTGGATGAGAGAAGAGGGGAGGTTCTGTGTTATAATGAGCTGAAATGGCTGAGGAGTGGATTTTAATGGAGGAAAAAAGACAGGCCCTTGTGAAGCATCTCAGTTAAGTAATGTAAAATCTGATGTAAACTGGGCGCTGCTGTGCTCATCCCTTGAGATTGGTTCCAGGCACAGAATCTTTTCCATTTTTCAGCATAAGATTTTCTAGTACTAGGCCTCCTTGCCTCTAAGATGACATCCATCACAAGTTTGCGGAGGGATGGTAAGGGAGAGTTTAAGTAATTAGCCAGGCTGCGAGGTTTAGTGTTGGAAGCTGAGGGTGCAGAATCTAGTTCTCCTGCTGAGACAGCAGGGAAGGAGTCTGAGGCAGGTGCCATGGAGATCACCATGACACACTGCGCAGGAGTGGGAACCAGTGTTGGCGCGGCCAGTCTGGAGCAATCAAAATCAGCCTTGGTTTGTTCTGTTTGACTTTTAGTAGTACTTTGGAGAGCTGAGGCAGTGGGGGGAAGCCATAGACTGATAGGTTTTTCCAGCTGAAGGACAGAGCATCCACTTTCCAGGCTTGTTTGTGGGGAATCCTTGTGCAAAATTTGTCCAACTGGTAGTTCTGGGAGGAGGCAAACAGGTCTATATCTGGGCTCCCCCATTCGCTTGTCAACATGCTGAAAATCTTTGGTTCCAGTTTCTTCTTAGTCCATCTGCCAGTGTATTTAATTTTCTTGGCAGGAATTGAGCTTGTAGGTGCACTTGGTAGCTCAAGGCTGTGTTCCACAATGCCATGGTTAGTCTACAGAGGGGGTAAGAATGTGTACCCCCTGCTTGTTTATGTACCATATAACCGTGGTGTTTTCCGTTTTTACCATTAGTTGTCCTGGAAGAATGCAGTCCTTGAAGGCTGTCAGAGCATTCTGTACTGCAAACATTTCTTTTTGATTGATATGCAGGTGCATTTGACTTGGGTTCCATTTGCCATGAATGCACTTCCCTGCCAGGTGAGCCCCCCATGCATAGTCTGATGCATCTGTTGTTAGGGTTTTGGCGGATTTAAAGGAGCATCGTTCTGTGGCGGACCTCTGCCCACCAAAGGAACTCCTGGCGTAGGCAAAGTATGATAGGAATCATTGTTTCTAGGCTGTGAGAATGTTGACTCCATAGGCATTTTAGATACTACTGTAGTTTCCTCATGGGCAGTCTTGCATATGGAATTAGAAGAATGCAGGAGGCCATGAACCCAAAGGCTTGCAGTATTTGTCTTGCAGATAGCAGAGTTCTTGTGGCCACTTGTTTGAAAGTAGGGTGTCAAAAGAATTTGCTTTTCTGGCATGAGATAAACCATCTGGGAAGTTGTATTCAAGCTTGCTCCCAGGAATGTAATTTGTTGACAGAGTACCAGCTGTGATTTCTGTTCATTTGTGGTGTATAACCTGAAAACTTTGCTGTTTATAAAAGTGTATTTTTTCCTCAACGTTTGTGTCTCATTGGATTTTTTGCTACAGCATTTCGTATTTGTAGCATTTATGGTGTACCCCAGACAAGTTAGAACCCTTTTTACAAAGGCCAGATGATTTAAAAGTATATCCTGGCTTTCTGTCTGAATTAGACAATCGTCCAGGTATGGGTATATTAGAATACTTCTTTGCCTGCAAAATGCAATAACTGCAGCTAGGCACTTTGTGAATACCCTGGGCACAGTAGATAAGCCAAAGGGCAGTGCAGAGAACTGATAGTGCATGTAGCCTGCTTTGAAGCGTAGGTATAGCCTGCAAGATTCCCTGATTGGGATGTGCAGGAATGCTTCTTTTAAATCTAGTGTTGCCAACCAGGTGTCTTTGCCTAGCACAGGAAGTAACTGGTGAAGAGTCAGCATCTTGAATTTTGGAATCTCCAGAAAGGTGTTTAGAGTAGACAGGTCCAAGATAAGACGTCATGATTTGTCTTTTCTGGGTACCAGGAAAAGTCTTGGTATCAGCTGAATAGCCCCCATGCTTAAGAGAAAGTACTTGTTTTTGAGCCTCTGCCCACTGATTTGAGGGTAGGTCCGGCCACCCATTTGGCATTGGCAACGTGTGGAAGTGAAATCTGTATCCCTGGGACACTATATTTAAAACCCATTTGTCCTGGGTAATGACTTCCCAGTTCTTTGCATGAAGAGCAATCTTTCCCCCCAAAGGGGCAGTCAGAAGATAAGTGCTTGGAAATTTTAAAAGGAAATCATTGAGACAGTTTACCATAGGGGGGAGTCTTGTTATTCCCAGACTTGGAAGTGGAGGCCCCCCACTGATTAGTTCTGTGAGTCCCCTGGGACTGAAACCTGGGGTTTTTGCTGTGTCTGGGTTTGGCTTGAGAAGACCTGGAAGGGGCTGTAAAGGACCAATTCTTAGAGGGCCAGTGCCTACTAAATCTAGGAGGCTGAACTCGTAAAAAAATCTTAAACAGTTTGCATAGATTTAACTTTATCTTCCATCTTTTTAAGAACTTCTTCAGCCTTGTTGCCAAACAGGCGGTCCTGATTTAAAGGAGCATCCAACAGTTTAGCTTTAACATGATCAGGCACAGATTGCTCTTTAAGCCAAGCATTCCTTCTAAGCACAGACCCAGTAACAGCAGCCCTGCAAGAGGCCTCTAAAGAATCAAATCCACATTACAAAGTATGTTTTCCAACTTGTTCAACAGAATGCATTAAATCCTGTAAGTCTTTATTTTCCACACAGTCAGGAATCAACATCATTTTCTGTTTAAACAGTCCAATAACATGTTGCTGATATTTTAACATATGAAGTTGGCAGTTTAAAGATCTAATGACCAAGGTTGCTGAAGTGTAAACATTTTTACCCCATCTATCCAGCGCCCTGGAATCTCTATCAGAAGGGGTAGGATTTTTAGCAGTAGAAGCCTTAATGCCCTTGGGCCCCCTGTGAAATAGTCTCTGGATCTGCAATAGGATTTTTGAAAAGGAACTTGTGGGACTCTGGGACCCTGTAGTATCTGTCAGATTTACTGGGAGCAGAAGGCAGGGAATCAGGGGCCAAACTAGATTCCGAGAAAGCATCATCAACAATGTCTAGTACAGGAGGAATAGCCAAAGGCCTATGCTGAGGAAGGAGAAGGAAATCCCTAAGCCTCTTTTTTGAATCAGAAAATTCCTGGCCTTCCCAGTGAAAATGCTCCCTTAGAGTATGTAAGGTTTCCCCAAAAGAAAAATCCTCAGGAGGGGAAGCAGAGGGAATACAGTCCTCTGCATCAGAATCCTCATAAGTACGTAAGGGCAGATCCAGGTCATCAGAAGTCAGAAAAAGCATAATCCTGATCAGAATATTCATAGTCAAGCTCAGCCCTAGGCCTCTTAGAAGGGGGGGGGGGGTTGGTTACCCCTGATTAGAGTTATTAGATCTTCAGCTATTTTTATCATTTGTTTTTTAGGCATAGAGGCCTGAGCATGTGACCTTGGCATTTTCTTTTTTAGACATGGATCAAGATTTAGGCCTTAGTAATGAAGGAGGCATTGATTTAATATGCAAGTCCATAGGCCTGAATACACCCTCAGAAGTGGGTGCCTGCACAGAAGCTCCAGACCCATCCAAGGTAGCGATATCCGCGGGTTCCACAGTTGAAGTATCTCGCGGCATACCGGATTCCGAATGGGTTTCAGTAGAGGCCTGCGAATCAGAAGTAGCGGGTATCAGGGGCTGCGAAAGCGCCTCACTGAGTACCGGTGAACTGGCGACTGGCTTATGAGAAGTGTCGTCGGCTGTTTTGGACCTCAGCGGCCTTTCTCTGTCTTTATCTTTGTGTTTTTTGGAATCCCGGTAGTCGGATGGCTAACTGACGACATTTATGGATAATTAAACTGAGAAACCAAATATTTAGAGGCAAAGATATACCAATGACGGATAGTGCGCTGATTAAATAAAGCACAAAACCGACAGCAAGGTATGTCATGGTCAGGGCCTAGACAAGGAATACAGTACGAATGAAAATCTTTATGAGGTATTTGCTTTCCACAAGTAATGCAATTATTAACTTTTACTGACATCGGTAAGGAGCAAGAAAAAGTTTCCCCAACGGGGTACTTAGCTTTTAGTTAAAGACTTCGGTTCTGAAACTCGAAAACGAAAATTTCAGGAGTCGGCCAACTGGCAGTTGCGAACTGCTTCTGCTTCTGGCACCGCACGGCAAGAAAAGACTGATGTAATGGCATCGGCTGCATGTTTTATACTCCTGACGACCTGACATCATGGAAGAAGGGACAGCAACCGACGCAGGACCCAAGACTTTGTTAATCAGGCCGACTGAGAGCAACCTGCAAACAGATTACCCAAATGTAATGACTGCAACAGTGAAACACGAAGAACATCTCTTCTATTGCAGCCATGAGAGAGGGCTCCAAAGGCAAGCATGCATTGACAGCACATAACCTGGGCTTAATGGAAGAGCGGGCCAAACTAGGATATAGTAGCTCACAGGTATTGAAGAATCATAACATCTGCCAAAAGAGGTTGCAGTTTGTGTTTAATGTACCAAGTGGAAAATCATTTCCAATTGGCTACATATGATTTCCTGGTATTGGGTTTCCACGCTTCTTGTAGATCCCAAATCACCTCTTTGGAAAAAGCATGTCTTTTAGGGATTAAAATCCTACCATCCAGAGAGTAAGACTGAGGGAGGTCAAATTGAGATGAAAGAGCTGCCCTTCCTGATGAGTAATGAGATACAATTGCAAAGGGATTCTCCAGATGTTTCCCTATGAGAGGTGAAACAGGAAAGGGAACCAATGCTGTCTTGGCCAGAAGTGGACCTTGAGCAGGAATCTTGGGAGCAGCGGTACAGGAGGATATGCATAGATGCAGTTCCCTGTCCACTGGAAGAAGAAGGCATCTGTCTTCCAGGCTAGTGGAGTCAGGCTCCTGGTGTACAAAAAGACGGAGTTGATGATGGTCCCGGGAAGTGAAAAGCTCTAACTGTGGCATTCCCCACTGAAGCATGATAACTTCGAAGACATTTGTATTCAAACATCATACATGAGGGTCATCCATGTCCCTGCTTAAAGAGTGCCACCTCGTGAGAGGTAATATACATTGCGATGAGTGTAAGATTCAAGTGGGAAGCAAAGTGCCATACCTCTTGTGCCAGCCTGCAAAGGGAGTAGGATCTTGTGCCTCCCTGCCTTTTTATGTCTCATAAAACCGTGGTGTTGTCTGTGAACACAAGCAGAGTGCCTGGTTTCCAGAAATGTGAGAAGGTTTGTGGGTCTGTAGAAGTGCCTTCATTTCTTTTAGGTTGATGTGTTCTTTTACCAGGTGCGAAGGCCACTTCCCCTCAATGATGTGTGCTCTTATTTACACCTCCCATGTTTGTCCTGTCTTAAACGTCTGTGAACAGGACTTAATGATGTGTGGCTGGAGTGAATGGAAGGCCCAGGTTGAGTGACCTGACTGTGCCACCAACAAAGCTCCTTCTTGATGCAAGACAGAAAAGGGATGATGGCAGTGAGAGGGTGTGACATACGGGACCGCACCAATTTCAGATATCACTGTATCTTTCTCACGTGCAGTCTGGCAAGGCAGCGTATTGGAATTGTGGCAGTCATAATTCCCAGAGCCCTAAGGATCTCTCCCGTCATGCAGTGAATCTCCCTGAAGAGAGTTCTTAAGTAATTAATTAGGGTAGTGACTTTCTCCAGAGGGATAAAGGCATGCATGGTGGAATTGTCCTGTTTGCAGCCCAAAAAGTTCAAGTCATGGGTAGGATTGAGCTGACATTTTTTGAAAGTTATGCTGAACGTCAAAAAAGACAGAAGACATGTAGTGTAATGAAGATGCTTGAGGAAGATTGTCTTTGGACACAGTCTGGTTAAAAGATTGTCCAGGTAGGGGTAAGAATTCTATGCCCTGAGTGCAGCAAAAGGCCACAACTGGAGCTAAACATTTTGTGAAAAACCCTGACTCTGTAGAGAGAAAAAAGGCAAAGTAGTAAATTGAAAATGTGATGACCCACTAAAGAACCTGTGAAATTTTCTGCTGGAAGGACAAACGGGAATGTGCAGATAGGCATCCCTTAGGTCTAAGGATACCAGGAAAGCTCAAGGAAAATGGAAAGACAGAAGAGTGTACAAAGAAAGCATTTTGAAAGTGGGCACTTTTAGGAAGGTGTTTAGTCGAGAGAGATCCAGGATGGGTCTCCAATTGCTTTTTTTCTTGGGACAAGACAAATTCTAGACTAAAAACCTTTACCTACGAAGGTTAGTGGGATCTTCACATTGGTTCCCTGGGGTAGCAAATCTTGGATGATAGGGTCCTGCAGGTGAATCTGGTTGGAAGGAGGCAGGGGCATTCCCACCAGACAGGAACTGCTTTCCCAAGCCATGGTGTATCCCTCGTTGATAATACTCAGAACCATTTGTCCAACATGACAGTTTCACAGATCCCAGAATGGATGAGTGAGAGAGAAAGTCTTATTGGGGGTGGGGGGCACTGGGGCCTGCTACCAAATTGAGGCCTCCCAGAAAGAGTATCCCTCTGAAGTTTATCTGGAAATCTTTTCCTTTGTGTTTTTCTGTGCTTATGAGATGGCCTTGAGTCTCTTAACAAATGAAGTAAATTTTGATAATTTCTACGGTACCTAGGAACTGTGGAAAATAATCAGATGACAGTCATTCATTGCTTTGCCTTGTCCTCTGTAATACTTTAAAAAGACTGCCAGCTTGTAAGCCAAGAAGAAGGTTATTATCCAGAGAAGAGTCTAAAGGTTTAGGTTTGAAGTCTTCAGGAACAGGCTGACCTTGTAGCCAGGCATACCTCCTGATGACTAAACCAGTAGCAGATGAATTGGAAACAGCATCCACGGCATCACAGCTGCATTTAATATTCTGCTTAGCTATTTTGGAATCCTGGGCAACTAGGGTTTGGATATGCTATTTAGATTCTGGTGTCTGAGGCTCTGAGATGGCCTTACTCAAGGACTGAGGACTGAAGCACAGACAGCTTGTATTTAGTCATCTGAGTTTGACAATTAATAGCTCTGAAAGCCAGAATGGAGGATGAGTTCACTTTTGCACCCCACTACCCATTTGCTCAACTGTCCTTATCAATGAAAAGGACATTAGTGCTGGGAAGCAGTTTGGAAGGCTTGTCTGAGGGCCAAGGAAACTGCAGCAGGGTCAGCCACAATATTTTTCTGTAGGTACTTAAGTTCATCAGGAACTTTGTAGAATCTGTCTGATCTTTTCGGTGCTGGACACTGAGAATCAGGTGCAGAAATGTTAGCGTGAAATGCATCCATGTATGCCTCTAGTAAAGGAGGAACTGAAGGTGGTGTAGGAGTGCCCATCTCCAAAAGGTTGTAGTATCTCTTTTGCACCTCTGATATCTGTTTAGATTGCCATTCTAAGTGCTTCATGATGTTTCGCCAAAGAAGCTCCTTCTAAGGGGGGATCAGGAGAGAGGGAGTTTTCCTCATCAGTGGATAGCTGTTCTGGAGAATGAAGCTCTGAAATGTAGTCCAAAGAATGGTCCAAGTCCGCTTCTGGTTCCTCCTCAAAGGATGAAGAATCCAAAGTCCGTTTCTGTTGTGTAGCCTGTGTACATTGGCTCACAAATGATGGCAGCTTTATGGACATAATGGTTTTAAATAAACCCTAAGAAAAATCTATCCATTTTTTCCCCTGGAAGCTGAAAGGGATGTCACATGCTTAAGTTTTTGTTTTTATGAGTGATGTCTGCATGTACCAGCTTAGGAGGTTCGGAACCTTGGCACATCTCAATCAGTGTTCCTGGAACCTACTCCTGTACTAGGATCAGAGGGATTACACATTGGCCCTGAGAACTGAAGAGCAGTTCATCAGAAGATTCAGTCATCTGAAAGGCCTCAGGAACCAAACTGTCCTCCAGCTGGGTCATGGTAGTAGGTTCTTGAGATAAAGTCTGACACACCATGGGTCCAACCATCTCAACAGGTACAGCCAATTCAGAGATGACAGGAGACGAATCCTCTCTGGGTCTTTTAAGTTTTTCTTATGTAGCAAGCTGTCATCTGGGGATTCCAACATGGTAGTGTGAGCCAAGCATTTAAAGTGCTGTGTCTCGAGAAAGTATTAAGAGTGGACAGCTTGGATCGAATTATTTTATGGACAAAATAGACAAACAGAACAGGATTTATAGTTGTGATCGGGGTCTAGACAGTACAGGCACTTTGTGTGCAAGTCCTTGTACAGAATTTGCCTACAGCACTCACACTTACTGCTGCTAGCCGACATCTATTAAGAGTTAATACACAGTCAAAAGTAAGGAAGGAAGGAAGGATCCCCAATGGGGCACTTACATGAAATCTGACAAGTGAAGGTATCAAACAACCAAATGACAGCAGTCTGTCAGGTGCAATGACTTGCATTACGGCTGGAGGCAAGACAGTCCGAGAACCTCATATGTCCATCCATCTATATACACCTATGCTGACCAGCTGAGGTCCTCATCTGGACAAATGCTCTAGGAAAGTAAAGCTTTGGTACCCTGGCCAGATAACAATGGATGGAGAACCCATCTGTTATGAATACTGCAATGGTGACAATCAGGACAACAAGGAGATCTCTGATAAGAGAAGGAAACCAAGAAGGGGCCCATGTAAAAATGGGAATGTAGAAAAAAAGAATAGTTGTGTAAAATCTTACCATAACCATATGTCCTTCTCTTATATGTTGCAGTATTCTTTACATAAGAGAATCTTCCGCCATGGTCAACCTGAGATCCAGCCAGTATACAAGGGCTTTTAACTACTGCTAGTACATGAGACATCGCATGAATGACTAAGGAGAACATCGGCTATAAAAGCAATGTCCGCATGTACAATCCTAAGAACTGAATGTCCCAGGAGGAATGCCAGCCTATGGAAAACAAGAAGTTTATCAGACATCCAGAACAAAAGCAAGCACCAGGGGGAAGAAGGGAGGGACAGAATACTGCAACATAGAAAAAAACAACATTGACGGTTATGGTAAGATTTTACACAACCATTCAACGTCCTTCTAATGTTGCAGTATTCTTTACATGAGGGAGAGTACCACAACTTAGAAGGAAACCTGGGAGAAGGAAGGACCAGAAGAGCTCTCTAGAAAACCATGAAAAATGGCACTAGCAAAACCAGCTCCAGACCTGGAGATGCCATCCACTTTGTAATGGTTGGTGAAGATATTTACAGAAATCCAAGTAACTGCTTCTAAAATGGAATCAGTATCCAAACCCTAAAAGAAAGTACCTGAAGAAGCCACAGCCCTAGCAGAATGAGCCTTAACACGAAAAGGGAGGCTCTTCAAATGGACAACATAGCAAAAGGAAATAGCCTTCGAAATCCAACAGGAAACACTCTGCTTGGAAACAGGCAATCCAAAAAGAAAAGTACAGTTTTGTACCTACCATAAATGTAGATGTCCGGTAGATATGCAACTGCAGTCATAACATATGGGTTGTCCTGCCTCAGGCAGCCCTCGGTCGGCCGGATTCCAAAGTCTGGGTCCGACGTCGGCTGATGTCATTTCTTTCCGACGTCAGAGCGGCTGGAGTACATAAGCATCAGCCGACGCCATTTTCTTCAGTGTTTCTTGCCCCAGATGCCAGGTGCCCTCCAAGGAAGGCTGTAATCAAATTGGAAGACAAAAACAGGATTCCAGACAAATAAATGAGCAATAAACAGATACACCATAACAGATATCCCCAGCTAAGAGAAACAGGGATAGGAGTGGACCCTAGGCATAGAGGGGTATGGAGGGAGGGAAAATCCGACTGCAGTTGCATATCTATCGGACATCTACATTTATGGTAGGTACAAAACTGTACTATGTCCTTCAAGAATGCAACTGCAGTCATAACATATGGGTAGAATACCATAGCTTAGCTGGGGAGGAGGAATGCTCTAGGAAAAGATGGAGTGGCAATCAAACCCTGCAGGACTGCGAAAGCAAAGCCTGCTCTGGGTCTGGAGGATAGAGCGAGATTGTAGTGTTTGGACAATGTATGCACGGAGCTCCATGTAGCAGCTTCTAGAATGTCCTTAGTAGGCACCCCTCTTAAGAATGCTGTAGAAGTGGCTGTAGCTCTGGTGGAATGTGGTCTGACATTGGCTGGAACAGTCTTTCCATGAAAGGAATAACAGAATCTGATGCAATGTCCAATCCATTTTGAAATAGTCTGTTTTGAAATTGCTTTTCCTTGGACCGCAGGGGCGTAAGCTACAAAAAGTTGTTCAGACTTTCTACTGGTCTTGGTTCGGTCCAGGTAGTATCGAAGTTGTCTGTGAATGTCCAAGGTATGTAACAGTCTTTCCCCCTTATTCTCAGGATTGGGGAAGAAAGCAGACAGATGAATAGCTTGATTTAAAGAAACCCTAGATACCACCTTTGGCATAAAAGTAGGGTTGGTCCTTAATGAAACCCTGTCTCTGTGGAAAATTATGAACGGTGGTATTGCCATTAGGGCCTGTAGTTCCGAAACCCTTCTTGCTGAGGTAATTGCCAACAGGAAAGCTGTCTTCCACGAGAGAAATTGCAAGTCAACTGAAGCTACTGGCTCAAATGGAGGTAGAGTCAGTTTTTCTTTCTTGGTGGCTTAATGTTCTTGATTCCCCTGAGGAATTGCCTTAGCAAAGGGTGTGAAAAGACAGGCGGATCAGTGTTATATCTAGCTGAAATAGCTGATGCATGTATCTTTATGGAAGAATATGAGAGTCCATCTTTTAGCATATCTGCCAAATATTCCAGGATGAGTGGGATGTTCAATAATGATGCATCATGTCCCTTGCTGGTATTCCAAATGCTGAATCTCTTCCATTTTGCTAAGTAAACCTTTCTGGTGGATGGTCTTCGAGCCTCTGTTAGTATCCGCTGAACTTCCTTGGAGAGAGATAGGTTGAGGTTATTCATGGGATCTCCCATGCTGTTAGCTGCAGTGTCTGAAGGTTTGGATGCACTGTTTTGAAGTTGTGTTGAGTAAAAAGTAGAGGCCATTGGGGAAGGGCCCACTTCTTGGTGTGACATATGCTCCGTAGTAGTGGATACCAGTGTTGTCTTGGCCAGTCCGGAGCTATTAGGATCCCCTTGGATCTCTCTGCTTTGATCTTTAGTAATACTGAGGTAATCAGTGGCAGAGGTGGGAATGCATAGATTTTTAGGAAGTTCCAGTTGAATGAGAGAGCATCTATTTTCCAAGCTTGTGGATGGTATGTCCTTGAGCAGAATTTTTGTAGATGATGGTTGAGGTGAGAGGCAAATAGGTCTACTTCTGGCCTGCCCCATGTCGAAATGAGCTGTGTGAAGATCTTCGGATGTAACCTCCACTCGTGTGGATCTGTGAAATTCCTGCTTAGGCGGTCCGCCAGCACATTGTCTTTGCCTGGAACAAACTGGGATTGTAACTGAATGTTTAGGCTCAGTGATTTTTCCCAAAGATGCATTGTCAGTCTGCAAAGGGGTAAGAATGGGTGCCCCTTGCTTGTTTATATACCACATCACAGTGGTGTTGTCTGTCCGTATCAGTAAATGGCCTTGCTGAAGTTGGTGTTGAAAGGCCTCGATGGCATTCATTACTGCCAGCATTTCCTTTTGGTTTATATGCAGATGTGTTTCCTTTGGAGACCATTGCCCTTGTATACACCTGCCTTCCATGTGCGCCCCCCATCCAAGGTCTGAGGCGTCTGTGGTCATGGTCTGTGTTATCTGTGGTTTTTTGTATGACATACCTGTGTTTGCCTGGCTTACCGAGGCCCACCATAGGAATTCCTTTTGTAGGCATGGAATGAGCGGTATGGTTGTCTCTAAGTTGTTGCTGTGCTTGAGACCATAGGCTTTTTAGGTAGCACTGAAGCTTTCTCATGTGTAGTTTTGCTAATGGAACCAGGAGAATACAGGATGCCATGTAACCCAGGGCCTGTAGGAATCTCCTTGCAGTCATCTGGGTAAGTTTTGCCAAACCATTGAAATAATGAGTTAGCTTCTCTTGCTTGTCTTCTGTTAGGTAAGCCATTTGAGAGGCTGTGTCTAATTTGGCTCCTAAGAAGATTATTTGCTGGGATGGCTGAAGTCTTGACTTTTGGAAGTTGACTGTGTATCCCAGAGCTTGAAGTAATCGTATGACATAGTCCAAGTTTTTTGTCAACACCAATTTGTCGTCCGCTTGTATGAGGCAGTCGTCCAGGTACGGGTAAATTTGGATCCCCTGGAGCCTGCAATGAGCAATTACTGAAGCCAGGCATTTTGTGAATACTCTGGGCAGTAGATAAGCCAAATGGCAATGCTGAGAATTGATAATGCTCTGGCCCTGCAAGAAATCTGAGGTATCTTCTGCAGCTGTGTCTGATAGGGACATGCAGGTATGCCTCCTTGAGGTCCAGAGTAATCAGCCAAGACCCCTTGCCCAGCATGGGAAGGAGTTGCTGTAGAGTCAGCATTTTGAACTTTGGTACTATGAGAAAGGTGTTTAATGCGGACAAATCAGTATTGGTCTCCATTGAGATTCTTTTCTTGGAACAAGGAACAGTCTTGAGTAAAAACCCTGGCCTTGTTCTTGTTGTGGAACTCTTTCTATTGCTTTCATCCGAGTCAGCAGAGATTTGCTTGATAGCCTCTGCCCTCTGGTTTTGTGGTAGGTTTGGCATGCCTTGTTTTCTTGGTAAGGTATGAAAATGGAACCTGTAACCTCGGTCTATAATGTCCAAAATCCATTTGTCCTTTGTCAATCTGTGCCAATTGTCTGCAAACAGAGATAATTTCCTGCCCAAGGGAGCTTCTATTTGTTCCCTGGTAGGTGGAAGTAGAGGAAAGTCATTGAGATTGTGGCTGTGGGGCAGGTGAAACCCCTGTGTCACTTCTTTGGTTTGCTGGCTGCCATTGTCGTCCCCTGTAAGGACCTCTGTACTGTCCTCTTCCTCGGCCACGTCTGTTTTTACCCCTTTGAAATTTTTCAGGATTAGGAAAGGACCAGTTTTTTGAAGGCCAATTCCTACTGAATCTGGGGGGTTGAACCTGGAGGAAATCTTTCACCGCCTGAACTGATTTTGCTTTTTCCTCGATGGACTTTAACACATCCTTAGCATTAGCACCAAAAAGCTTGTTCTTTTCCAAAGGTGCATCCAGAAGTTTTGCCTTTACATGATCTGGTAGAGGTTGATCTTTTAACCATGCATGTCTACGAACGACTGCCCCTGTCATAGCTGCCCTACATGAAGCTTCCAGTGCATCATATCCACACTGCAGGAAGTGATTGCTTACTTGCTGAGAGTTATGTACAGCTTCCTGCAAAGACTTCCTGTCTAAAGGATCAGGAGAGGCCAATGTTTTCTGTAAATCTTCTAACAGGAAATCCTGATATTGTAATATATGAAAAAGGCAATTCAAAGCTCTCATAGATAAAGTAGTGGAGGTGTAAACCTTTTACCCCATCTCTCTAATGACCTAGCTTCCCTGTTGGAGGGCAAAGGATTTTTAGAGGTGGAAGCTGAAACACCTTTAGGTCCCTGAGAAATAGTTTCCAAATCAGCAGTATGGGCCCTGAATAAATGGGAATGTGTTTCTGGGACCCTGTAATACCTGTCTGGCTTGGCTGGAGCAGGAGGAAGAGAATCAGGGGTAACACTAGAGTCAGAATATAAATCATCCAAAACATCAAGCACAGGAGGAATAGCTAAGGGCCTGTGCTGGGGCTTTTAAGGAAAGTTGGCTTTCTGGAATCAGAATATTCCTGGCCTTGCCACTTGAAATGTTCCCTCATGGTATGCAGAACTTCCCCAAAAGAAATATCCTCATGAGGGGAGGCTGAGGGGATGGAATCCTCTGCATCCGAGTCCTCATAGGTCTGGAAGAGCTCTTCCTGGCCATCAGAGTGGACAGAGTCCTCAGAATCTTCATCTGAAGGAATAGAGTCAGAGGGTTCAACCCGGGGCCTTTTATCAGAAGGAGGCTGGGATCCTCTCTCAGGATGGGCCTGTGAACCTCTAATCATAGAAATTAAGTCAGCAGCCATAGTCATAATTTGTGTCTCTGGAGTAGGCTGAGGTAAGGCTTTAGCAGTAAGATGCTTGGTCTTGCTGGCTGCCTTAGCCCTAGTGTAGGCCTTAATAGACATGGCCATAGGAGGCCTGGCAGCTCCACGTGCAGGAGTGACCTTATCTACAGCAATGGTCTCGGGCATTTCCTCGGTTTCGGTATCCGGAGGAAAATCAATAACTGGCGTTGGAGTGATATCCGGAATTGGAGTCGTCGGTAATGCGGTGTCTTCAGTTCGGAGCAGTGGGATAACCGTCTCAGGGGGAACCGGAGCACTCGTGGTAGGTTTTGGCGTGGAGTCGGTGGTAGACGCGGGCCGAGGATGTCGGCCCCGGTCTTTTCGTTTCTTAGGAGTTTGCGATGTCGGAAGTTCCGACGGCATTGTATAAGCAAATTTTTCGCCGAAAAAAAATTCAGCGAACTCCACCCAGCGCCTGAGAGTGCGCTTGTTGAAGCGAGCACAGGCTACACAGGCCGAGACGTCGTGGTCTGGGCCAAGGCAAGGAAGACAGTAAGAGTGGAAATCCTTATGAGGTATTTGTTTACCACAAGAAAGACAATTGTTAACTTTTTCAGTCATTTCTGACATCGGCTGAGGCAAGAAAAGGTCCCCAACGGGGTACTTAGCTTTTTTGATGACTTCGGAATCGAAGAATACAGGAGCTGATCGACCGGCACTTGCGAACTGCTTCTGCTTCGGGCACCGAGCGGCAAGAAAGACTGAAGAAAATGGCGTCAGCTGATGCTTATGTACTCAAGCCGCTCTGACGGAGAGAAATGCAACATCAGCCGACATCGGACCCAGACTTTGGAATCCGGCCGACCGAGGGCTGCCTGAGGCAGGACAACCCATATGTTAAGACTGCAGTTGCATTCTTGAAGGACATCAAAAAGCTGATCAGATTTCCTGATAGCCTTGGTTTTATCCAATAAAATCCGAGTTGTCTATGCACATCCAAGGTGTGCAAAATCCTATAACTAGAGGGCTGGAAGGAAAAAAGGTGGGCAAATGAACAAACTGATTAAGAGACAACTCATTAATAACCATGGGCAAGGAAGGGTTAGTATGCAAGGAGACCCTGTTCTTAAAGAAAATCAGAAAAGTTGGGGAAGCCATTAAGGCATGAAGCTCATAAACCCTTCTGGCAGAAGTCAAAGCTAGTAACAGAACAGTTCTCCAAGTACAGTGTTACAAGGAAACTGTAGCTGCAGGCTCAAATGGAATCACAGTCAGTTTCTCCAAAACAAAGTTCAAATCCCAAGGAGGAGGTACAGGTTTCCGGTGAGGTTAAATGTTAAGGACGCCTTTGAGAAAGTTTAACCTCTAATCTAGAAGCCAAAGGGGGAGACAAAGGCAGACAGGCAGAAATGGCTGACAACTGAACCTTCACTGAGGTGTAAGCCAAACCACCATTGAGCAACTCACACAAGTATGAAAAACACAATGGAACATCCACAGACAATGGATCCAGGTAGTGTGAGCGACACCAAATAAAAAAATCTCTTCCATTTAGATATGTATGATTTTCTAGTATTGGGTTTTCTGGCCTCCTGCAGTACCCTAAGCATGTCCTCATAAAAAAGGTGGCTGCAAGGAATCAGAAGCCTATCATCCACAGTGTCAGATGCAGAGCAGACAGATGGGTCTGGATAAGAGATCCTTTGTGGTATGTGAGAAGGTCCACCCTGTGAGGTAACTTGTGATGATTGCCCTTGGCTAAATGCAGAAGAAGAGGGAATCAATGTTGTCTTTGCCAAAACAAAGTCACTAGCAAGATTTTTGGTTTGTCCTGCTGAATCTTGACCAGGACTTTCTAAATGAAAGGAAAGGGGGGAATGCATAAAGAAACATTCCCCTCCAAGAAATTGATAGGGAGTCTACCTTCCAAACCAGAGGACCTGGGACTCTGGCACAAAATTGAGGAAGTTGTCTGTTCAGAGGGGAGGCAACCAGATCTACTTAAAGAGTACCCTACCAGTGGACAATATCCAGAAACAAATCCCTGTGAAGCACCCATTCGTGGGACTGAGTCATGTACCTGCTCAGATTGTCTACCAAAGAATTCTGACTGGAGGAAATATAAAATGCTTGAAGAGTCACCTGGTACAGAAAGTAGAGTTGTGTACACTTACCAGATGATATAGATATAGATGTAGATGTTCGAGTGTATTCACTGCTGCAGTCATCACTTGTAGGTTTATCCCTACTGGATAGTCCTCCGCCGACCTGAATACCAGACTAAAGGATTTCCCTCCTGCATCGGCTGTTCAGAGACTGTGGCTGACGTCAGGTCATCAGGGCTATAAACGATGGCAGCCAACGCCATTACATCAGTTTTTCTTGTCCCCCAATAGACAGGAGCCCCTAAGAGAATATAGAAAAACAGAGGGAAGGTGGGAGGGAAACAGGGCTGCAACAGTGAATACACTTGAACATCTACATTTAAGGTAAGTGTACACAATTGTACTATGTTCTTCGTGTTTCACTGTTGCAGTCATCACTTGTGGGAAGATTCCCAAAGCATCTAGGTTATGGGGATGCTAGCATGCCCTGCAGGATTGCAGATGCAAATTTTGCCATGGTTTTGGAGAATGTAGCCAGCTGGTATCGCCTAGTGAAAGTGTGGACAGAAGACCATGTAGCAGCCTCTAGGATATCCTTGGTAGGAATCCCTCTCAGGATGGCCGTGAAAGTAGAGACTACTCTAGTGGAATGAGATCTGATGGATTTAGGAAGACTCATTCCATGGAAGGCATGGCAGAAATGTATGCAATGAGAGATCCATTTGGAAATGGTCTGCTTACTAATGGGTTCCCCTCTGCCCCAGGGGCGAACAAAAGCAAGAGCTGGTCAGTTTTTCTGACTGATTTGGTCCTGTGAAGGTAAAATCTCAGTTGTCTGTGAACGTCCAGGGTATGCAGAATTTTTTTCTCCTTTATTGGTAGGCTTTAGGAAGAAGGTAGGTAGGTGAATGGTCTGGTTGAGGGAAACCTCAGAGAGCACCTTAGGCATAAAGGTGGGGTTGGTTCTCAAGAGAGACCCTGTCTGCGTGGAAAATGAGGGATCAGTGGCCATTATGGCCTGGAGATCAAATACCCTCCTGGCAGAAGTGATGGCTAGCAACAGAGGAGTTTTCCAAGAGAGGTACTTGAGATCTGCTGAAGATGCTGATTCAAAAGCGGGTAGATTCTTTTCCAAAACAAAGTTAAGATACCAAGCTGAAGCAGGTGGCATTCTAAGTGGTCTGATGTGAGCTACACCTATGAGGAACTGTTTTAAGAGGTGCTCAGAGAACAAGGGCTGCTCTGCCTGGACATAGGCTGAGATAGCTGCAGCATGAGTCTTGATAGAGGAGTAGGACAACCCCTTTGCTAGGAGCTCTGCCAGGCAGTCCAGAACCAGTGGTAAAGTGGCATAGATGCTGTCTGTGCCTCTACTGCTGCACCAGCAGATGAACCTTTTCCATTTTGCCGAATAAGATTTTCTGGTGCTGGGCCTATGGGCCTCCTTAATAATGTCTAACGCTTACTGAGGGCTGCAGTGTTATCTGCCTTTGAGGAATCAACCATGCTGTTAACTTAAGAGTGGTCAGGCCTGGGTGCAGTAACGTCCCTCCCTGTTGAGTGAAAAGGTCTGTGGAGGTGGGGGTACCTGCTCTGACTGAGCAGCATGGGGTACCAGTGCTGCCTCAGCCAGTCTGGGGCAATTAGAATAGCCTTTGGCCCTTCCTTTCTGACCTTGAGCAGTACCCTGGGTATCAGGGGCAGTGGGGGGGGGGAGCGTATACAAACAGGCTGCCCCAATGAAAGGAGAGGACGTCCACCCTCCAAACTTTTGGGTGAAACTTTACTGAGCAAAATTTTGTTAGATGGCAGTTTGGGTAGCTTGCAAAAAGTCTAGGTCTGGTTTCCCCCAGATCTGACTGATCTGCAGGAAGGTCTTCCAGTGCAACTGCCACTCATGGGGATCCAGGAGTTGTCTGCTTAATTGGTCTGTCAAGGTGTTTTGCTTCTCTGGATGGCATTGTGCTATCAGATGCAGTCCCAGGTTTGAGGCTGACTGACAGATTTTCATAGCTAAGTGACAGTGAGGGTAAGAATGGGTGCCCCCTTGCTTGTTGATGTACCACATGACATTTGTGTTGTCTGTCTTGACTAAAAGGACTCCTGGTGACAGGTGCTCTTGGAAGGTCTGAGGCATCTGTGGTTATGGTTTGACCGTGTGGCTGAAGGACAAAGGGGAGGCCCTTGTTCAGGCTGCAAGCCTCGGCCTACTTTAGGAATTCCTTCCCCAGACAAGGAATCAGGGGGAGTTGGTGTTCCAGTGACTGGGAGTACTGGCCCCAGAGATTCCTTAGGTACCACTGTAATTTTCTCATGTGTAGTCTGGCAAGGGGGACTAGCATGATGCAGGAGGCCATGTATCCCAGGGCTTGCAGGATTTTTCTGGCAGTGAGGTGTGCTTTGTGCGTCAGCTGGGTAAAGTAAAACTGTAGGAAGGCCTGCTTCTGTGGGGGGAGGAAGGCCATTTGTGCTGAGGTGTCTGGAAGGGTGCCCCGGAAGGTAATCTTCATGTGGGTTGCAGATGGGACTTTTCCCAGTTTATGATGAATCCCAGAGAGGTTAGTAGGGCTTGCATGAAAGACAGGTCCTGCAGGAGTTTTTCCTTGGTTTCTGCCTGAATGAGGCAGTCATTGAGATATGGATAAATATGTATGCCCTTCTGTCTGCAAAATGCAATGACTGAAGCCAGGCACTTGGTAAAGACTCTGGGAGCAGGAGATATGGCAAAGGGTAGAGCAGAGAACTGAAAGTGTTGGGACCTTGCTCCGAACCGTAGGTAACTCCTGCAGGACTGCCTGATAGGGATATAAAGGTCTGGGGTCACTAGCCTGGCTAGTGTTAGGAGCATATGTAGTAGTTTTTGTAGAGTCAGTATCCTGCATTTTGGAACAAGGAGGGACAGATTCAGGGTGGAGAGGTCTAGGATAGGGTTCCAGGTGCCCTCTTTTCTGAGGACCAGGAAAGTCTTGAATAAAATCCTTTTTCAGGATGTTCCTTTGGTACAGGTTCTACAGCACCCTGTGCAAGAATCTTTCTGATCTGGTGAATAGCCTCTGTTCTCTGACTTGCAGGGACGTCTGGGCAACCTGACCTTTTTGGTTTCTCTTTGAAACAGAATCTGTACCCGCTGGTAATAATTTTTAGGATCCATAGATCTCAGGTGATGGCCTGCCAATTTTTTAGGAAGAGGGAATGTCTTCCTCCTAGCCTGTTGGGTGACTTACGGGGCAGAGGGGAGGGGAGAGAGTCATTGTGAGTCCTTGGAGAAGGGGGTTGGTTTAGAACTCCATTGCCTAGGGGCAACAGTGGACCACTGCCTGGGTCTTTGTTGGCTATGGGACTGATGCCTAGAGGTGCTGTCTCTGCGTCCCTTTCTCTGGACTGGTTTTGTCTGTGAGGGAAAGGACCTGTGTTTTGTGGGGAAGTTTCTGCAGAACCTGGGAGGTTGCACCTGTAAGAAGTCCTTGACAGTTTGCATGGACTTGGCAATGTACTCCATTTTCCTAATGAACTCCTCTGCTTTAGGGCCAAACAACTGGTCTTTATCCAAGGGGGGCATCTAGCTGCTTAGATTTGACTTAGTCAGGCAAAGACTGCTCCCTTAACTAGGCATGCCTTCTGATTACTGAGCCTGTGACTGCAGCCCTGGTAGAAGCTTCTAAGGCATCAAAACCACAATGTAAGGAGTGTTTGGCTACCTGAGAGCTAGACTGTATGAGGTCTGTTAATTCTCTGGTAGTACTATTGTCAGGAATGGAAGATAACTTCTGTTTATTCAGTTCAAATACATTTTTCTGGAATTTGAGCATATGGAATTGACAGTTTAATGCTCTTACAGCTAAAGTGGCTGAAGTGTATACCTTTCTTCCCATTCTGTCTAAAGCTCTGCTTTCTTTGTTGGCTGGAATGGGATTTCTAGATGAGCTTGCCCTACCTCCTTTAGGGCCTTGAGTAATGACTTCAGGGTCTGCAGTAGGATTCTTGAAAATATATTTGTGGGTGTCTTGCACCCTGTAATATCTGTCTGGTTTTCTGGGTGCTGGGGGGACAGAATCCGGTGAAAGGGCGGATTCTAGAAAAACATCCTCCACTACATCCAGGATAGTTGGAATGGCTAGAGGTTTATGCTGGGGCAGGTCAACGAACTCTCTCAGTCTCTTCTTGGACTGAGGGTAATCTTGGGCCTCCCACTGAAAATGCTCTCTGAGGGAATTTAAGGTTTCCCCAAAGGAATGGTCCTAAGGTGGGGAGGTGGAAGGAATGGGGTCATCAGCATCAGAGTCCTCAAATGCTGCAAAGGGCTAGTTTTCCATGTCTGACTCCTCAAGGACAGAGTCTTCTGATTCCTGGTCAGAGAGGGCTTCAAGGGAGGTGCCCCTTTTTCTTTTGGCTGAGGTCAGAGGATGGGGTTGGCTTCCCCTAATAAGAATAATCAAGTCTTCTGCCATCCTGAACAGCTGCTGCAACTGAGGAGCAGGCTGACTAGGTGCAGGTCTTTGGGGAGGGACCTTTTTGGGGGTAGTCTTGGGCTTGTGCCTGGACGGGTTGGTGGTCTTACACAAAAGTGAGTTTAACCAGCAGTGTTGTCATCGGTCTGAATCTGGCTTCGGTAGTCGGTGGCGTCTCAGTGGAAGCCAGTGCCTGCAAAGTGGCTCCGGACCTGACCAAGTGAGGAAGAGGCGCTATACCAGCAAAGGGAGGTGGATAGGGTGGCGTACCGGACTCTGAACAGGTCTCGGTAGAGGCCTGCGACGGTTGCTCAGCTGGTGTCAGAGGCGAAGGCACCTCACGGAGTTCAGCTGTAGCACTGAGTGAAAAAATACCAGACTTTTGACTTGAGTCAGAGGGCCTAACTTGTAGAGGCCTATCTCTATCTTTTTCTTTCTTTTTTCTAGGTAAGTCAGTAACCGGTTGAGAGACCAATGCCATTTTGTGTTGAGAAAGAGACTCACTAAAATGCTTTGCTACAATTTCTGCTCTTTTATGTATGGTTCTAGCATTAAACAGGGCACAGAACTGACACCTGGGGACCTCGTGGTCTGGGCCTATACAAGTGATGCAGAGGGAATGGAAGTCTCGCTGTGGGGATCTGCTTTCCACAACTGAGTCAATTAACTTTCTCTTACATCAGTTAAATGCAAGAAAATGTTCCCCAATGGGGTACTTAGCTTTACACGGTTTTCCTCACTCTGGCAATGGCCGACTGACACACTCGCAAAACTGCTTCTGCTTCGAGCTCCGTGGCAAGAAAGACTGATGTAATGGCGTCAGCTGCCACCCTTTATAGCCCTGATGACCTGATGTCAGCCACAGTCTCTGAAGAGCTGACACAGGAGGGAAATCCTTTACTCTGGTATTCAGGCCGGCCGAGGGCTACCCAGCAGAGATAACTCACAAGTGATGACTGCAACAGTGAAACACGAAGATCATCTGCCAGTTCCCAAGCCATGACAGCTAACCTGCACAGAAGGTATGACTTTGTCCCCCCTGTTTCTTTACATACCAGAGAACTGTGTTGTCTGTAAACAGTTTTGGAGATCCTGGAAGGAAAATAGGAAGGAAAGCTTAAAGAGCTAAAATGAGAGCTCTCATCTCTTTGATGTTGATAATGGCCCTCTTTTTGAGAAGGAGACCAAAGGCCCTGCACCTTGATGGAAGCAAAGGTTGCTCCCCATCCTAGGTCAGATGCGTCTGTAAACAACTCCTGAGTGGGAAGAGGAGGATGCATAGGAAGGCCTGGGTTTAAGGAAATCTGCTGAATCCACCAAAGCAGTTCCTTTTTGAGATAAGGGAGAAGAGGAACAACACATTCCAGTGGATGTGCATGCTGCATCCAAAATGATTTCAGGTACCACTGAAACTTTCTCATGTGAAGTTTGGCCAGAGGTAGCATGGGAATGATGGCTGCCATGAACCCCAGGAGCCTGAGAAACTCCCTAGCTTAAAGAGAAGGAAGAGGGAGAAGACTCTGGATGTGGTAAATGAGAGAATGAACCTTTGGAGGAGGCACAGATGTCAGCATATCTGTCTGCAACCTGTACCCCAGAAAGATGTAGTCCTTTGAGGGGGAAAAAAAGGACTTTCTGAAATTTATTGTGACTCCCAATCTTTGCAGAACAGAAATAGTGAACTGTAGGTTTTTCCCAGGGTCTCTGAACAAGGAGCTAAAAATAGACGATTGTTCAGGTAAGGGTAAACCTGGATGCCCTGAAGTCTGCAGTAAGCAATGACTGGAGTGAAGCATTTTGTGAATACCCTTAGGGCAGTGGAAAGACCAAAGGTCAAAGCTGAGAACTGAAAGTGCAAGAAGACACTAGCGAAACAAACATTTCCTGTGGAGAAAATATGGAGATAAGCATCCTTGATGTCCAGAAAGGCCATGTAAGCCTGAGGAAGAACATTTGCAAAGACAGCATATGAAAGGTAGGAACTTTCAGAAAAGTACGGAGGTAAGAAAGATCCAGAATGGGTCTCCATGGGCCATCTTTCCTGGGTACGAGAAACATACTGGAGTAAAAACGTCTTCCCCTGAGGGGCACAGGGACTTCTTGAATTGTTCCTGATGCAGCAACTCCTGAAACACATGTAGAAATAAATGCAGTTAGTCATGAGGTGATTGTGGGATGCCCATGAATGGAGGCAGAGTTTTCCAGACCATGAAGTACCTTTGTTTGACAACAGGAAGAACCCATGAGTCTTGAGTAATAGCTTCATAAACTGGAAGAGACAGGGAAAGACAAAGAGAAAGAGGAATAAGACTGAGATGAGTGTGGTAGTCAGAGACTACCTGGCTTGTCTTGAAAGAGTTGCTTCTGGGCAGGAACTGGCTGAGAGGGCTTAGACTGAGGAGCTTTCCTATCTCCCTTTTGTTTTTAGAAGTGAGATGGCGAGTTTGTTTTCTAACAAAAGAAGTCTTTGAGGGATAATTCCTCTGAAATTTGGGAACAGGCAAAAACAAAGATATGTTTGAAGTCCTGAAGTTCCTTGCCTTTCTCCTGCAAATGTTTTAACAAATCTGCAGATGTAGATCCAAACAAAGCACTGTTGCCTAAGGGAGCATATATTAATTTTGCTTTGATATCATCTGGAAGTGGCTGAAGTCTCAACCATGAATATCTCCTAAGAAAAGAGCCAGATGCAGCTGCAGTGGAAGATGCTTCTGCTGCATCATAGCTGCATTTAATGGAGCAATGAGCTACCTGAAAAGAAGCTCCTGAAAGTGACATCAGCTGAGTTTTAACATCTGAGTCTGGGAGATGAGAAACTGCTTGAGAAAGAAGAGTCAAAGCATATCTGGTCATACGGGTTTGGTAATTTATAGCACAGAAAGCTAAGGTGGCAGAAGTATAAACTTTACCCAATTCTTTCCATAGTCTTGCTGTCCTTATCAGAAGGGAGAAGCTTGGTGGATGGCAGTAGTCTGGAAGTTTTGTCAGAAGCAATGGAAACCACCGCAGAATCTGCAGAAAGACATCTGTAAGGAAATTCACACTCTTCTGACACTACATAAAACCAATCAGACCTTTTAGTGGCAGGGGCCTGAGTGTCTGAGGCCTTAGCTGCTGAAGAAAAAGCACCCAAAAAGGCTTTTAAGACTGGAGGTACAGCAGAAGGGGAAGAAGAATCCATTTATAAAAGATCATAATATCTTTTTTGCACATCAGACACCTGAGAACAGTCCCAATTAAAGAATTCCCTTGTTTTAGCTCAGGTTTCCCCAAATGTGATCTCTTCAACAGGTGAATCTGTGCCATTTCACTCTTCCTTATGGGAAGCATATTCTCTGGGAAATGAATTTGGGTGGAGTAGGCCAAAGATTCATCCTCAAAACAGCCCTCCTCCTCAGAAGACACCAGCACCCCAATTCTCTTGAGTGGGGAAGAAGTTAAAGGAGAAACAGGGTCAGCTGAAGCAGGCTTAAGAACCATGAGTGCATTAAGCAAGCCTTGAGAAAAAAATTTCAAATCTGATTGTGGAGTCTTAGGTGCACAAATGTGCTTGATTTTCTTCTTATTTTTTCATCTGACATCAGCGTGATGGAAAATGGAGGGACCTGACGTAGGCTTACACTCAATATTAGTCGGAATATCCTCCCTGACTAATATCTGAGGGATTCCCCTAGGACCTTCCAAAATAATGAGCCTTGGTTCCCACTGAACATCTGATGTGGATGTCTGCATGGCCTCAGAGGTCATGCCTAAGGTGCATTCCTTGACGGTGTCCAATGCAGTAATCACTGAAGAACTCAAGCCAACCTCCGGACGGACCTCTGGGTCTTCATCGACCTCAAGACAGACGTCACAGGAAGAAGGCACAGCTGAAGATTAAGGCCCTGGCTTCTTGACCTTCCTCTTAAATACAGTCTCAACAGAAGTTCCAGACATACCCTCCATGACGTCCCTCTCTAACCACTTCAGTCACTGATTTTCTAAATAAATCTCAAGGGATGAAAGATAGCTATGTAGTGAAATAAGGACAAAGGTCTGGCAAATAGAGCAAGAGATATGGTCATGTGTAGGCCCCACACAAAAGAGAGACAGGTCATGGCTATCATTGAGTGGAATCTGTCTTAAGATACTAACACTTGCCTTTCCTGGATGACATGAAACCCTCACAACAGACAGCAGTAGCAAAAGAAAAGAAATGAACCCCAACAGGGCACTTATCTGAAAAGTAGACCAGCAGCAAATGACTCGGGTGCACATATCCAATGATGGAAGATGGTCCTTGGATTGTGGCAGAGAAGTTCTAAGGACTGTTCATCCGGACATCACTTTTATGGCCGACATTCTCCTTAGTCATTCATGCGATGTCTCACACACTGGCAGTACTTAAAAGCTCTTGTATACTGGCCGGACGTTAGGTCGCCCATGGTGGAGGACTCCCTCATGTAAAGAATCCTGCAACATTAGAATAGAAGGACATCATGTGATCTGTAAGTGTCCTAGGTAAACCTTATACATCCTGGACAACGGGTCAGCAAAAGTGCTTATTGTGAAGCTCAAATATATAATTTTTTAGCAACTTTTTTGCCCCTGCTAACTGCGGACCATGGACCCTCTCTTGGTCAAATGGGCCATTTGTTACCCTTACTAGGCAAGAGTTAACTGAGAGGGTTATCTTCAAGAGAGGGTTATCTTCAAGACAGTCACTGGGGTGGTTTGAAGCTTTTGTTTTTCTCCTCTTGCTTGTATTCCTGGAAGAGACATGGGTCATGCCCTTTCACATAACCCCCCCCCCCCTTGCCTGGCTTCTCCAGTGCAAGGGACAACAAATCGAATCATATAATAATAATAATAAATATTTAATGTTATAGCAAATGCCTAATCTTAATAATCAGCCTATCTTCTTTGAGACAGTTTCAACCCATAAAAACCTGCATAACATGTCCCAAGAAGTCAGTACTACATGTGAAGAAATGAAGTCCTTGACATTCATTTAGAAAACCAGACCTTGCGGGACAGTCTTGTTAATATCTACTTTGAACTTGATATGTGACCTCCAGACTAAACCACTTGGTGGAAAGTATGAACCCTGCAAAACACAACAGAAACAATGCAGGTGGTGTGCAGTAAATGTTCCCTGTACTTGCACAAGTGTACCTTAACTGACACAGAAGGAATTTTAGTCAGTATACAACTGCAAAGTGCAGGGAAACAACCTTACTGATGGTGATTTTACCCAGCAATTTGTCTTCCTTAAGCAATGGAAACAATCCACTTGGTGAACGAGTACAGTCTTATGGTGCACAGCTCTATGTACAATTAATCTCTTGTGCAGTGCTTCTGTAGGATTAGCATACTCCAGATGCACACTCACAAATGCATGACAACAGTGTAATCATTTGAAAAACTACATAACTGTGCATAAAATTATTCCATCCACAAGCAAAAATAAGTTTCTTTTCATAAGAAAGTGGCCAAAATTCTGAACTTTTTGAATTAAAACAGAAAACAAAATAATTTTCCAAGGAAGGATATGTATCTTTCCCAACACCTGTGGTTCAGAAGAATGCAAATTAAGATATGCAGTCCTGGCCAAGTGCAATCTTGGGACCAACAATGTAATGGGCAGCTTCAGGAAAAGGATTCATTTTACAATGTACACACTACCATTAGCATGGAAAGAGAATGTAAAGGGTCTTTTTTTTGAAGTGCAGACAGCTAGTGGTATAAGGACAGAATGATGAGTGGATTCAGTTCCAGCTGCACTAACACCCTCAGAGGAGAGTGGGCGAAATGTTGAGGGAACTGCTCAGCTATCAATCATAGTTTGTCCAGATGAGGTCTAAAATGGCAAACCACTAGCAGTCTGGGACAACACTGGCCTTTCATTATCCTTGCTCCTGCATCTGAAATAACTGTGTGTATTTTCTTCAGTCTTTTTACCAGTTGTTTAAACATCTTATTAATGGGTTATTTTAATATCAATATGATTTTTGCACTGATACCCTCCATGCTTTGAAGGCTACATTATTTTACAGCTACTTCTATAACTGCATCTAATTATTTTTACATCTATGCATTACACTAATGGAATTTATTCACTTTCCTGTGTGTGGGGCCTTATGATAAAAAGCAGAGCTACCATAAAAGTTCTCTTTATCTTGGTGTTTTGACTTTGCATGCTGTTATACTTCAACTTTGCTGAGGCAGATCAGATTTCTGCATATTGTGTGGCCAGTACCTGAGCAGTCTAGAAGTCTGCATTACCCTACTACTGTTAGTAGTCATAACTTGTGTATTCTAGAAGCTACTGATGTTGGTTTTCATTACATGGGTGGCACAAGTTTCAGCCATCTTGGTTCTGACTGTGTAAAGTCCTCCTGATCCAGTGGCTTAAGGATTCTAGAACTCTTGAAGCAAATTTTACACTTCTTTGAATGAAATAATGGAAACTCAAAATATGGCACTGAGGCGCACTGTAAAAGAATATTTTTATATTGGCTTTTTGCCGTCATGCCTGTTAATAATTGAGCCTTCCCAATCAGTGATGAACCCATTTGTTCCCCATCCATACTGGGTATCCCCCCACATATATGCAACAGACAACCAGTGAGGCTGTCATCCAGGCACACATGGAGGTGGGTGAGTGCTCTCAGACATTTCAGCAATGAGGGCATTTTGAATTACTCCCTTATCCTACCCAAAGTGGTATACAAAGCTGCACTGATATTTATATGACTTACAACACATTTATTTAGGCATCTGTAATATATTCATTCTTGTTGTAAATAACATAATGTAATGTTTTATTTATTCAATTCCATACCTAGTCTATATTTTGTACATGCAATTTGTCAACTGCTTTATTTGTTCTATTGTTTTTTTTTTTCATTTTTCGTACACATACCTGCATTACTGTCGTTGCTATTTTGGTGTTGTGACTGAAAAGGGTTTCTAGACTAGTTCATTCACCCAGCTAACAAAAGATGGATGGATGGGTGTATAGACAGTTAGACAATGTAGGCACCTTCCCTATCACCATAACGACTCATACTGCTTTCCTCATGTGTGTGTATGTTTTCACACATATGCTTACAAGGACTACTGTCAAAAATGTGGGACAGACAAGCTCACATCCTTAGTCCTGGCCTTTGGTCTCCACTTGCACAGTGGCTATCAACCAACTGATACTGCTACTTCACTCCGTCCACAAAGGATGAGCAAACTTGGTCTATTCACTTCCACCCTCCCTCACCTATCTTCCAGCCCATAAGTCACTATTCAAACTCTGATCATCAGACTCATAGCCAAGACTTCATCCCTCCACACCACAGGGCCTGGCAAGCAGCCTGTAAATAATGGTCTGTACACATTATAGGTAAAACTCTGACACAGCAATGGTGGTAGTCTTAGTAAAAGTTGCTTTGTGTATATTAGGGGGTTGCCTAGTATACTACTCAAAATTTCAGGAAATCATACATCCACATGTCGAAAGTTCAGTACTTATCTGTTTTAGTGACAGATATTCTGTCAACATAATGTTTTACCCAGCTGACATCAGCTGGGTACAACAACCCTATGTTTCTTATGCTTAGTCAAACACTCTGCTTATGCAAAGCTGACGAGGTCATAACAAGGCCGAAATATGCATATCCATAGCTAGTGGGGTTTGGCTTTATTGGCCGGAAATTGTCCATTAAAACGACTTCAAATGTAAAAGTCATGGGCAATCAGAATCGCCATACAGCTGAAACACCTGATGTTCATAAGGTCATTTGCATACATCCCATGTGCCTCTGTTACAGGAGGTTTGGGAGGTCATTCATTGGAAGTTCTAGCTTGATTCTTCTTTTTGGAACAGCAGCCAAATCCCAAGGGCAGTATGGGACATACATAATACCTAAAGCAGATCAATACTTGAGAACAAAACAAAACTGGGAAAAATAAAGAGTGCACACTAATATCTTATCACTACTGACAGTCCTAGCAAAGTGAGATTTGGTAGTTTCAAATGAATAAAAGAAGCTGATCCACCCACATTAAATAATGAAAGTATTGGTACTGCATTGTACTATATTGTATTACTATGTTCTTCAAAGCAAAACAGAACAAATGTCACAAACACAGTAACAAAGTAGGTGCAGAGAAGCACCTTACGACAGTATGTACTCTTCTTCTTCTTTCGGCTCTTCCCGGTTAGGGGTCGCCACAGCGGAACTCCGGTCCGCTAATGATTGGCAGTAAATTTTTACAGTGCCGAGCTGCCAGCTCCACGCCCAACCTTCAATGTAGGCATGCCCATTCTATGCATGTCTTTCGAACGCCACTCGACCGCGGGGAGGACATGCAGACTCCACACAGAAGGCACTCCAACAGAGAATCGAAAGGGAGAACCTCTTGCTGTGAGGCGACAACGCTACTGCTGCACCACCACGGCTTACGACAGTATGTACTCTAGTCAATATAAATAATTGGCTTCTATTTTGTACATAAAAAAGAGTTTTTCTACAGTAAGTTAGACATATTTCTATCCTGTTGCTTTTCTGAGACATTTCACACTTTCCTGACTTTGTTCAGGGGCAGGAAAAGTACAGCTGCATCCCACTTACCATAACTGTAGATGTTTGAGCAAATCACTGTTGCAGCACTAATTATTGGATCTTCCTGCCATGTACAAGCCAGTGTATTTCTTTGTGCCAGTCCCAAGCCCAGATAAATGGGGAGGGTTATGTAAGGAAGGGCATCTGGTGTAAAATATTTGTCAGATAAAACATGCAGACAAAAATTCAGATTTCCATATCAGATCGGTCGAGGTCTGGGTTAACAACGACCACCTCCAGTACTGTTAGCCAACAGTGTGCTGGTGGAAATTGGGCTACTGTTGGCTGAAGGAGATGGAGAAGAAGAGGGGGAAGGCATGCCTGGAAGCAGGAGGAGAAGATTGAAGTTAGGAGTGTGGAAGTGAGGGTTGGAACTTTGAATGTTAGCAGTATGACTGGTAAAGGGAGGAGAGATAGCTGATATGATGGAGAGAAGGAAGGCTGACATATTGTGCATGCAAGAGACCAGATGGAAGGGGAGTAAGGTCATGTGTAACGGAGGTGGGTTCAAATTGTTCTACCATAGTGTGGATGGGAGGAGAAATGGGGTAGGGGTTATCCTGAAAGAACAGTATATCAAGAGTGTTTTAGAGGTGAAAAGAGTTTTGGTGATATTTATGAGGATGGAAACTGATGGTCTGATAATGAATGTTGTTATTGCATACTCTCCACAAGTTGGGTGTGATGGCAGAGAAAGAAAAATTCTGGAACGAGTTGGATGAAGTGGTGGAGAGTATACCCAAGGGTGAGAGAGTGGTGATTGAAGCAGATTATAATGGGCATGTTGGTGAAGGGAACAGAGGGGATGAGGAGGTGATGGGTAGGTATGGTGCTAAGGAGAGGAATGCAAAGGGTCAGATGGCAGTAGATTTTGTGAAAAGGATGAACGTGGCTGTGGTGAATACATATTTTAAGAAGAGGGAGGAGCAAAGGGTGACATACAAGTGTGAAGGAAGATACACACAGGCAGATTATATCCTATGCGAGAGGGCCAGTCTGAAGGAGATTAGAAAATGCAAAGTGGTGACAGAGGAAAGCGTAGTTAGGCAGCATAGGATGGTGGTCTGTAGGATGACACTGGCAATCAAGAGGAAGAGAGTGAGGGCAGTGCCAAGGATCAAATAGTGAAAATTGAAAAAGGATAACTGTAAGGTGGAATTCAGGGAAGAGTTAAGACAGGCACTGGGTGGCAGTGAAGAGTTACCAGACAGCTGGGCAGCCACAGCAGTGGTGATAAGGGAGAAAGGTGATTGGTGTGACATCTGGACAGAGGAAGGATGACAAGGAGACCTGGTGGTGGAATAAGGAAATATAGGAGCGTATACAGAGGAAGAGATTGTTGAAGAGGAAACAGGATTGTCAGAGAGATGAAGAAAGCAGATAGGAGTACAAGGAGATGAAGTGCATGGTGAAGACAGAGCTGGTGAAGGCTAAGGGATAAGGTGTAGGGCAAGTTGTACGAAAGGCTGGACACTAAGAATTGAGAAAAGGACCTGTACTGATTGGCTACACAGAGGGACCAAGTTGGGAAAGACGTGCAGCAGGTTAGGGTGATAAAGGATAATGAGGGAAATGTACTCATAAGCGAGGAGAGTGTGCTGAGCAGATGGAAAGAGTACTTTGAGGGGATGATGAATGACAGAGAAAAGACTGGATGATGTAGGGATAGTGAATCAGGAAGTGCAACGGATTAGCAAAGAGGAAGTAAGGACAGCTATGAAGAGGATGAAGAACATAAAGGCTGTTGGTCCAGATGACATACCTGTGGAAGCATGAAGGTGTTTAGGAGATATCAGTGGGGTTTTTAACCAGATTGATTAACAAAATCTTGGAAAGTGACAGGATGCCTGAGGAATGGAGAAACGTATCGGTACCAATTTTTACGAAAAAGGGTGATGTGTAGAGCTGTAGTAACTACGAAGGGATAAAACTGATCAGCCACAACATGAAAGTAGTGGAAGCTAGGTTAAGAAGGGAGGTGATGATTAGTGAGCACCAGTATGGTTTCATGCCAGGAAAGAGCACTACAGATATGATGATTGCTCTGAGGGTGTTGATGGAGAATTATAGAGAAGGTTAGAAGGAGTTACACTGTATCATTGTGGACTTATAGAAAGCATAGGATAGGGTGCCTAGAGAGCAGCTGTGGTCTGGTGTGGCAGAGAAGTATGCAATAGTGGTACAGGATATGTACGAGGGCAATATTACAGTGGTGAGGTCTATGGTACGAATGATAGATGCGTTCATGGTGGAGGTGGGATTACACCAAGGATCAGCTCTGAGCCCTTTCTTATTTGCAATCCTGATGGGCAGGTTGACAGACCACATCAAACAGGAGTCCCAGTGGACACTGATGTTTGCGGTTGATATTGTGATTTGCAGTGAGAGTAGAGAACAAGTTGAGGAGATCATGGAGAGGTGGAGATATGCTCTGGATAGGAGAGCAATGAAGGTCAGCAAGACTAAGACAGAATATTTGTGTGTGAATGAGGGAGAGGACAGAGGAATGTTGAGGATGCAGGGAGCAGAGTTGGTGAGGGTGGATCAGTTTAAATATTTGAGATAAACAGCTCAGGGTAATAGTGAGCGTGGAAGAGAGGTGAAGAAGAGAGTGCAGGCAGGGTGGAGAAGAGTGTCAGGAGTGATTTGTGACAGATGGATACCAGTAAGAGTGAAAGAGAAGGTCTACAAGATGGTAGTGAGACCAGTGGCAATGATGAAAAGATAGGAGTCACAGCTGGAGGTGGTGGAGTTAAAGATGTTAAGATTTGCATTGGGTGTGATGAGGATGGACAGGATTAGAAATGAGTACATTAGAGAGTCAGTTCAAGTTAGACGGTTTGGAGACACAAATCAGAGAGGTGAGATTGCGTTGGTTTGGAAATATGCTGAGGGATACTGGGTAAATTGGGAGAAGGATGCTAAGGATGGAACTGCCAGGTAAGAGGAAAAGAGGAAGGCCTAAAATAAGGTTTATGGATGTGGTGAGAGAGGATGTGCAGGTGGTTGGTGTGACAAACCAAGAAACAGTCGAAAAGAAGAAATGGAAACAGACGGTCTGCTGTAGCGACCCCCAATGGGAGCATCCGAAAAGAAAAGAAAAAGATGCATCATCAAATAGTTTTCATAGTCAATGTTGTAGTACTGATTCCTGCGTCTTCCAGCCATGCAGAAGCCCATTACTGGCCACATTTCCAGAGTCTTTACATCATTCCTAGCTGATGGACATCCTAAGACTGATGACTAGATGTCAGAGTACAAGGGTGTCTGTCAGTGACACCTAAAGTTCTTTCTAGCTGAACAGTCTGATGTCCTTCACTTATGTTTGGTACAATCACAGTTCTTCAGTCAGCTGGTGTTTCCAGAGAACCTTTTTCCAGTGAGATAGTAGTCCAATTGGGAAATTTCTCTACTAATTTAAAGCTCAAGAAAGTCAATAACTCCTTGAAGTGTGGGAAGCAAATCTTGAATAAAGATTTTCACTCACTTTGTCTGTTCTGCTTGGGGCCTCAGTAAAATGACTCGAACTGTCCTGACTGTGCAAAATTCCATATAAAAAGTTTCAAATGGAGGGCTGATGTACTTGCTGCCCATATGGAGTCCTCTTCTTTGGCATCCTTGACGGTTTCACAATCCACTACTACAACATAATCTCCAAAGACTCCAGTGTTCAATCGAGTTACTCCCTAAAAAAACAGAAAGACAAAAAGATAAAGGACCCTGACGTTACCAACTATAGATCTTAAGAAGAAATATTATTTAGGTGAGGTGTCTTTGAAGCCCCCTGAATCAGGCAACTCCTAGGCCTGAACCCTTTGGCATGATCCCCTTGGGAGGCTGCCATGTTTCCAGCATACCTACGAATGCCACCACGGCTCACACTTGACTTTGTAAATTGACTGTGTATCCCAGTGCTTGAAGCAAGTAAATGACCCTTTGTAAATCTGTTGTCAGCTTGCTTTTGTTGTCTCCTTGTATCAGGCAGTCGTCCAGGTATGGATAAATTTGAATTCCCTGTAGTCTGCAATGGGCGATTACTGATGCCAGGCATTTTGTGAATACTCTGGGCAGTAGATAAGCCAAAGGGCAATGCTGAGAATTGATAGTGCTCTGATCCTGCAAGAAATCTGAGGTATCTTCTGCAGATTGGTCGAATGGGGACGTGCAGGTATGCCTCCTTGACATCTAGAGTTACCAGCCAACACTCCTTGCCCAGCATGGGAAGAAGTTGCTGTAGGGTCAGCATTTTGAATTTTGGGACAATGATGTAAGTATTCAGGGTGGACAGGTCTAGAATTGGTCTCCAACTTTTTCCTTTCTTGAACTAGGAATAGTCTGGAGTAGAACCCCTTTCCTTGCTCTGCTGTTGGCACTTTCTCCACAGCTCTCATGTTTGCTAACTCCATTATCTGTTGTAGAGCCTCTGTCTTTTGATTTGGAGGTAGATTTGGCATTCCTCTTTGTCTGGTAAAGTGTGGAAGTGGAACCGGTAACCTTGATCTATGGTTCGTAAAATCCACTTGTCCTTTGTTATGTGGTGCCAGTTTTTGAAAATAAGGTTAGCTTTCCGCCTAGAGGAGCTGCTATTTGTTCCCTGGTAGGCGGGTTTAGGATTAAGTCACTGTGGCTGTGTTGATGTAGTGGCAGGTGTTGAGTCTGTGCCTCTGTTGTTACCTTGCCACTGTCGTCCTCTGTAGGCACCTCCTCTGGATTGGTTTCTGCGTCTGGAACGTCTATTCCTGCCCCCTTGAGGTCTTGTGGCGGCAGGAAAGGACCAATTTTTGGCAGGCCAGTTCCTGCTAAACCTTGGGGGTTGAACCTGCAAGAAATCTTTGACTGTCTGGACTGATTTTGCCTTTTCTTCCATTTTCTTCATAACCTGCTGGGCAGGTGTACCAAACAAACTTGTTTTATCCATAGGAGCATCTAGCAATTTAGATTTAACATGATCCGTAAAGCTTGCTCCTTTAGCCATGCATGCCTTCTAATTACAGTGCCAGTCATGGCTGATCTAAATGAAGCCTCCAGTGCATCATAGCCACATTTTAAAGAATGGTTACTAACCTGCTGTATGTTATTTACCATTTCTAATACATATTTCTTATCAAGAGATTCATCAGTGGTTAGCTTTTTAGTTAACTGATCAAGCATAAACTCTTGGTATTGTATCATGTGAAACTGACAGTTTAAAGCTCTAGCTGAGAGAGTGGCTGAAGTGTAAACCTTTTACCCCATCTGTCTAATGACCTTGCTTCCCTTTCAGAAGGAACAGGGTTTTTATCTATGGGCGCGGGTACTGCCTTGGGACCCTGGGAAATAGTTTCGGGGGCTGCAAGAGGGGCCTTGTAAAGGTGGTGATGAGTATCTGGCACCCTGTAAAAGCTGTCTGGTTTGGCAGGGGCTGGGGTGAAGAATCTGGAGCGGTGCAGACATCATTGAATGCATCATCCACCACAGAGAGAACAGGTTGTATAGCTAAGGGCCTATCCTGTGGAAGGTGCAAAAAGTCCTAAGTCTTTTCTGGAGTCTGAAAAATCCTGTTGCTGCCATTGGAACTGTTCTCGCATGGCATGCAAGGTTTCCCCAAAGGAGAATTCTTCTGGTGGGGAAGCAGCTGGAATGGATTCTTCAGCATCAGAATCTTCAAAATTGGAGAAAGGAGCCTCTGGCTGGTCAGTTATGTCTGATTCATCAGCAGAATCATCAGAGGACACTGGCTCAGGGGGCTCTGCCCTAGGTCTCTTCTCTGGGGGCTGAGAGGCCCTGTCTGGGTGAGATTGAGATCCTCTAATTAATGAAATTAAATCTTCTGCCAAAGTAAGCATTTGAGAACTAGAAGAGGGCCTGGTTGAGGAGGGTTTAACAGGCACTGCTTTAGTAGTCTTGGCTGCTTTAGCCCTGGCGAAGGCCTTAATGGACATGGCTGCTGGAGGCCTAGCAGCACCACGTGCTGGGGTAGAGACATCCAAGGAATGGTGTCTGATAAGTCAGTGGTAAGCACCGTAGTGGGTAAAATTTCTGAGGCCGATTCAAGAGTGTTAGCAGGGACCTCAGTTGTAGAGATAGATTCAGCTGTATTTTGATCAGTTTTCTCGGTTTCGGCCGGAACCGAGACACTCATGTTTGCTTAACCATGGTTTCGCCGAAACCGCGGACCGCGAGTGTCGGTCTTTTTCTTTGCGTTTTGGCAGAATGCGAGTCGGAGGATCCGACGGCATAATGTACGCAAAATCAGAACCAAAACTGTTCTGCAAACTCCGACCGACGCCTAAGCGTTTCGGTTGAAAGAAGCACAGGACGAACAGGCTGCTACGTGGGCTGGGCCTAAGCAAGGCAGGTAGTAAGAGTGGAAATCTTTATGAGGTATTTGTTTCCCACAGGTTAAACAATTATTAACTTTTCTGACATCGGCTGAGGCAAGAAAGAGTCCCCAACGGGGTACTTAGCTTTAGAAGTCTTCGAAGTAGTATTCGGTAGAAGTAATCTCTGGATCCGACCGACCGGCACTTCCGACCAGGTTCTGCTTGGCGCCACGCGCAAGAAAGACTGAAGAAAATGGCGTCGGCTGATGCTTTTATACCCGAAGACCAACAGAGATGACGTCGGGTGAAGTGCGACATCAGCCGAAGCCGGACCCGGACTTTGGAATCCGGCCGACTGAAGGGCTGCCTGACGACAGGACAACCCAGTTGTTATGACTGCAGATGCATCCATGAAGGACATCTGATCAGCCACAACATGAAAGTAGTGGAAGCTAGCTTAAGAAGGGAGGTGATGATTAGTGAGCAGCAGTATGGTTTCATGCCAGGAAAGAGCACTACAGATATGATGATTGCTCTGAGGGTGTTGATGGAGAATTATAGAGAAGGTTAGAAGGAGTTACACTGTATCATTGTGGACTTATAGAAAGAATAGGATAGGGTGCCTAGAGAGCAGCTGTGGTCTGGTGTGGCAGAGAAGTATGCAATAGTGGTACAGGGATATGTACGAGGGCAATATTACAGTGGTGAGGTCTATGGTACGAATGATAGATGCGTTCATGGTGGAGGTGGGATTACATCAAGGATCAGCTCTGAGCCCTTTTTTATTTGCAATCCTGATGGGCAGGTTGACAGACCACATCAAACAGGAGTCCCAGTGGACACTGTTTGCGGTTGATATTGTGATTTGCAGTGAGAGTAGAGAACAAGTTGAGGAGATCATGGAGAGGTGGAGATATGCTCTGGATAGGAGAGCAATGAAGGTCAGCAAGACTAAGACAGAATATTTGTGTGTGAATGAGGGAGAGGACAGAGGAATGTTGAGGATGCAGGGAGTAGAGTTGGTGAGGGTGGATCAGTTTAAATATTTGAGATAAACAGCTCAGGGTAATAGTGAGCGTGGAAGAGAGGGAAAGAAGAGAGTGCAGGCAGGGTGGAGAAGAGTGTCAGGAGTGATTTGTGACAGATGGGTACCAGTAAGAGTGAAAGAGAAGGTCTACAAGATGGTAGTGAGACAGTACAGTTTTGTACCTACCATAAATGTAGATGTCCGATAGGTATGCATCTGCAGTCATAACATATGGGTTGTCCTGCCTCAGGCAGCCCTTCGGTCGGCCGGATTCCAAAGTCTGGGTCTGGCCTCGGCTGATGTCGCACTTTCCCCGACATCAGAGCGTCTGGGGTATAAAAGCATCAGCCGACGCCATTTTCCTCAGTGTTTCTTGCCCCAGATGCCAGGTGCCCTCTAGGAAGGCCAAATTTGGAGGAGTGCAGTAAAATTCCAAACATTTTCCAAAAAATATATACATATATATATATACAAACAAATACACCATAATAGATCCCCCAGCCAGCTAATGGAGGGGTAAGTACCCTAGGAATACCACAGAGGGGAAGGAGGGAGAGTAACCCTGACTGCAGATGCATACCTATCGGACATCTACATTTATGGTAGGTACAAAACTGTACTATGTCCTTCAAGGATGCATCTGCAGTCATAACATATGGTTAGACTACTATAGCCAATCTGGTGGAGGAGGTACTAAGAAAAGGATGGTGTAGTTAAGATCCCTTGCAGGACTGCTGTAGCAAAACCCGCTCTGGATCTGGAGTATAAAGGTAAATTGTAATGTTTGGCAAATGTATGCATGGAGCTCCATGTAGCAGCTTCTAAAATGTCCTTGGTAGCCACCCCTCTTAGGAAGGCTGTAGTGGTGGCTGTGGCCCTTGTTGAATGAGGCCTGATGTTTGCAGGAACTGTCTTTCCATGAAAGGAGTAACAAAATCGAATGCAATTTCCTATCCACTTTGAAATTGTCTGTTTGGAAATTGCTTTTCCTTGTACCCCAGCAGCATATGCTACAAGGAGTTGGTCAGTTTTTCTGAAACTTTTAGTTCTGTCCAAGTAGTAGCGTAGTTGTCTGTGTATATCCAGAGTGTGTAGAAGTTTTTCCCTCTGTTTTGTGGATTTGGGAAGAATGTAGGCAAGTGAATAGCTTGGTTCAGGGATACCCTAGATACCACCTTTGGCATAAAAGTAGGATTGGTTCTTAGTCAGACTCTGTCCTGATGGAAGATAAGAAATGGCTGTACTGCCATTAAAGCTTGTAACTCAGATACTCTTCTTGCTGAAGTTATGGCCAGAAGGAATGCAGTTTTCCAAGACAGAAACTGTAGATCCGTCGATGCTGCTGGTTCAAAGGGAGGAAGTGTTAGTTTCTCCAGCACAAAGTTGAGATCCCAAGTAGGTAAAGGGGGTTTTCTTGGAGGATTGATGTTTTTGATCCCTCTCAGAAATTGTCTGAGGAGAGGGTGCGAGAAGATAGGTGGATCCACATTGTATTCTGCTGAAATTGCTGAGGCATGAATCTTTATGGAAGAATAGGACAGGCCGTTGTGGAACAATTCTGCTAAGTATTCCAGAATATGTGTTATAGTCGCCACTGTCACATCTAAGCCTTTTGTTGTGCTCCAAATGAGAAATCTTTTCCATTTTGCTGAGTATGTCTTCCTTGTGGAAGGCCGTCGAGCTTCCATAATAATGTCCTTTACTCTCTGTGATAAGTTATTGTGAGGGGGATTTATGAAATTTTCCAGACAGTTAGTTGCAATGTTTTCAAGTTGGGATGCATGATCTTGAAGTTGTTCTGCGTCAGAAGAAGAGGCCATAGGGGGAGAGGCCATGGTTTCGCCTGTGACAAGCTCCTCAGTAGTGGGTACCAGTGCTGCCTTGGCCAGTCTGGAGCTATCAGAATCACTCTTGGCTGTTCTGCCCTGATCTTCAGTAAAACCTTGGACATTAATGGGAGAGGTGGGAAGGCATATATTTTTAGAGCTTTCCAGCTGAAAGAGAGGGAGTCCACCCTCCAAGCTTTTGGGTGATACGTCCTTGAGCAGAATGTCTTCAGTTGATGGTTGTGGGGGGAAGCGAACAGATCTATCTCTGGCTGTCCCTATGCTTTTGTTATGAGTAGGAAGATATCTGGGTGCAGCATCCATTCGTGTGCATCCATGGTAGTTCTGCTTAAGCTGTCTGCCAGTAAATTTTCTTTTCCTGCCACAAACTGGGACTGTAGTTGGATATTGAGTTTCAGGCACAGCTCCCATAGATTCATAGTCAGCCTGCATAGGGGGTAGGAATGTGTGCCTCCCTGCTTGTTTATGTACCACATGACTGTGGTGTTGTCTGTCCTTATTAACAGGTGACCTTGATGGAGGAAAGGTTTGAAGGCCTTGATTGCGTGCATCACTGCCAGCATTTCCTTTTGGTTTATGTGCATGCGCAGCTGTCCTTGAGACCATAGGCCTTGGATACATTTGCCCTCCATGTGTGCTCCCCATCCTCGGTCCGAAGCGTCCGTGGTGATGGTTTGCTTTGTTCTTGGTTTGTTGAAAGGCAACCCTTTGTTGGACTGGCAGGCATGAGACCACCACAGGAATTCCTTTTGAAGGCAAGGAATAATTGGTATCAAAGCTTCTAAACTGTGACTGTGCTGAGACCATACACTCCTTAGGTACCATTGTAATTTTCTCATATGCAGCCTGGCCTGTGGAATCAGAATTATGCAGGATGCCATGTAACCCAGGGCCTGCAGGATTTTCCTTGCAGTTAGCTGAGTTTGTCTTGTCAGATTCATGAAGTAATCCGAAGTTGTTTTATTTTCTTCTGTGAGAAATGCCATTTGGGTGGTTGTGTCTAGATCTGCACCCAAAAAGGTTATCCTTTGGGATGGAACAAGTCTTGATTTTTGGATGTTGACTGTGTATCCCAAGGCCTGTAGTAGGTGGATGGCATATGCCAAGTCCTTTATCAAATTTTCCTTGTTGTCCGCTTGTATAAGGCAGTCGTCCAGATATGGGTAGATTTGAATCCCCTGAAGTCTGCAGTGTGCAATTACTGATGCCAGGCATTTCGTGAATACTCTGGGCGCAGTAGATAAACCAAAGGGCAATGCTGAGAATTGATAATGCTCTGATCCTGCAAGAAATCTGAGGTGTCTTCTGCAACTTGGTCGAATAGGGACATGCAGGTATGCCTCCTTGAGATCTAGAGTCACCAGCCAATTCTCCTTGCCCAGCATAGGAAGAAGTTGCTGTAGGGTCAGCATCTTGAATTTTGGCACAATGAGGAAAGTATTTAGTGCGGACAGGTCGAGAATAGGCCTCCATTGATTTTCTTTTCTTGGAACAAGGAATAGTCTGGAGTAGAATCCTTGACCTTGTTCTGAAAGAGGTACCTTTTCTATGGCTTTCATTTGAAGTAAGTTGTTGATCTGCTGCAAAGCCTCTGCCCTCTGATTTGGTGGCAGGTTTGGCATTCCGTTTCTTCTTGGCAAAGTGTGGAAGTGGAACCTGTATCCTTTGTCTATTATTTGCAGTGTCCATGTGTCCCTTGTAATAAAATGCCAGTTTTTTGAGAATAAAGAAAGCTTTCCGCCCAAGGGTGCTTCCAATTGAGTCCTGGTAGGTGGAATCAAAGTGAAGTCATTGTGTCTGTCCTGGAGTAGTAGTTGTTGTTGCTGTTGCTGCACTACCTCTCTGGTTGGTAGGCTGCCACTGACGGCCTCTGTAGGAGCCCCTAGCTTGCCCTATAGCAGAATCTCGGTGGCTGTACTTTCAGAAAATCCTTAACTGTTTGCACAGATTTAGCCTTTTCTTCAAACTTCTTTAAGACCTCCTGAGCCGAGGAGCCAAATAATTTTTGTTTTTCCATTGGAGCATCCAGGAGTTTAGCTTTAACATGGTCTGGCAGGGATTGTTCCTTCAGCCAGGCATGCCTACGAATAACTGCCCCAGTCATAGCTGACCTTCATGAAGCCTCCAGTGCATCATAACCACACTTTAAGAAATGATTACTAACCTGCTGTGAGTTATGTACGAGGTCCTGAAGGGATTTACGGTCAAGGGGTTCAGAAGAAGAAAGTTTCTTATTCAGTTCATCTAACAAATACTCTTGTTACTGTATCATATGAAATTGACAATTTAATGCCCTCACAGAAAGAGTTGCAGAAGTATATACCTTCTTTCCCCATCTCTCTAAAGCTCTAGATTCCCTTTCAGAAGGGAGAGGAGTTTTGGCAGTGGCAGCTGCAACCCCTTTAGGGCCCTGAGAAATAGTGTCTGGGTCTGCGGAATGGGCCTTATACAGATGGAAATGAGAATCCGGGACCCTGTAGTATCTATCAGGTTTGGCAGGTGCCGGGGGGAGAGTATCAGGGGCTGTACTAACATCATTGTACACATCATCAATAACAAGCAAAACAGGAGGTATAGCTAAGGGCCTATGTTGAGGCAAATGCAAAAAGGTCCTTAATCTCTTTCTAGAATCAGAAAATTCCTGACCCTGCCATTGAAAATGCTCTCATGGAATGTAGAGTCTCACCAAAAGAAAACTCTTCAGGAGGGGAGGTCAAGGAATAGATTCTTCAGCATCAGAATCCTCATAGGGGGAATAAGCCTCCTCCTGGTGGTCTGTTAACTCAGATCCATCCGTAGACTCATCTGAAGAGTGTTGGTCAGAGGGCTCAGTCCTGGGCCTTTTGTCTGTTGGTGGGTGAGAGCCCCTGTCCGGGTGAGGCTGAGAACCTCTAATTAAAGAAATAAGATCCTCTGCAAGGCTGAGGATCTGAGAACTAGAAGAAGAAGGCCTCTGGGAGGTGGTTTTGGGAGGCAAAGCTTTAGTAAGTTTGGCAGCTTTAGCCCTGGAAAAGGCCTTAATGGACATGGAAGCAGGGGGTCTAGCTGCCCCACGTGCAGGAGTAGATTTGTCCAAAGGTATGGTGTCGGACATTTCCTGGACACTGGTTTCGGTAGGAAGCTCGGTAGCTGACTCAGCCGGGGCCTCCAGGGCCGCGGTGGTCGGTAGAGTGGATTCGGTTAAAGGAAGCTCCGAGGACTTGGTTTCGGCCGAAACCGAGACACTCGCGGTAGGCCTTACCGTTGTTTCAGCCAAAACCGCGGGCTGCGAGTGTCGGTCCTTGTCCTTCCGTTTTTTCACCAAATGCGAAGTCGGAGTCTCCAATGGCATCTTATATGCGAAATTAGCCCCAAAGAATTCCTCTGCAAACTCCGACCGAAGTCTAAGAGTTCGTCGGTTGAAGGAAGCACAGGCTGAACAGGCCGAGACATCGTGGTCTGGGCCCAAGCAAGGGAGGCAGTAAGAGTGGAAATCCTTATGAGGTATTTGTTTCCCACAAGTTAAACAATTATTTACTTTATCTGACATCGGCTGAGGCAAGAAAGAGTCCCCAACGGGGTACTTAGCTTTTTCGAAGTCTTCGGTAGCTGAATTTCTTCTTATCACAGGATCTGACCGACCGGCACTTGCGAATTGCTTCTGCTTCGGGCAACGCGCGGCAAGAAAGACGGAGGAAAATGGCGTCGGCTGATGCTTTTATACCCCAGACGCTCTGACGTTGGGGAAAGTGCAACATCAGCCGAGGCCAGACCCAGACTTTGGAATCCAGCCGACCGAAGGGCTGCCTGAGGCAGGACAACCCATATGTTATGACTGCAGATGCATCCTTGAAGGACATCAGTGGCAATGATGAAAAGATAGGAGTCACAGCTGGAGGTGGTGGAGTTAAAGATGTTAAGATTTGCATTGGGTGTGATGAGGATGGACAGGATTAGAAATGAGTACATTAGAGAGTCAGTTCAAGTTAGACGGTTTGGAGACAAAAATCAGAGAGGTGAGATTGCGTTGGTTTGGAAATATGCTGAGGAGGGATACTGGGTAAATTGGGAGAAGGATGCTAAGGATGGAACTGCCAGGTAAGAGGAAAAGAGGAAGGCCTAAAATAAGGTTTATGGATGTGGTGAGAGAGGATGTGCAGGTGGTTGGTGTGACAAACCAAGAAACAGTCGACAAGAAGAAATGGAAACAGACGGTCTGCTGTAGCGACCCCCAATGGGAGCATCCGAAAAGAAAAGAAAAAGATGCATCATCAAATAGTTTTCATAGTCAATGTTGTAGTACTGATTCTTGGGTCTTCCAGCCATGCAGAAGCCCATTACTGGCCACATTTCCAGAGTCTTTACATCATTCTTAGCTGATGGACATCCTAAGACTGATGACTGGATGTCAGAGTACAAGGGTGTCTGTCAGTGACACCTAAAGTTCTTTCTAGCTGAACAGTCTGATGTCCTTCACTTAAGTTTCGTACAATCACAGTTCTTCAGTCAGCTGGTGCTTCCAGAGAACCTTTTTCCAGTGAGATAGTAGTCCAATTGGGAAATTTCTCTACTAATTTAAAGCTCAAGAAAGTCAATAACTCCTTGAAGTGTGGGAAGCAAATCTTGAATAAAGATTTTCACTCACTTTGTCTATTCTGCTTGGGGCCTCAGCAAAATGTCTTGAACTGTCCTGACTGTGCAAAATTCCATATAAAAAGTTTCAAATGGAGGGCTGATGTACTTGCTGCCCATATGGAGTCCTCTTCTTCGGCATCCTTGATGGTTTCACAATCCACTACTACCACATGATCTCCAAAGACTGCAGTGTTCAATCGAGTTACTCCCTAAAAAAACAGAAAGACAAAAAGATAAAGGACCCTGACGTTACCAAGTATAGATCTTAAGAAGAAATATTATTTAGGTGAGGTGTCTTTGAAGCCCCCTGAATCAGGCAACTCCTAGGCCTGAACCCTTTGGCATGACCCCCTTGGGAGGCTGCCATGTTTCCAGCATACCTACGAATGCCACCACGGCTCACACTTCAGCTGGGTCTGAAGTCATTCTGCTGTGGGCCTCAGCTTCCTATGTCTGTGTGCTGTGGCTTGCAAGAGAGACTCCCTCTCTTTCTGATCTTCCAAAGCTACAACCAAAGTTGTGGTCAGATGACCGCATCCTCCAAACACACATTTAAAATTGGACAACCAAACCGAAGTGAATCACTTCCTTTGCCAAGCTAACACCTCCATCCACTTCTTCTCAGACTAAAGTCCAATACCTCCTTAAACGAGCAGAGCAGTTTACGGTCTTCATGAAATCTAGAAAGCCCTCTAATTCTTCCACTCCAACATCTCCCTATTCAAAAGGAGCAGGGAAGTAGCTTTTCAGAAAGAGGAAGACTTCTCTAGCTAAGAGAATGAGGTAGAATTTTCATACTGAAGTCCAATACCTCCTTAAAAGAGCGCAGCAGTTTATGGTCTTCATGAAATCCAGAAAGCCCTCTCATTCTTCCACTCAAAGATCTCCCTATTCAAAAGGAGCAGGGAACTGGCTTTTTAGAAAGAGGAAGATTTCTTTATCTAAGAGGATGAGGTAGAATTTTCTTACTGTAGCCACTTACCACATCCAACTTACCCAGACTCAGACAACACAACTTCTGAAGCGATACCTTATGAAGAACCTTATCAGGAGATAAAAAGGTAAAATAACAACTCTGGTGAATGGTCTTTCCTCCTTAGATGAACTGCAGTGTCCAGGCAGATGAACAAAGAAGAATCCAAAATAAACAATTTATAAGCTAAAGTAACTGTATTAGACTGCAAAGCTTCTATTGGATATCTGCATATGGATAGTATGGAACCTGCAGAATTGACAATAACAATTACTGTGGAGCCTGCCCCATCAATATTAATTAGATGATGAGAATCTATCAATTTAATTTCCAAGAGAAAGCTTTCTTAAATATGAAAGCAATAACATGCGCCAAATGTACATACTGCTCAAATATTGGGAAAATGCACAGACTTGTGGATCTGGGACCCTGAAACTACCTGCCAAATATTTTTGTGCTGACGTTTGTAAAGATATGCAAAGAGAGCCCCACCTCAAGAAAAACTTAACACAATAGTATTTTAACCTTTCTGTGTTAATGAAACAACCAAGGAGGCAGTGAAATCAGATGATAATTTTTATCTCCTTAGGAAGTCAATTCTTCCAAACAGAAGCATTTTACAAGTCTGATCATTTCTTAGTCAAGGCAGTCAATTTGTTTAAGGCACTCTTTGCTAGCATTTGAAAGTTCTTGAACAGATATCCGGCTAAAAATAAAGTAAGTGGTCCAAAATCCTACATAGAAGCTGTAAGGCCTCATTTTGGTAAAGTTAATTTTGTAACCTATTATCTTACAAACTGTAATCTGTTTAAGACATGTTGTACTGTATTATCTTATAAACTGTAATCCATTTAAGAAATGAAGTGCTTGATGAGCTGGGTTAGACACTGTGAGCGTCTATTTAAGGTATACATTTAATTTTACTGTGTACTGTAGTAACAGAACTTATTAACAGATCCCTCTGAACACATAGAAAGAGAAAAAGCATGTTGTAGCCTGTGTCTGTTTTTTACTTAGCATAGTTCTTTTTTATATACTATATAGTATTTGGCTCTTTTTGTTTAAACAACTAAAGGAGATTAAATCTTTTTATGAATATGTACTCTTCTAACTTAGTTTGGAGCTTTCCTCCCGGCCTTTGGACATCTTGGTATCCATGGACACCTTCCCGGTCAACAAATGTAAAATAATAAAAATAAATAAATAAAAAAATATTTTAAAAAAGGTTTCTAAAGTCAAAATGAATAACAAGTGGGGAATAAAAGATAGCAGTGTCTGCCTGCCTAATGCTTGTTTTGTGATGCTGAAAGACAAACTTCTAAGATAAAAAAAGCATATATAAAAAGTGCCTTAAATGCATTTGTTACCAGCCGCCAGGAGATTAATTTCCTAAGACCCCCAAATAATAATAATTAAATAATAATTGTAATTTAATAGCAATAATGGGAAATTTTGCCTTAGTATATGTTGATCAATATGTGTGTATATACTTTTAAGAAGCTATCCTAGGGCTTGCAAAAGTGTATAAATACTGAGCACATGCAAGCCTGACTGTCATTTTGTAGTTAGCTATTGAGATGTAAGCATGTATGTATGTAAGCTCTGATTGTTAACTAGTTTGTTAATATTTAAAGATGCTATCCATCCTGATGTGTTTGTATGTGTTAAAGCATCCGAACGAAACCCCACGCCTTCTTGTTATATGTATTAGAGATAAACGAGTGACATGGTGTCAGAAGTGGGATGTCTAAAGGACATGGTGCCAGGAGTGGCATATCTAAAGGACATGGAGTTAGACGAAGCATACTGAAGGGACATGAGGTCAGAAACAGCTTGGCTAAAACGACCACTTGTTTAGATGCTGGAGGAATATACAAAAGCGGATCATGCTAAATGTCCATACTTCGCAAAACAGGTCAGAAACGAATTTCTGGTAATAAAACTTGCCTAACACAATTTCTCTTTCACATAATATGAACGTGGCATACAGAACATCCTAAATAACTTTCACATAACAAATACGCATATTGATAAAAATATTCAATTACTAGGGAAAATGAAATAAAGTCCGAGCTGCATAAAACGAATAAAACAAGGGGAAACTACTGCATTTTTCAATACATGCTTTGCGAATATATACTTTTCATATTAAGCAAAAATATTTGAGTTATCAGAAGTGTATAACGTTTTTGTATGTTTGTGCAATGTTACAGTAAAACTATTTCACAAAGTGCAGCCATTGAAAGGCATATTTCACAAAGTACAGCCATTACAGAGCAAATTTCGCAAAGTACAGTATTTCGAAGAGTTTATTGTGCATTTGAAAGTTACAAGCTTGCAGAACTGTTTGTTCATACATAATTATAAGGGCCTTGTTTTCAGTGTGTTTGTGTATACTCTGTGGGCATGGCAGCTGGATTTCGAAAACCCAGTTCACTTGTGTTTGACAGTAATATTGCTGAGAACTGGAGAGTGCTTGAGCAAGAGTACAATATTTTCATACAGGCTGCATTGTCTGGTAATGACAACCATACAAAGGCATTTATTCTGCTCAATATAGCTCTATCAGAGGCTACAGACAAGGAAAGCTCATTTGTGTAGGAAGTGCTGTCTATGCTGGAGAGGGGGAAAACTGTCATACTGTTGTACCGTCTGAGTCAAGGGAAGACCCTAAGTGCTTAAAAAAAGAAGTTATGTACTCACCATAACATTCCATCTGTGTTGTCGATCTTTGTTCATTCTTGACAGCTGGGAATCGGTTCCAATCCTCGGAACTGGCTCGGTCATTATACAGCTCACATCAGCCAAAAATTCTTGAGCCAAATTCCTACCCATAATGCCCTTATATATATTACCTCAGATCGAGTTTACAATTACAGCAAGATGAAATAGGTATAACATATGAGAGGAAGCTATGTCTATGGTAAATACCCTATTGCAAGCCCAGGACTAGAGTATGAGCCTCCAGGAAATCTAACAAGAGGAGGAAGGAGGGTGGGATGTCAAGAATGAATGAAGATCGACAACACAGATGGAACGTTATGGTGAGTACATAACATCTTTATCTGATGTTGTAAATCTTTGTTTATTCTTGACAGTTGGGACATAGTCCCCAGCTACCTATACCATGGGTGGCCTTATGGAAGGATATTCCTGAGAAACATAGATCCAAAGGATGTTCTTTCACTGGAGATCATATCCAATTTGTAATGAGTAATGAAGGTATGAGGTGTTGCCCAAGTTGCGGCCGCACATATTTCATCCAGAAAGGCCTTGGAATCAAAGCAGCTGAAGTGGCAATATATCTGGTTGAGTGAACCCTTACAGGTGCAGGTATTTTACAATTCCGTTAAAAAATGAAAGTAACACAATATCTTAGCCATTTTGACAGGGTCACCTTACAAACTGGTTTACTTACCCTTGGTCCTGAAAAGGAGACAAACAGTTGGTCTGAAGTTCTATAGACCTTAGTCCTGTCAAGATAAAATCTCAGCTGTCTGTGGACATCTAACAGATGTAGATGGTACTTGCGTTTGTTTGAAAAATTTGGGAAGAAAACTGGTAAATTAATTTCTGATTGATGTCTTTGACTCTGAGACCACCTTAGGAAGGAATAAAGGGATAATCCTCAAGGACACACTGTCTTTATGGAAGATAAGGTAAGGTGGTGTTTCACAAAGTGCCTGTATTTCTGAAACCCTTCCGGCAAAAGTAATGGCCACTAGAAAGAGTTTTCCAGGAAAAAAATGTGAGATGACAAGTAGCAGATGGCTCAAAGGGGAGTTAACATTAAATACTGCAAGATAAATGTAAGATCTGTAAGATCCCATGGGGGTAAGGGATCCTTTAATGGAGGTTTGATATGCAGAATTCCCTTAAGAAACACTTTGCATAAGAAATGGGAAATTAGGGACTAGTCATTGCAACCATTGTGAAAACTAGAGATGGCTGCTAAGGTAACTAACGGTTGATACTGCTGCTCCCTGGTTAGAGTGTTTCACCAGAAAATCTAAATTTTTTTCAACCAGGGCTGAGAAAGGATCCAAATTATTCTTAAAAGTCCAAACAGAATTTTTTTTTCCATTTACTGGAATACAATTTCTTGGTGGATAGTCTATGAGAAGCCAGAAGAAATTTTCAGACAGGGGAAGTGATATTAGATGGCATGACAGCTAATTGAATTGGAGGAACCAAGCCATGAGCTTTGAGGGAGTGAAGGTCTGGGTGTGACTGCCCTTGGGGGTATGGCAAAAGATCCGAAACTGGGTCCAGAATCCAAGGTTGATGAACCAAGTGGGGCCATAAAAGGGAAACCAAACTTGCTTGGGCTAGAACGGGGCAATGAGGAGTACTGTGGATCTCAACCTCTGGGCTTTCTTCAGAAAAAGGGGGAATGGAGGAAATACATAAAGGAGACCCAAGGGCCAATCTGGGAGGAGAGCATCATTAGGTGACTCTCCCTGTGGAGGGAGTAGGACAAAGTATGCGGTGCACTTGTTGTTTACTGGGGAGGTAAATAGGTTGCAGCAAGGCTCGCCCCAACATCAAAATATTTGTTTTGCCACTTTGGGATGGGATGTGTCTGCTCAACTTGTCCACTATCATGTTGGAACTCCCCAGAATGTGCGTTGCCGTAAGAAAACAGTTAGATAATACTGCCCATTGCCAAACTCTGACAGCTTCCCAGCAAAGGGGGTAGGATTTGGTTCCCCCTTGTTTGTTGATGTACCAGACTACCAACATGTCTGATTGGATTGCAACCATCCCGGAGGAAGAACATTCTAAAAGGCTTGCAACACTAGGAGCACTGCTCTCATCTCCAGGACACTAATGTGCAAGTAGGCCTCTTGAGGAGAACGAGTGCCTTGGACTGTCTTTCCCATATAATGCCACCCCCCAACCTGGGAAGTGTCCATAGTCACTACGGCATTGGGTTAAGGGGGAACAAAGGGCCGTCCCATAAGGATTTCTTCTGACTCCATCCACCAAGACAGATCTTTCTTGCAAGCTTCCGTTATTATGACTGAATGACTTAATGAGTGAGTAAGGATGGATCACTGAAAGGCTAGAAGCCACTGAAGTATTCTCATGTGAAAAGTACAGTTGTGTACACTTACCATAAATGTAGATGTTCGAGTGTATTCACTGTTGCAGTCATTACATTTGGGTAATCCTGTTGGCAGGTTGCCCTCAGCTGGCCTGAATTCCAAAGTCTTGGGTCCTGCGTCAGCTGCTGTCACCCCCTCCCTAACATCAGGTCGTCAGGGGTATAAAAGAAGCAGCCAACACCATTTTCTTCAGTTTTTCTTGCTCCAGATGTCAGGTGCCCCCAAAAAGGGTAGCCAAACTTTATATATAAATATATTCAGAAATACACCAATATAAATTTTACCTTCATCTATAAGCAAATGCACCACATAGGTAGTATAAATCAGAGAAGGAAAGATAAGATCAAAAAGAAAAAAGGGGGAAGGCGGGTGGGTAACCTAGACTGCAACACTGAATACACTTGAACATCTACATTTATGGTAAGTGTACACAACTGTATTATGTTCTTCGTGTTTCACTGTTGCAGTCATTACATTTGGGTAGAGTCCCAAAGCTATGATTGGGAGGTTGAAACTAGACAGCAGTAGGAGCGGCTATGAGGCCCTGCAGAAAGTACAGTTGTGTACTTACCATAAATGTAGATGTTAGAGTGTATTCACTGTTGCAGTCATTACACTTGGGTTATCCTGCTGGCAGGCTACCCGCAGTCAGCCTGAATTCCAAAGTCCTGGTCCGGCATCGGTTGCTGTTGCCTCTTTCCTGACGTCAGTGCGCCAGGGGTATAAAAGATGCAACCAATGCCATTTTCTTCAGTTTTTCTTCCCCAGATGTCAGGTGCCCCCAAAAGGGTAGGCTGTAAAAATTATGATCATAAAAAAGCATGCACATAAGCTTCAGATACAAGCAAATACACCACATAGATTGTACAGAATAGAGAGGTACAGATAAGTCCCAGCAAAGAAAAAAGGGGGTTAGTGGGAGGGTAACCTGGACTGCAACAGTGAATACACTTGAACATCTACATTTATGGTAGGTACACAACTGTACTATGTTCATCGTGTTTCACTGTTGCAGTCATTACACTTGCGTTGAATCCCAAAGCTGAGGCTGGGTGGCTGGGCCTAAATAGAATTTGGAGTGGCTATGAGGCCCTGAAGAACTGCAGTGGCAAAGCCTGCTCTGGATTTAGAGTAGAGAGGTAAATGGTAGCGCTTTGTAAAAGTGTGCACTGAAGTCCATGTTGCAGCCTCCAAAATATCCTTGGTTGGTACTCCTCTGAGGAAGGCTGCTGAAGTGGCTGCTGCTCTGGTAGAATGTGGCCTAATACCCTTGGGCACTGATTTGCCATTTTGTGAATAGCAGAAACGAATGCAGTGGCCTATCCATTTTGAAATAGTCTGCTTTGAAATGGCTTTTCCTTGGGAACCTGCAGCATATGCCATTAAGAGTTGCTCAGCCTTTCTGAAGGCTTTAGTTTTGTCCAAGTAAAAGCGTAGCTGTCTGTGTATGTCCAAAGTATGCAGAAGTCTCTCCCCCTTATTCTGTGGGTTTGGATAAAAGGTAGGCAAGTGTATGGTTTAATTAAGAGCCACGCTGGAAAATACCTTAGGGCCGGCATAAATGTCGGGTCTGTCCTTAGAGAAACCCTGTCCTGATGGAAAATAATAAAAGGTTCCACAGCCATTAGTGCCTGTAACTCTGAGACTCTTCTTGCTGAAGTTACTGCTAGGAGAAGAGCGGTTTTCCATGACAAGTATTTTATCTCTGCTGTATTGGCTGGTTCAAAAGGAGGCAGTGTGAGTTTTTCCAAGACAAAATTGAGGTCCCATGTAGGTATTGGAGCTCTCCTTGGAGGTCTTATGTTTTTGGCCCCTCTGAGAAACTGTCTTAGCAGTGGATGAGAAAAAATAGGTGGAGCCGTATTGTAATGAGCTGAAGAAGGATAGACCTTTGTCCAGCATCTCAGTTAAGTACTGCAAAATCTGAGGAATATTAGGTTCAAGCGAGTCAATTCCCCGCGCTTGGTTCCAAGCATAGAATCTCTTCCATTTTTCTGCATAAGCTTTTCTGGTGCTGGGCCTCCTGGCCTCCAAAATAACATCCATAACTGCTTTAGAGAGAGGTGTGTTCTGAATGATTACATTATCCGCCATGCAGCCAGACTTAGGGTTCTGAGTTGGCTGTGCAAGATCTGATTGTTCTGTTGGGTCAGCAAATGAGGTATTAGAGGCAATGTCCAGGATGGGCCTTGAGACAAGCTCTTTAGGATTGGGTACCAGTGCTGGCGTGGCCAGTCTGGGGCAATCAGTATCATTTTTGAATTCTCTTGTCTGACCTTTAGGAGTACCTTGGAGAGGACAGGCAGAGGAGGGAAGGCATATACTGTAAGGGCTTTCCAGCTGAATGAAAGGGCGTCCACTTTCCATGCTTGTTTGTGATAAGTCCAAGTGTAGAATCACTGTAGCTGGCAGTTGTGAGGAGAGGTGAATAGATCTATGTCTGGGCATCCCCATTTCTCTGTTATCATGTTGAAGATTTGTGGATCCAGTTTCCACTCGTGAGGATCCATGAGGTTTCTGCTTAGTTCGTCTGCCAAAGCATTTGTCTTTTCTGGCAGGAATTGTGCTTGCAGATGTATTTGGTAAGTCAATGCTGTGTTCCACAAAATCATGGCTTGCCTGCAGAGGGGGTAGGAATGTGTGCCCCCTTGCTTGTTTATGTACCACATGACTGTAGTATTGTCTGTCTTTATCAGTTGTTGTCCTGGATGAAGTAGGTCCTTGAAGGCTGTCAGGGCATTTTGTACAGCTAGCATCTCTTTTTGATTGATATGAAGATGCATTTGGTTTATGGACCATGTGCCCTGAATACATTTTCCTGCCATGTGTGCCCCCCAGGCATAATCTGATGCATCAGTTGTTACTGTCTGCCTGGCAGTGGGTAAGGTGAATGGCTGTCCCTTGTTGTGGTGACAGGCCTGTGCCCACCACAGAAATTCCTGTTGCAGACAGGGAATAAGACTAATTACTGTATCCAGGCTGTGGCAATGTTGAGTCCAAACACTTTTTAGATACCATTGTAGCTTCCTCACATGCAGTCTTGCATATGGAATTAGTAGAATGCAGGATGTCATGTAGCCCAGAGCCTGCAGAATTTTTATTGCAGATAACTGGGTCTTTGTTGCCATGTCTTTGAAGTAAGAAGTCAGATGCCTTTGTTTGTCTGGCATGAGATAAGCCATCTGGGCAGTTGTATTTAAGCTTGCACCCAGGAATATTATCTCTTGAGAGGGCACTAGTTTTGATTTCTTTTCGTTTACTGTGTACCCTAGGCAAATTAGTAATCTTTTTACAAACGCCAGATGCTGTAGTAGAATATCTTTGTCATTTGCTTGAATAAGGCAGTTGTCCAAGTAGGGGTATATTTGAATTCCTCTTTGTCTGCAAAATGCAATTACTGGTGCCAGGCATTTTGTGAAGACCCTGGGCGCAGTAGATAAACCAAAGGGCAGTGCAGCGAATTGGTAGTGCATTGAGCCAGCTATGAATCTGAAGTATCTTCTGCAAGATTGTCTGATTGGGACAAGCAGGTATGCCTCTTTGAGGTCCAAAGTTACAAGCCAAGCCTTCTTGTCCAGCATGGGCAGAAGCTGCTGTAGAGTCAACATTTTGAATTTTGGGACGTCCAGAAAAGTATTTAGAATAGACAGGTCCAGAATTGGTCTCCAGGCTTTGTCCTTTCTTGATACTAAGAAAAGTCTTGAGTAAAATACTTGTCCCTGCTCTTGTTGTGGCACTGGCTGAATAGCCCCCATGTCCATGAGAGATGAAAAGTACAGTTTTGTACCTACCATAAATGTAGATGTTCGAGTGTACACCCTGCTGCAGTCATCACACTTGGGTTATCCTGCCATCAGGCGGTCCCGCAGTCAGCCGGAATTCCAAAGTCTTGGTCCGGCGTCGGTTGCTGTCGCTTCCTCCCTGACGTCAGTGTGCCAGGGGTATATATAATGCATCCGACGCCATTTTCTTCAGTTTTTCTTGCCCCAGATGTCCGGTGCCCCCAAAAAGGTGGTCAGTAATTAGAACCAAATGGAGTTAATTTTGCACAAACACAAAATCCCTCCAGCTATAAGCAAATACATCAGGAAGGTATTGTAGAGATTTAGCCAGTTAGATCAGAGGGGATGGAGGGAGGGTAAAGTACAGTTTTGTACCTACCATAAATGTAGATGTCTGATAGGAATGCATCTGCAGTCCTTACAAATGGGTTGTCCTGTCGTCAGGCAGCCCTTCGGTCGGCCGGATTCCAAAGTCTGGGTCCGGCTTCGGCTGGTGTCGCACTTCACCCGACGTCATCGCTGCAGTTCTTCGGGTATAAAGGCATCAGCCGACGCCATTTTCCTCAGTGTTTCTTGCCCCAGATGCCAGGTGCCCTCTTGGATGGCTAAATTTGGATAAAGGCCAATGTTTCCAAACAGTAGAGAGCAAACACATAAAATAAGCATGTATGTACATATATACAAACAAATACACCATAATAGATCCCCCCCAAGCTAGCTGAAGGATGGCAAATACCCTAGGAGTACCTCAGAGGGGAAGGTGGGTAATCCTGACTGCAGATGCATTCCTATCGGACATCTACATTTATGGTAGGTACAAAACTGTACTATGTCCTTCAAGGATGCATCTGCAGTCCTTACAAATGGGTAGAATACCATAGCTAAACAAGGGGAGGAGGAAAGAGTAGAGATTATGGTGTAGCTAGGATCCCTTGCAAAACAGCAGTGGCAAAACCTGCTCGGGATCTAGAGTATAAAGGTAAATTGTAATGCTTGGCAAATGTATGCACGGAGGTCCAAGTAGCAGCCTCTCCTCGTAAGAAAGCTGTGGTAGTGGCTGTAGCCCTTGTGGAGTGAGGCCTGATGTTCTCTGGAGTTTTCTTTCCATGGTAGGAGTAACAAAATCTAATGCAATTTCCTATCCATTTGGAGATTGTCTGTTTTGAAATTGGTTTTCCTTCCTTTCCTGTGGCATATGCTACTAGAAGCTGGTCAGTTTTTCTATTGGGCTTCGTCCTGTCCAGGTAGTAGCGTAATTGTCTGTGTACATCCAAGGTATGCAAGAGTCTTTCTCCCCTGTTCTGTGGGTTTGGGAAGAATGTAGGTAGGTGGATAGCCTGATTTAATGACACTCTGGATACCACCTTAGGCATAAATGTAGGATTTGTTCTCATGGACACTCTATCTTGATGGAAGATCAGGAAGGGTTGCACTGCCATTAATGCCTGTAGTTCAGAGACCCTTCTTGCTGAAGTTATTGCCAGCAGGAAAGCAGTCTTCCAGGATAAGTATTGTAATTCTGCTGTTGCTGCTGGCTCGAAGGGGAAGAGTCAATTTTTCTAGCACAAAGTTCAAGTCCCATGCTGGCAATGGTGGTTTCCTGGGAGGTTTTACATTTTAATTCCTCTCGAAACTGTCTGAGCAGGGATGAGAGAAGACAGGAGGATCCAAGCTGTATTCTGCTGAAATAGCTGAAGCATGTATCTTGATGGAGGAATAGGACAGGCCTGTGTGGAAGAGCTCTGCCAAGTACTCCAGGATGTTGGCTATGTTCACCAGTGTCACATCTTCTCCCTTTGCAGTACTCCAAATGAGATATCTTTTCCATTTTGCTGCATAATTCTTTCTTGTTGAAGGTCTGCGAGCCTCCAGGATTATGTCTTTAACCCTTTGGGATAAATTTGGGTTAATTGCTGTTATGTAATGCTCCAGGCAGTTAGCTGCAGAGTTTTCAGGTTTGGATGCAGGATGCTGTAGTTGTTCTGTGTTAACAGTAATGGGATCAGGGGTAGTGTCCATATTTGTTCCCGAGACATGCTCCTCAGCAATGGGTACCAATGTTGTCTTGGCCAGTCTGGAGCTATCAGAATGATCCTTGGACGGTCCTCTTTGATCTTCAGAAGCACCTTGTACATCAAAGGAAGTGGTGGGAATGCGTATGCTGTTAGGTTTTTCCAACTGAAAGATAGGGAGTCCACCTTCCAAGCAAGTGGGTGGTACGCCCTTGTGCAGAATTTCTTTAGCTGGTGATTGAGTGGGGATGCAAACAAGTCTATTTGTGGTAATCCCCATTCTCTTGTGATGGCTTTGAAGATGTCCGGATGAAGCATCCATTCGTGGGCATCTGTGGTAGTTCTGCTTAATATGTCTGCTAGAATGTTTTCTTTTCCTGGTACAAAAATTGCTTGTAACTGAATGTTGTAGCTCAGGGCCACATCCCATAGGTCCAGTGCCAGCCGGCATAGAGGATATGAATGGGTGCCTCCCTGTTTGTTGATGTACCACATAACTGTGGTGTTGTCTGTCCTTATCATCAACTGACCTTCTTGGAGAAATGGTCTGAATGACTGGATTGCCAATTTTACTGCCAGCATTTCCTTTAGATTTATGTGTAGGCGCAGCTGGTCTTGAGCCCATAAGCCTTGTATGCACTTGTCCAGCATGTGTGCCCCCCAACCGAGGTCTGAGGCATTTGTCGTGATGGTTTGGCTTGGTTGGCTGTTGCAGAAGGGCAATCCTGTGATTGATTGACAGGCCTGAGCCCACCATAGGAACTCTTGTTTCAGGCATGGAATTATTGGAATTTTGGTCTCTAGGCTGTGCTTGTGTTGGGACCACAAATTCTTTAGGTACCACTGTAGCTTTCTCATATGCAGTCTGGCATGAGGGACTAGAATTATGCAGGATGCCATGAAGCCTAGAGCTTGCAGTACTTTTCTTGCAGTTAGATGGTTCTGCTTTGTTAGTGCCAAGAAGTAGAGAGGTAATTGCTCTTTCTTTTCTGCAGTTAGGAATGCCATTTGTTTTGATGTGTCCAGCTCTGCACCCAGAAAGGTTATTCTTTGGGATGGAATCAGCCTTGACTTTTTTATATTGACTGTATATCCCAAGGCTTGCAGCAGGTAAATGACTCTTTGTAAGTCTTCTGTTAGCTTGCTTTTGTTGTCCGCTTGTATCAGGCAGTCGTCCAGGTAGGGATAAATTTGGATCCCCTGAAGTCTGCAATGAGCAATTACTGATGCCAGGCATTTCGTGAACACTCTGGGAGCAGTAGATAAGCCAAAGGGCAATGCTGAAAATTGATAATGCTCTGATCCTGCAAGAAATCTGAGGTATCTTCTGCAAATTGGTCTTATGGGGACGTGCAGGTATGCCTCCTTGAGGTCTAGAGTTACCAGCCAAGACTCCTTGCCCAGCATGGGAAGAAGCTGCTGTAGGGTCAGCATTTTGAATTTTGGAACAATAAGGAATGTGTTTAATGCGGACAGGTCTAGAATAGGTCTCCATTTGTTTTCTTTTCTTGGTACCAGGAAGAGTCTGGAGTAAAATCCCTTTCCTTGCTCCATAGATGGTACCTTTTCCACAGCTCTCATTCTTAATAGCTGAGATATTTGCTTTAGAGCCTCTGTCCTTTGAGTAGGTGGTAGGTTTGGCATTCCTCTCTTCCCTGGTAGAGTATGGAAATGGAACCTGTAACCTTGGTCTATAGTTTGCAAAATCCATTTTTCTCTTGTGATGCAATGCCAGTTTTTTGAAAATAAGGTTAGCTTTCCGCCTAAGGGTGCTTCTAGTTGTTCCCTGGTAGGCGGTGCCACTGTCAAGTCACTGTGATTGAGTTGTTGTGGTGGTGGCTGCGTGCCTCGCTGGTTGTTACCTTGCCATTGGCGTCCCCTGTAGGCACCCCTGGATTGGTTTCTGCCTCTAGAGCGCCTATTCCTGCCTCTCTGAGTCTTAGAGGAGTCCGGAAAGGACCAATTCTTGGAGGCCCAGTTCCTGCTAAACCTTGGAGGTTGAACCTGTAAGAAATCTTTCACCGTTTGTACAGATTTCGCCTTCTCTACTATCTTTTTTAGTACCTGCTGAGCAGGGGAACCGAATAAATTGACCTTGTCCATGGGTGCATCCAAAAGCTTTGATATGACATGGTCTGGTAATACCTGTTCTTTCAACCATGCATGTCTCCTGATAACTGTGCCAGTCATGGCTGATCTAAAGGAAGCCTCCAGTGCATCATAGCCACATTTTAAAGAATGGTTACTAACCTGCTGTATGTTATGTACCATTTCCTGAACATATTTTTTATCTAAAGATTCTTCAGAGGACAGCTTTTTAGTTAACTGGTCAAGCATAAACTCTTGATATTGAATCATATGAAATTGGCAGTTCAAAGCCCTAGCTGACAAGGTAGCAGAAGTGTAAACTTTTTTACCCCATCTCTAAGGACCTGGAATCCCTTTCAGAGGGAGGGGTTTTAGTAGAAGTAGCTGCTACAGCTTTAGGGCCCTGGGAGATAGTCTCTGGATCTGCAAAAGGAGCCTTGTATAAATGGTGATGAGTGTCCGGGACCCTGTAGAACCTATCGGGCTTAGCAGGAGCCGGAGGTAATGAATCAGGAGCAGTGCAAGCATCATTAAATGCATCATCTACAACAGAAAGAACTGGAGGTATAGCTAAGGGCCTATGTTGTGGCAAATGTAGAAAGGTTCTAAGCCTTTTTCTGGAGTCTGAGAAATATTGGCCCTGCCACTGAAATTGTTCCCTCATAGCATGCAAGGTTTCCCCAAAGGAAAATTCCTCAGGTGGAGAGGCTGAAGGAATGGACTCTTCCGCATCAGAGTCTTCGTAAGGAGAATAAGAAGCCTCAGGAGGGTGTGTGTGTTCTGAGTCATCAGAGGAATCATCAGTGGATACTGGTTCAGGGGGCTCTGCTCTAGGTCTCTTTTCTGGAGGTGGGAGAGAGGACCTGTCTGGATGAGGCTGGGATCCACGAATTAAGGAAATTAGATCCTCAGCCAAAGAAAGCATATGAGAGCTAGTGCTGGGCCTGTGTGAGGGGGGTTTGGCAGGCACAGTTTTTGAAGCTTTGGCTGCTTTAGCCCTGGCAAAGGCCTTAATAGACATGGCTGCAGGAGGCCTAGCAGCTCCACGTGTAGGGGTTGAATTATCCAGGGGAATTGTGTCTGATAATTCCTGAGAAACCGCAACAGAAGGTTGGATTTCAGAAGCCGATTCTACCAGGTTAGAGGAGGCCTCAGTAGAAGGTAGGGTTTCGGCTGAAGAAAGAACCGCTTGCTCGGTTTCGGCCGAAACAGACACACTCGCGGTTTGCTTACTCGCGGTTTCGGCCGAAACCGCGGACCGCGAGTGTCGGTCCTTTTCTTTTCGTTTTTTGGAAATTTGTGTTGTCGGAGGATCCGACGGCATAATATAGGCAAAATCAGAGCCGAAAATCTGTTCAGCAAACTCCGACCGACGTTTAAGCGTCCGTCGGTTAAAAGAAGCACAGGCTAGACAAGCTGCTACGTCGTGGTCTGGGCCTAAACAATGAATACAGTAGGAGTGGAAATCCTTATGAGGTATTTGTTTCCCACAAGATAAACAGTTATTCACTTTCCCTGACATCGGCTGAGGCAAGAAAGAGTCCCCAACGGGGTACTTAGCTTTTTAGAAGTCTTCGAAGTAGTATTCGGTAGTAGTAATCTCTGGATCTGACCGACCGGCACTTGCGAACAGCTTCTGCTTCGGGCGCCACGCGGCAAGAAAGACTGAGGAAAATGGCGTCGGCTGATGCCTTTATACCCGAAGAACTGCAGTGATGACGTCGGGTGAAGTGAGTCACCAGCCGAAGCTGGACCCAGACTTTGGAATCCGGCCGACCGAAGGGCTGCCTGACGACAGGACAACCCATTTGTAAGGACTGCAGATGCATCCTTGAAGGACATCCTGGATTGCAGCAGGGTGTACACTCAAACATCTACATTTATGGTGGGTACAAAGCTGTACTATGTTCATCGTGTTACCCTGCTGCAGTCATCACACTTGGGTAGAATCCCAAAGCTAAGGATGGGTGGAGGAGTCATAGAGGGTTAGTGGAGGCTAGAAGGCCCTGCAGAACTGCAGTGGCGAAGCCCGCCCTGGTCTTAGAGTAAAGTGGTAAGTGATAGTGTTTGGTAAAGGTGTGTACTGAACTCCAAGTTGTAGCTTCCAAAATCTCCTTGGTTGGAACCCCCCTGAGGAAGACTGTAGATGTAGCTGCTGCCCTGGTAGAGTGGGGCCTAATGGTAGCAGGAACTGGTTTTCCATGATGGGTATAGCAGAAACTAATGCAATGTCCTATCCATTTGGAAATGTTTTTTTTTTGATATAGCCTTCCCTTGTGAAGTTGTAGCATAGGATACAAAGAGCTGGTTAGATTTTCTGAAAGCCTTAGTTTTATCCAAGTAGTAACAAAGTTGTCTGTGAATGTCCAAGGAATGCAGGAGACTCTCTCCTTTGTTCTGTGGATTAGGGAAAAAGGTGGGTAAGTGGATGGTTTGATTTAAAGCCACACTGGAAACCACCGTAGGCATGAAGGAAGGATTAGTTCATAGAGAAACTCTGTCTTGATGGAAAATGAGGAAAGGTTCCACTGCCATTAGTGCCTGCAGCTCCGATACTCTTCTAGCTGAGGTTATTGCTAGCAGCAGGGCAGTTTTCCATGATAGGAACTGTAGTTCTGCACAGAAAGCTGGTTCAAAGGGAGGTAGTGTAAGTTTTTCCAGAACAAAATTGAGGTCCCACGTATGTGCTCTCCGGGGGGCCTAATGTTTTTTGCCCCTCTGAGGAACTGCCTTAGCAGTGGATGCGAAAACAAGGGTGGATACGTGTTGTAGTGGGCTGAAATAGCTGAAGCATGAATTTTAATGGAAGAAAAAGAAAGTCCTTTGTGCAACATCTCAGTTAGATACTGCAGAATGTGAGGCATGTGAGGCTGAATTATGTTTTGGCCTTTGGCTTGGTTCCAGGCACAAAACCTTTTCCATTTGTCGGAATAAGCCTTCCTGGTGCTTGGTCTCCTAGCTTCCAGAATAACATCCATAACAGCTTGCGAAAGAGGAGCTGGCTGGATGCTTAGGTGATTTGCCATGCAGCCAGATTTAAGGTTTTGAGCTGGCTGTGAAGAATCTGATTGTTTTGCTGTGTGAGCAAATGAGTAACTTGTGGTAAAATCCAAGGTGGGCCCTGGCCCATATTCCTCAATAGCGAGTACCAGTGCTGGCGTGGCCAGTCTGGGGCTATGAGTATCAGTCGTGGTCTCTCCTTTCTGACTTTCAGAAGCAGCTTTGTGAGCAGAGGCAATGGAGGGAAGGCATATACTGTCAGGTTTTTCCAACTGAATGAGAGTGCGTCCACTTTCCAAGCTTGATGGTGAAATGTCCTTGTACAAAATTTTGTCAGTTGATAGTTTTGAGGACTGGCAAACAAGTCTATGTCTGGAAGGCCCCATTTTTGAGTTATCATTGCAAATACTTGTGGATCCAGTTTCCACTCGTGGGGATCCATGATGTTTCTGCTGAGGTCGTCTGCCAATGTGTTCTTCTTTCCTGGCAGGAATTGAGCTTGTAAGTGAACTTGGTAAGCCAGAGCTGTGTTCCACAAGGTCATTGCTTGCCTGCATAGAGGTTAGGAGTGTGTACCCCCTTGTTTGTTTATGTACCACATTACTGTGGTGTTGTCCATCTTTATTGTAAGTTTCCCTGGATGTAATAGACTCTTGAAGGCTGTCAGAGCATTCTGTACAGCTAGCATCTCTTTTAATTGATGTGCATATTCCTTTGATCTGCAGTCCATATGCCTTGAACGCACTGTCCTGCCATGTGTGCCCCCCCCAGGCGTAGTCTGATGCATCTGTTGTCATAGTTTGCCTGGCTGGGGGCAAGGTGAAAGGCTGACCCTTGTTGAGGTGACATGCCTGTGACCACCACAGAAACTCCTGTTGGAGGCAGGGAATGAGAGATATCATTGTGTCCAAGCTGTGGCTGTGTTGAGACCATACGCTTTTTTAGGTACCACTGTAATTTCCTCATATGCAGCTTTGCAAATGGTATTAGTAGTATGCAAGATGCCATGAAGCCCAAGGCCTGCAGAATTTTTCTTGCAGTTAGTTGGGTCTTTGTTGCCATTGTTCTGAAATATTGAGTCAGTTGTAGTTGTTTGTCTGGCGTCAGATAATCCTTCTGGGCCGTTGTATTCAAGCTGGCACTCAGGAATGTCATATTTTGTGAGGGTACTAGTTTTGACTTCTTTTCGTTTACTGTGTACCCCAGGCAACTTAGGAGATGTTTTACAAAAGCTAGATATTGTAAGAGAATATCCTTGCTTTCTGCTTGAATGAGGCAATCGTCCAGGTATGGGTATATTTGAATTCCTCTTTGTCTGCAGTATGCGATTACTGGTGCCAGTCATTTTGTGAAGACTCTGGGCGCAGTAGATAAGCCAAAGGGCAGTGCAGAGAATTGGTAATGGGCTGAACCTGCAATGAAACGGAGGTATCTTCTGCAACTTTGTCTGATAGGGACATGCAGGTATGCCTCCTTGAGGTCCAACGTTACTAGCCATGCTTCCTTGCCCAACATGGGAAGAAGCTGATGTAGTATTAGCATCTTGAATTTGGGTACTTGTAAGAAGGTGTTTAGAATTGAAAGGTCCAGAATTGGTCTCCAGGCATTGTCCTTTTTGGGCACTAGAAAGAGTCTTGAGTAAAATCCTTGACCTTGCTCTCGAGTAGGTACCAGTTGAATGGCTCTCATGTCCATGAGAGCTGTAATTTGTTTTTGTGCCTCTGCCCATTGATTTTGTGGCAAGTTTGGCATTCCTCTTTTCATTGGCAAGGTGTGAAAATGGAATCTGAATCCTCGTGAAATTATGTCTAGGACCCATTTGTCCTTTGTGACAATGTGCCATTTGTTTGAAAAAAGTGCGAGCTTTCCTCCCAAGGGGGCTGCCAAGAGAGTGTTGCTTGGCCAGATGAGGTGCAAGTCATTGATTTGCCTTCTGGTAGATTGGGACCTGTCTTCTCCTCCCTTCTGTGTTGCAGTGCCCCATTGGCGAGGTTTGTACTGGGCTTGTGGTTGTCCTCTGCCTCTTGGACGTCTGTATTTACCCCTCTGTGGTCTGTCAGTAGCTGGAAAGGACCAATTTTTTGTTGGCCAGTTCCTGCTGAAGCGAGGGGGCTGTACCTGTAGGAAATCTTTGACTGTCTGCATAGATTTTGCCTTATCCTCCATTTTCTTTAAGACTTCTTCTGCTTTAACTCCAAAAAGAACATCCTGCTGTAAGGGAGCATTTAGAAGCTTTGCTTTAACATGATCAGGCAGAGTTTGTTCCTTTAACCAAGCATGCCTACGTATAACAGACCCAGTGACAGCTGCTCTGCAGGAGGCCTCAAAAGAATCAAACCCACATTGTAAAGTATGTTTGCCCACCTGTTCAGTTGCATGCAACAGATCCTGCATTTCTTTCAATTCAGACTGTTGAGGGAGAGTGCTCATTCTTTGTTTTAACTGAGAGATAAGAAATTGCTGATAATTTAGCATGTGAAATTGGCAATTTAGTGCTCTCATAGCTACAGTGGCTGAGGTGTAAACCTTTCTCCCCCACCTGTCTAGTGCTCTGGAGTCCCTTTCAGAGGGTACAGGATTTTTAGCCATAGAAGCCATAGCCCCTTTGGGACCCTGGGAGATAGTCTCTGGATCAGCAACAGGGCTTTTATAAAGAAATTTGTGGGAATCAGGCACTCTATAGTATGTGTCAGGTTTGGCCGGAACAGGAGGTAGAGAGTCTGGGTTCAAACTGGATTCTAAGTAAACATCATCCACAATGTCTAAAACTGGTGGGATGGCAAGTGGTCTGTGCTGGGGGAGTAAAAGAAACTCTCTGAGCCTTTACTTAGAGTCAGAGTAGTCATGACCTTCCCAGTGAAAATGTTCCCTCATAGTGTGTAATGTTTCCCCAAAGAGTAGTCTTCAGGAGGAGAAGCTGAGTTAATGGAATCCTCAGCATCAGAATCTTCATAAGGGGAGAAGGAGTAATCTTGGTCCTCAGAGGAGTCTGAAGAAATGGACACTTGTTCAGAGGATGCATAATCTTCCTCTTGTCTAGACCTTTTGTCAGGAGGGGGCTGGGAACCCCTGAATAAAGAAATCAAATCTTCAGCCATTTTGAGCATCTGTTTCTTAGGCATGGGGCCTTGAACAGGGGAATGAAGTGCAGTCCTTTTAAGTTTAATAGGAGTCTTCGTCTTAGGATACGTTTTAATGGTGAGCGTCGTCGGTCTGAAGACGCCTTCAGAAACCGAAGGTGTTTCTGCAGCACCATCTTTTTCAGCAGTGTCGTCGGTAGGGCCTGAACAAAATGGCTGCGTCGGCCTGGTACATTCCACCAAAAGTTCCGAAGCGGTCTCGGGTTCCAGATCTGCGGTACTCAGGGACTGCGTCGGAGCCTCACTGAAGGCTGGAGAACCGGAGACCGGACCAGCCGAGGCCTCAGAATCTGGCTTAGGCCTGGGCTGCCTGTCCTTATCCTTGCGTTTTTTGGGCACGCTGGTAGTCGGTTGCTCCGACGGCATAGTGTAATTAAATTTTCTACTGAAGTAGTGTTGAGCGAAATCAAAGCGTCTTTTTATAATACGCTTATTAAACCTAGCACAAAAACAACAACTAGTGACGTCGTGGTCTGGGCCTAGGCAAGGCATGCAATAAGAATGAAAATCCTTATGAGGTATTTGCTTCCCACAAGAAATACAATTGTTAACTTTTACTGACATCGGTCTGAGGCAAGAAAAGTTTCCCCAACGGAGAACTTAGCATTATAGAAGACTTCGGTCTGAAATTCGAGTTCGGAAATCTCAGGAGTCGGCCGACTGGCACTTGCGAACTGCTTCTGCTTCGGGCACCGCGCGGCAAGAAAGACTGAAAAAAATGGCGTCGGATGCATTATATATACCCCTGGCGCACTGATGTCAGGGAGGAAGCGACAGCAACCGACGCTGGACCAAGACTTTGGAATTCCGGCCGACTGCGGGACCGCCTGACGGCAAGTGTGATGACTGCAGCAGGGTAACACGATGAACATCTTGTTTTTGTGCCTCTTGCCATTGATTGCGTGGCAGGTCTGGCATACCTTTTGCCTTTGGAAGGGTGTGAAAGTGGAACCTGTAGCCCTGAGAGACTATATTTAAGATCAATTTGTCCTGGGTGATCTTGTACCAGTTTTGTGAAAAAAGTGCTACCTTTCCCCCTAAGGGTGCTGCAAAAAAATAAGTGCTTAGCATTGGCAGAGGGAAGTATTTGGGACTGTTTTCTATAAGGCTGTGATTTGTCTGCACCGCTTTTGGAGGTAGAAGCACCCTACTGTTTGGGTCTGTATGAGCCCCGGGGCTGTCGTCTGCCTCTAGGGTGCCTGAATCTGCCTCTCTGTGGCCTGTCTGACACTGGAAAGGACCAATTCTTAGAGGGCCAGTTTCTGCTAAATCTGGGTGGCTGTACCTGTAAGAAATCCTTTACTGTCTGCATAGATTTTGCCTTATCCTCCATTTTCTTTAACACATCCTCTGCTTTACACCAAACAAAGTATCATGCTGTAATGGAGCATCCAATAATTTTGCTTTAACATGATCAGGCAGATTCTGTTCCTTTAACCAAGCATGCTTTCTAATAACAGAACCTGTAACAGCGGCCCTGCACGAGGTCTCCAGTGAATCATAGCCACATTGCAAAGTATGTTTTCCCACTTATTCAGCTGCATGCAATAAATCCTGCAAATCTTTGTTCTCAGTACATTCAGAATTTGTCAACATTTATTGTTTTAACAAAGACATTAAGTATTGCTGATATTTGAGCATATGAAACTGACAATTTAAAGCTCTTACAGCCAAGGTAGCAGAAGTGCAAACTTTTTTCCCCCATCTGTTCAAAGCCCTAGAATCTCTGTCTGAGGGGACAGGGTTTTTGACAAAAGCAGCCTTGACCCCTTTGGGACCCTGTGAGATAGTTTCTGGGTCAGCAACAGGGTTTTTCTAAAGAAATTTATGGGTGTCTGGAACCCTGTAGTATCTATCCGGCTTAACAGGGGCAGGAGGTAAAGAGTCTGGAGACAGGCCGGACTCTGAGAAAACATCATCCACTATGTCTAGAAAGTACAGTTTTGTACCTACCATAAATGTAGATGCCCGATAGGTATGCATCTGCAGTCCTTACATATGGGTTGTCCTGCCTCAGGCAGCCCTTCGGTCGGCCGGATTCCAAAGTCTGGGTCCGGCGTCGGCTGATGCCGCCCCTTTCCCGACGTCAGAGCGCCTGGGATATAAAAGCGTCAGCCGACGCCATCTTCCTCAGTTTTTCTTGCCCCAGATGCCAGTTGCCCTCTAAGTAAGGCTAAATTTGGAGAGATGAAAAAATTCCAAACATGCACAGTAATAAAAAACAAATACACCATAAAAGATAACCCAGCTAGCTAAAATGAGGGATATGTACCCATAGTATACCACAGAGGTATGCATACCTATCGGACATCTACATTTATGGTAGGTACAAAACTGTACTATGTCCTTCAAGGATGCATCTGCAGTCCTTACATATGGGTAGAATACCATAGCCCAGCTGGGGGAGGTAGGACCTAAGGAAAGGATGGTGTAGCTAACATGCCCTGCAGGACTGCACTAGCAAAGCCTGCTCTGGATCTGGAATATAAGGGCAAGTTGTAATGCTTGGAAAATGTATGCACGGAGCTCCATGTAGCAGCTTCTAAAATGTCCTTTGCAGCCACCCCTCTTAAGAAGGCTGTGGAGGTGGCTGTTGCTCTGGTGGAATGAGGCCTTATGCTAGCTGGCACAGCTTTTCCATGAAAAGAGTAACAGAACCAAATGCAATTTCCTATCCATTTTGAAATTGTCTGTTTGGAAATTGCTTTTCCTTGTACACCAGCAGCATATGCTACAAAGAGTTGGTCAGTTCTTCTGTAAGTCTTAGTTCTGTCCAAGTAGTAGCGCAACTGTCTGTGGATGTCCAAAGTATGCAGAAGTTTCTCTCCTTTATTTTGTGGATTTGGAAAAAAGGTGGGCAGGTGAATAGCTTGGTTCAGTGAAACCCTGGATACCACCTTTGGCATGAATGAAGGATTGATTCTCAAAGAGACTCTGTCCTGGATACCACCTTTGGCATGAATGAAGGATTGATTCTCAAAGAGACTCTGTCCTGATGAAAAATGAGAAATGGCTGTACTGCCATGAGGGCCTGTAACTCAGATACTCTTCTTGCTGAGGTTATGGCCAGAAGGAAGGCAGTCTTCCACGACAGGAATTGTAGTTCTGAAGATGCTGCTGGTTCGAATGGAGGAAGAGTTAATTTTTCCAACATGAAGTTAAGGTCCCATGTAGGCACTGGTGGTTTCCTTGGAGGGTTGATGTTTTTTATCCCTCTTAGAAACTGCCTCAGTAGAGGATGAGAGAATACAGGTGGATCAGTGTTGCACTCTGCTGAAATTGCTGAAGCATGAATTTTTATGGAGGAATAAGAAAGGCCATTATGGAGCATTTCAGCCAAGTATTCCAGAATATGTGGAATGCTCATGACTGTCGGATCTTGATCCTTTGTGGTGTTCCAGGAATGAAATCTTTTCCATTTTGCTGAATATGCTTTTCTTGTGGAAGGACGCCGGGCTTCCATGATGATATCCTGTACCCTCTTGGATAGTTTATCCTGGCAAGGAGTCAAGGTATTTTCCAGGCTGTCAGCTGTAAGGTTTTGAGGCTGGAGTGCAGAGTCTTGTAATTGTGTTGTGTCAGTAGACGTGGCCATTGTGGTAGAGGCCAAGGCTTCGTGCGTGACATTCTCCTTAACAGTGGGTACCAGTGTTGTCTTGGCCAGTCCGGAGCTATCAGAATTACCTTTGGTTGCTCTGTCCTGATCTTCAGTAAGACCTTGGTCATTAGTGGCAGCGGTGGGAATGCATATACTGTTAGAGTATTCCAGCTGAAGGAGAGGGCGTCCACTTTCCATGCTTGAGGATGGTATGTCCTTGTGCAGAATTTCCTCAGTTGATGGTTGTGGTGGGAGGCAAATAGATCTATGTCCGGCCTTTCCCATGCTTGTGTTATCTGGAGAAAGATATCTGGGTGTAACATCCATTCGTGTGGATCCATGATGTTTCTGCTCAGGCTGTCCACCAGTACATTGTCTTTTCCTGGTACGAACTGGGATTGTAGCTCTATATTGAGTTTTAGGGAGAGTTCCCACAGATTCATTGCCAGCCTGCAAAGATGGTATGAATGGGTACCTCCTTGCTTGTTTATGTACCACATAACTGTGGTATTATCTGTCTTTATTAACAGGTGACCTTGGTGCAGGAAGTGCTTGAAGGCCTCGATGGAATGTATCACTGCCAGCATTTCCTTTTGGTTGATGTGCAGATGCAATTCTTTTTGTGTCCATTGTCCTTGAATGCACCTGCCCTCCATGTGTGCTCCCCATCCATGATCTGAGGCGTCCGTTGTAATGGTTTGGCTGGTATGTGGCTTGCTGAAAGGCAGGCCTATGTTTGTCTGGCTTGCTTTTGCCCACCACAGGAATTCCTTCTGAAGACATGGAATGATGGGGATCAAAGTTTCTAGGCTGTGACTGTGCTGAGACCATAGACTCCTTAGGTACCATTGTAGTTTCCTCATATGCAGCCTTGCTTGTGGAATCAGAAGAATGCAAGATGCCATGAAACCCAGGGCCTGCAGGATTTTTCTTGCAGTTAGCTGGGTTTGTGTTGTCAGATTTCTGAAATAATCCGGTAGTTGTGCTTGTTTTTCTTCTGTGAGAAAATCCATTTGGGTGTTTGTATCCAGTTTTGCACCCAGGAAAATTATTCGTTGGGATGGAACAAGTCTTGATTTCTGAATGTTGACTGTGTATCCCAAGGCCTGTAGTAGTCGGATGGCATAGTTTAAGTGTTTTACCAGTGTTTGCTGGCTGTCCGCTTGTATGAGGCAGTCGTCCAGGTATGGGTATATTTGAATCCCCTGAATTCTGCAATGTGCAATTACTGATGCCAGGCATTTCGTGAATACTCTGGGCGCAGTAGATAAGCCAAAGGGCAATGCTGAGAATTGATAATGCTCTGAACCTGCAAGAAATCTGAGGTGTCTTCTGCAACTTTGTCTGATAGGGACATGCAGATATGCCTCCTTGAGGTCTAGAGTTACCAGCCAAGACCCCTTGCCCAGCATGGGAAGAAGTTGCTGTAAGGTCAGCATTTTGAATTTTGGCACATTGAGGTAAGTATTCAGTGCGGACAAGTCCAGAATAGGCCTCCATTGCTTTTCTTTTCTTGGAACAAGGAATAGTCTGGAATAAAATCCTTGGCCTTGTTCTGCGAGAGGAACCCTTTCTATTGCTTTCATTTGTAGTAGTTTGGAAATTTGTTTGAAAGCCTCTGCCCTTTGGTTTGGTGGCAGGTTTGGCATGCCTTGCCTTTTTGGTAATGTATGAAAATGGAACCTGTATCCTTTGTCTATTATTTGCAGTGTCCATTTGTCCTTTGTAAGACTGTGCCAATTTTTTGAGAATAAAGATAGCTTTCCGCCCAAAGGTGCTTCCAATTGAGCCCTGGTTGGCGGGGACAAAGTCAAGTCATTGAGATGGTCCTTGTGTAGTAGTTGTAGGCCCTGCAGTACCTCTCTGGTTAGGAGGCTGCCATTGACGTCCTCTGTAGGAGCCTCGAGCTTGCCCTCTACCTCTGGCACGTCTGTTTCTGCCTCTTTGAGATCTGTCTGTGTCCGGAAAGGACCAATTCTTAGAAGGCCAATTTCTGCTGAATCTTGGTGGTTGGACCTGGAGGAAATCTTTGACTGTTTGTACTGATTTAGCCTTTTTTTTTAAGACCTCTTGAGCCGTGGGGCCAAATAACTTTTGCTTTTCCAGCGGAGCATCCAGTAGCTTTGCTTTAACATGGTCTGGTAGAGTTTGTTCCTTCAGCCAAGCATGTCTACATATGACTGCACCTGTCATTGCTGACCTACATGAAGCTTCCAATGCATCACAACCACACTGCACGAAATGGTTGCTAACCTGCTGGGAGTTATGTACCAGATCCTGAAGTGCCTTGCGATCTAGGGGTTCAGTAGAAGATAGTTTTTTATGCAATTCATCTAACAAATACTCTTGGTACTGTATCATATGGAACTGACAATTTAATGCCCTCATAGAAAGAGTGGAAGAAGTATACACTTTTTTACCCCATCTCTCTAAAGCCCTGGACTCCCTTTCAGAAGGAAGTGGATTTTTAGAAGTGGTGGTTGCAACCCCTTTAGGGCCCTGGGAAATAGTTTCTGGGTCAGCAGATTGGCCCTTGTAAAGGAAATGATGTGAGTCCGGGACCCTGTAGTACCTGTCGGGTTTGATAGGAGCCGGAGGAAGGGAGCCTGGGGAAATACTAGACTCAGAGTACACATCATCAATGACATTTAAAACAGGAGGAATAGCCAAAGGTCTATGCTGAGGTAAATGCAAAAAAGTCCTTAACCTCTTCCTGGAATCAGAGAATTCCAGGCCCTGCCATTTGAAATGCTCTCTCATGGAGTGAAGTGTCTCCCCAAAGGACAACTCTTCAGGAGGGGAGGCCGAGGGAATAGATTCCTCTGCATCAGAATCCTCGTAGGCCGTAAAGGCCTCCTCCTGGTAGTCTGATAGAGCAGAGTCATCTGAGGTCTCATCAGAAGACTGGGGAACTTTGTGCTCAACCCTGGGCCTTTTGTCTAGAGGAGGTTGAGAGCCCCTGTCCGGATGTGGCAGAGAGCCCCTAATTAAGGAAATAAGGTCCTCAGCTAAACATAAAATCTGTGAACCGGTAGAGGATCCCTGAGGAATAGCCTTGGGAGGGAGAGATTTTGGCTGTTTAGCAGCTTTAGCACGTGAAAACGCCTTTATGGACATGGATACAGGTGGCCTGGCTGCCCCACGTGCTGGAGTAGTTTTATCCAGAGGAATGGTGTCGGAAATTTCCAGAGCACCAGTCTCAGAGGGAAATTCTATGACCGACTCAGAGGTGGCCTCCGGGACCGAGGTTGTCGGTTGTGCGGTTTCGTCGGTCGGAAGCATCAAGGATTCAGTTTCAGCAGAGACCGAGACACTCGTGGTAGACCTAGGCGTGGTTTCGGCCAAAACCACGGACCGTGTGTGTCGGTCCTTGTCCTTCTGTTTTTTGGCTAAATGAGGAGTCGGAAGCTCCAACGGCATATTGTAACAGTAATTTTCCCCAAAAAATTCCTCTGCAAACTCCGCCCAACGCCTAAGAGTGCGTCTGTTGAAGGAAGCAGAGGCTGCACAGGCCGAGACGTCGTGGTCTGGGCCTAGGCAGGGTACGCAGTATGAGTGGAAATCCTTATGAGGTATTTGTTTCCCACAAGTTAAACAATTATTAACTTTAACCGTTTGATCTGACATCGGCTGAGGCAAGAAAGAGTCCCCAACGGGGTACTTAGCTTTTTGAAGTCTTCGGTAGCTGAAATTACAGGAGCTGGCCGACCGGCACTTGCGAACTGCTTCTGCTTCGGGCACCGCGCGGCAAGAAAGACTGAGGAAGATGGCGTCGGCTGACGCTTTTATATCCCTGGCGCTCTGACGTCGGGAAAGGGGCGACATCAGCCGACGCCGGACCCAGACTTTGGAATCCGGCCGACCGAAGGTCTGCCTGAGGCAGGACAACCCATATGTAAGGACTGCAGATGCATCCTTGAAGGACATCAGGGGGAACTGCAAGAGGTCTGTGCTGAGGAAGTAAAAGAAAGTCTCTAAGTCTTTTCTTAGATTCGGAATAATCCTGTCTCTCTCAATGGAAATGCTCTCTCATGGTATGCAGGGTTTCCCCAAAAGAATAGTCCTCAGGAGGAGAAGCTGAAGGAATAGAATCTTCAGCATCAGAATCCTCATAGGGAGGTACAGAATATCCCTGATCAGAAGAGGAATCAGAGGAAATGGAAACCTGATCAGAGGAATCAGTGCCTTGCCTAGGCCTCTTATCAGGAGGGGGATGGGAACCCCTGATCAGAGTAATTAGGTCTTCGGCCATTTTGAGCATCTGTTTCTTAGGCATAGAAGCCTGTCCTGGAGAATGCTGTACTGGTTTCTTTGTCTTTAAAACTGTTTTAGACTTTGTCTTGGATGCTGAAGTAGGCTTTATATAAAGTTCTGTAGGTCTGAAGACACCCTCAGAAGCCGTTGCCTGGTCAGCGGCTCCGGACCCATCTGAGGGATTAATTTCCGAAGGGCCAATACTTTGAGTATCCAGAGGCCTAGCTGTCTTCACGTGGGAGTCGGAGGCGGCCTGTGGCTCTGAGGTAGCGGGAGTCAGGGGCTGCAAAAGCACCTCACTGAGCATCGGCGAACCAGCGTCTGGCCTAGAAGAGGCTTCGTCGTCGGTTTTGGACCTCGGATGCTTGTCCTTATCTTTGCGTTTTTTTATGAATTCCAGTCGGTTGTTCCGACGGCATTATATAGTTAAACCTTCTGCCAAAATAATGAAAAGCAAAATCGTACTGACGCTTAATAGAGCGTTGGTTAAATCTAGCACAAAACCAACAACTAGCAACGTCGTGGCCAGGGCCTAGGCAAGGAATACAGTAAGAGTGGAAATCCTTATGAGGTATTTGCTTCCCACAAGAAATACAATTTTTAACTTTTTCTGACATTGGTCTGGAGCAAGAAAAAAGTTTCCCCAAAGGGGTACTTAGCTTTACTGAAGACTTCGGATCTGAAATTCGATTTTGAAAATCTCAGGAGTCGGCCGACCGGCACTCGCGAACTGCTTTTGCTTCGGGCACCGCGCGGCAAGAAAGACTGAAGAAAATGGCGTCGGCTGCATCTTTTATACCCCTGGTGCACTGACGGCAGGGAAGAGGTGACAGCAACCGACGCCAGATCAGGACTTTGGAATTCAGGCCGATTGCGGGTAGCCTGCCAGCAGGATAACTCAAGTGTAATGACTGCAACAGTGAAACACAATGAACATCTGCAGTGGCAAAGCCTGCCCTGGATTTAGAGTAGGGTGGCAGATGATAATGCTTTGTAAAGGTGTACACTGAACTCCAAGTAGCCGCCTCTAAAATGTCTCTGGTTAGTACTCCCCTGAGAAAGGCTGCAGCTCTGGTGGAATGAGGCCTAATGCCCTTAGGCACTGGCTTGCCATGGTGTAAGTAGCAGAAACGAATGCAGTGGCCTAACCACTTAGAAATAGTCTGCTTTGAAATAGGCTTTCCTTGTGATCCTGCAGCATATGCCACTAGTAATTGCTCTGTCTTCCTGAAAGCTTTGGTTCTGTCCAAGTAGAATCTAAGCTCTCTGTGTACGTCCAAAGAATGCAGAATTCTCTCACCTTTGTTCTGTTAATTTGGGTAAAAGGTTGGCAGATGGATGGCTTGGTTAAGAGCCACACTGGACACTACTTTAGGCATAAATGTTGGGTTTGTCCTCAGGGAGACCCTGTCTGGATGAAAAATGATGAAAGGTTCCATGGCCATTAGCGCCTGCAGCTCTGAAACTCGTCTTGCAGAAGTAATTGCTAACAGCAGAGCTGTTTTCCAAGATAAAAACTTCATATCAGCAGTAGCTGCTGGCTCAAAAGGAGGCAGGGTGAGCTTTTCCAAGACAGAGTTGAGGTCCCATGCAGGTATTGGTAGTCTCCTTGGGGGGCCTTAAATTTTTGGCTCCTCTGAGGTACTGCCTTAATAAAGGGTGAGAAAAAAGTGGTGGCTCTGTGTTGTAATGAGCCAAAATGGCAGAGGCATGAATTTTAACTGATGAAAAAGATAGGCCTTTGTCCAGTATCTCAGTTAAGTATTGCAAAATCTGAGGAATATTTGGTACCGCTGTATCAGTTCCTTGTGCCTGGTTCCAGGCACAGAATCTCTTCCATTTTCCACTGTAAGACTTTCTAGTACTAGGCCTTCTGGCTTCCAGAATGACATCCATCACAGCTTTACTGAGAGGTGTTTTTTGTATGACTACATTATCCGCCATGCTGCCAAGTTTAATGTCCTGAGTTGGCTGTGCATAATCTGGTTGTTTTGCTGGGACAGTAGTCGAGGTATTTGAGGTAAGGTCCAAGCTGGGTACAGAGATAAGTTCCTTAGTATTGGATACCAGTACTGGCGTGGCCAGTCTGGGGCAATCAGTATCATCTTTGGCTTCTCTTGTCTGACCTTTAGGAGCACCTTGGGGAGGAGAGGCAGTGGAGAAAAGTCATATACTGATAGGTTTTTCCAGCTGAAAGATAGGGCGTCCACTTTCCATGCTTGTCTGTGATAGGTCCTTGTGCAGAATCTTTTTAGTTGGTAATTGAGAGGTGAGGCAAATAGATCTATGTCCGGGCATCCACATTTCCTTGTTATCATGCTGAAGACTTGTGGATCCAGCTTCCACTCGTGGGGATCCATGAGGTTTCTGCTTAGTTCGTCTGACAGAGTATTTTCCTTTCCTGGCAGGAATTGTGCCTGCAGATGTATTTGGTAAGTCAAAGCTGTGTCCCACTAGTCTGCAAAGGGGGTAAGAATGTGTGCCCCCCTGCTTGTTTATATACCACATGACCATGGTGTTGTCTATCTTTAACAGCAGTTGTCCTGGATGAAGTAGGTCCTTAAAGGCTGTCAGGGCATTTTGAACAGCTAACATCTCTTTTTGATTGATATGTAGATGCATTTGGTTTGAGGACCATGTGCCCTGAATGCATCTTCCTGTCATGTGGGCTCCCCAGGCATAGTCTGATGCATCCATTGTTAGTGTCTGCCTGGCTGGAGGTAATGTGAATAGCTGTCCCTTGTTCTGGTGACAAGCCTTTGCCCACCATTGAAACTCCTGTTGCAGGCAGGGAAAGAAAGTAATGACTTGTTTCCAGGCTGTGGCAATGTTGAATCCAAACACTTTTTAGGTACCACTGAAGTTTCCTCATATGCAGTCTTGCATATGGAATTAGTAGGATGCAGGATGCCATGAAGCCCAAAGCCTGCAGATTTTTCTTGCAGATAACAGCCTTTGTTGACAACATTTTGAAATAGGTAGTCAGTTGCCTTTGTTTGTCTGGCGTGAGATAAGCCATCTGGGCAGTTGTATTCAAGCTTGCACCCAGGAATGTTATCTGTTGTGAGGGTACTAGTTTTGATTTCTTTTTGTTGACTGTGTACCCTAGGCATGTTAGAAGTCTTTTCACAAATGCCAGATGTTGAAGAAGAATGTCCTTGTTCTCTGCTTGAATGAGACAGTTGCCCAAGTAAGGATATATTTGTATTCCTCTTTGTCTGCAGAATGCAATTACTTGTGCCAGGCAATTTGTAAAGACCCTGGGTGCAGTAGATAAGCCAAAGGGCAGTGCAGAGAATTTTAATGCATTGAACCAGCCTTGAATCTTAGGTATCTTCTGCATGATTGTCTGATTGGAACATGCAGGTATGCCTCTTTTAGGTCCAAAGTCACAAGCCCAGCATTCTTGCTCAGCATGGGCAGAAGCTGCTGCAAAGTCAACATTTTGAATTTTGGAATATCCAGATAAGTGTTCAGAATTGATAGGTCCAGTATCGGCCTCCAGGCCTTGTCCTTTCTGGGTACCAAGGACAGTCTTGAGTAAAATCGTTGTCCCTGCTTTTGCTCTGGTACTTGCTAAATGGCCCCCATGTCCATGAGGGATGAGACTTGTTTTTGTGCCACTGCCCATTTATTTTTTGGCAGATCTAGCCAGCCGTTTGCCTTTGGCAGAGTATGGAAATGGAACTTGCAGCCTTGTGCCACTATGTTTAGAACACAATTGTCCTGGGTTATGATGTGCCAATTTTGAGCAAAAAGTGCTAATTTTCCCCCTAAGGGTGCTGCCAGAAGATAAGTGCTTGGTGCAGGCAGGGTGAAGTCATTGGGACTGTTTTCTGTATGTTTGTGATCTATCTTCTCCAGCTTTGGAGGTAGAAGCACCCCACTGCTTGGGCCTATAAGAACCTTGCGCCTGGGATCTGCCCCTAGGGCATATGGATCTGCCCCTTTGAGGTCTGTCTGACACAGGAAAGGACCAATTTTTTGTAGGCCAGTGTCTACTAAACCTAGGTGGCTGTACTTGTAAAAAAACTTTGACAGTTTGCATAGATTTAGCTTTGTCCTCCATTTTCTTTAACACCTCTTCTGCCTTAAAACCAAACAAAGTATCATGCTGTAAAGGTGCATCTAATAATTTAACTTTAACATGATCAGGCAGATTTTGTTCCTTCAACCAAGCATGCCTCCTAATTACAGAACCCATAACTGCAGCCCTGCAAGAGGCCTCCAGAGACTCAAAACCACATTGCAAAGTATGTTTTCCAACTTGATCTGCTGCATACAATAAATCCTGCATTTCCTTGTTTTCTGCACATTCAGAATTTAACATTTTCTGTTTAAGCAATCCCATGACATGTTGCTGATACTTAAGCATATGAAATTGACAGTTTAAGGCCCTTATAGCCAAAGTTGCAGATGTGTACACCTTTTTCCCCCATCTATCTAGTGCCCTTCAATCTCTGTCAGAGGGGGTTGGGTTTTTTGCAGTGGAAGCCTTAACTCCCTTTGTTCTCTGTGAAATAGTTTCTGGGTCAGCAGTAGGGTTTTTAAAAAGATGTTTGTGTGAGTCAGGAACCCTGTAATATCTGTCAGGCTTAACAGGAGCTGGGGGTAAGGAGTCAGGGGTCAGACTAGACTCCGAAAACACATCATCTACAATGTCTAACACAGGTGGAATGGCTAGAGGCCTGTGTTGAGGTAGTAAAAGAAAATCCCTGCGTCTCTTTTTAGATTCTGAAAAATCTTGGCTCTCTCAGTGGAAATGCTCCCTCATGGTATGCAAGGTTTCCCCAAAGGAATAGTCCTCAGGAGGAGATGCTGAAGGTATAGATTCTTCAGCATCAGAATCCTCATAGGGGGGAAGAGAATATTCCTGATCAGAAGAAATAGAAACCTGATCTGAAGATTCATAGTCAGTGTCTTGGCCTAGGCCTCTCATCAGGATGGGGATGGGAACCCCTGATCAAGGTAATCAAGTCTTCGGCCATTTTGAGCATCTGTTTTTTGGGCATAGAGGCCTGTCCATGTGACTCTTGAGTTTGTTTCCTTGCTTTAGAAGGTGCTTTAGTCTTTGCCTTTGAAGCTGAAGTAATTTTAATGTAATGATGTTTAGGTCTGAATACACCCTCAGAAGCCGGTACCTGCTCAGCGGCTCCGGACCCATCTGAGGGATTAACGTCCGAGGCTCCAATACCTTGAATATCCAGCGGCATGGCCGACTCCACATGGGAGTCGGTAGCAGCCTGCAACTCTAAAGTAGCGGGTGTCAGGGGCTGCAAAAGCGCCTCACTGAGAACCGGTGACTGGCTTAGGAGAAGCTTCGTTGTCGGTTTTGGGCTTCAGTTGTTTTTCTCTATCCTTTTCTTTGCATTTTTTTGTAAACTCCGGTAGTCGGATGGCTATCCGACGACATTTCAGGATAATTAAACTGGAGTCCAAAAAAGTTTAAAGCAAAATCACACTGACGCTTAATAGTGTGTTGGTTAAATCTAGCACAAAACCGACAACCAGTAACGTTGTGATCAGGGCCTAGGCAAGGAATACAATAAGAATGAAAATCCTTATGAGGTATTTGCTTTCCACAAGAAATACAATTATTACCTTTTTCTGACATCAGTCTGGAGCAAGAAAAAAGTTTCCCCAATGGGGTACTTAGCTTTATTGAAGACTTCGGATCTGAAACTCAAACATGAAAATCTCAGGAGTCGGCTGACCGGCACTTGCGAACTGCTTCTGCTTCGGGCACCACGCAAGAAAGACTGAAGAAAATGGTGTTGGCTGCTTCTTTTATACCCCTGATGACCTGATATCAGGGAGGGGGGCGACAGCAGCCGACACAGGACCTAAGACTTTGGAATTCAGGCCGGTTGAGGGCAACCTGCTAGCAGGATTACCCAAATGTAATGACTGGAACAGTGAAACACGAAGAACATCTGTGCCATGGGAACTAAAGTGATAGCTGCTGCCATGGAACTCAGGGCTTGAAGAACAAGAAGAGTGGACACTTTTTGTTTCAGTGAAATGGACTGGACGTGGCATCTTATGTTTTCTAGTCTGTGAAGGGGGAGAGAGCTATACAAGAGACTGTATCGAGTCGTGCTCTGATGTACTCAAAGTCTTGACTGGGGGACGGCTGAGACTTTTCGTAATTCACTGTGATGCCTAGAGACTTGAAGAGGTGTATGACAAACTCTAGGTTTTGGATAAGTAGATGCCTTGTGGGGGCCGTGAGTACCCAGTCATCCAGACAAAGAAACACCTGAAATCCGCGTAATCTCACGTGGGCCGTGATGGCCGCCATACAACTGAACACCCTGGGGGCTGAGGTGAGACCAAATGGCAGCGCTCTGAACTGGTAATGACTGGCTCCCAGCCGAAAGCAGAGAAAACTTCTTCAGCACTTGTCTATTTTTATGTGATAATATGCATCTTGAAGGTCTGTACAGCACATTCAATCATCTTTCTCTAGAAAGGGGAGAATAGATTGAACCATGACCATCTGGAATTTTGTCTGCTGGACAAACTTGTTTAGAAAGCTGAGGTCCAGTCCTCCATCCTTTTTGGCACTAAAAAGAATCTTGAGTAAAACCCAGATACTAACTGGTCTGGTGGGACTTCTTGGATGACTCTTTTTTGTAGCAACCCTTGTATTTCTTTGGCAGCTTGATCCCTCCAATGGGGTGGAAACATCAGGAATTTTTCTTTAAGTACGTGGAGTTATGTTGAAGGGGATACTGTAGCCTCCGGCAATGATTTTCTACACCCAAGAATCAGATGTTATTAGTCACCAGGCTGACAGGTGCAGAGAAAGTCTTACCCTGACTGCTTCCAGAGGTAAGCAATCGGGCCTCCTTTCAGGAGCGCTGGTAGGGCTGTCCAGAGAAGGAATTCCTGGACCCCTGGTTTCATGGGCCACCTCTGCCTCAGGGTTGGGGTCTTCCATCTGAAGTACCTCCTCTGCCTCAAGGGGTGCTGGTGCCACGTGTGTCATGGAGTGGTCCCTGGGACTTCTTGAACCACATTTTCACACTCCTCTGATTCCTGGAGAAGGATTGTTGAAGGGTGGAGAAACGAATGCTCACAGCAGAGAGGGTCTTACCATAATTTTCGCACCTGGCTAGTGTGTCCTTTACTTAAGGGCCAAACAGGGAAGAACCGTCAAATGGAGCATTGACAAAGGAAGACTTGAAGAGCTCCGCGAAATCATACAAGTGCATCCAGGCATGTTGCCTAATGGCAATGCCAGAACCCACTGCTCTGGACGTCCCTTCGACTGCATTTGTACAAAGAGAGCATCTGGGAAATAGAAAAAAAAAAAAAAAAAAGCTTATTTCCTGCCTTTCTTGTTAAGTGGTACAGACTATTTGTAGGCTTCTGAGCCCCCAAGCCCTTCTGTGTTTGAGGGAAGCCTTCTAGCTTGTTTTTTTTTTTCTTATAACTAGCCAGTTTTCTAGTTTCAGCACTCAAATCTGTTTCTTTGATCTCAGCACTTGTTCAGAAAAAAAAAAAAAAAAAAATTTCATCTGCTTTTACTGTACTTGTGTTTTTACCTACTTCCTTTTACTTTTGCATCATCTTAAAATACTCAATTGTATTTATTACTGCTTGGTGTAACTCATTCTAAGCCTTTTGGTTTAAACACTTGGGCTTGGACCAGTTGGTTGTTTTGCACTGAGAGGGTTTGTGGTCTGCACTGTTGTGGCAGAACAGGTAGCTTACATCCTTCTAGGTTGAGAACTGCTGATTGAGGGCTCAGTGTCTGTTATTCTAAAAGTGTATTAATTCTGGTTTAAGCACTTGGGCTTTCAAGCCAGTTATTTTACATTAAGAGGGTTTGTGGTCTGCACTCTTGTGGGAGGAGAGGCTGGACTCTGCCCTTCTGAGCTGGGAATTTCTGGTTAAAGGCTTATAGTGCATGCATATCTGAACTGTTTCTTACTGAAGTTGGTGCCTTGTTTGCTGTGGCATAGACTGGATTTGGGCCTGCTGGATCTAGATTTGTTTGTGTAACTTGAGCACTAATCCAGACATTCTCTAAAGTATTCAATGGTATTTATTACTGCTTGGTTGTAACTTGATTAAAGTGTAGCTATCATTCAAGTCTTTTGGATTAAGCACTTGGGCTTCAGACCAGTTGTTTTACATTAGGAAGGTCTGTGGCAAGCACTGTGGTGGCAGGACAGGTAGCTTTCATCCTTCTAAGTTGGGAACTGCTGATTGAGAGCCCAGTGTCCAAGTGTATTAGTTCTGGTTTAGGCACTTGGGCTTCAGGCCAGTTATTTTACATTAAGAAGGTTCGTGGTCTGCACTCTTGTGGGAGAAGAGGCTGGACTCTGCCCTTCTGAGCTGGGAATTTCTGGTTAAAGGTTTATAGTGCCTGAATATTTGAACTGTATCTTACTGAAATTGGTTCACCTTGTTTGCTCTAGCATAGACTAGATCCAGGCCTGCTGAATCTAGCTTTGTTTATATGCTTGTTGTTTGTTTGCTTGTTATTTCCCTGGAAGCTAATTCCACCTAATACGCAACTTCTCAGGCGCTTCTATGGATCACTAGTGATATCTGCATTGCTTACTGTACTTATTTCCTTGTTTCACTTGAAAGAAAGTTACTGTTTGTCGTTTTGCATTTAGTTACTTGTAACACATTGCACTCAAGTTACCTGGCACTTGCTCACTAAAGCAATTATATAAGTCAGCACTAAAAATTAAAAGCACTACACCCTCACTCCCCACTGGCCCTTGTTTTCAATTAAGGAATTCCCAATATTATTCTAGCATGTCCAAAGGCCAGTTGTCAATCTTCTCTCGGTCCAGCTGGTGAATCTGGGAATCTTGAGGCAATGTTATAACTGCCTCATGTACACAGACAACCCTCTCCTCCTCCCACATAACACAAATACTTGAGAGATGCAGCTATTTAGCCGAACTGGAGGCTGAGCTCTCTCAACTCAGGACTGGCAAGACCAGACAGGAGGAGAAGGCAACTACACACACCACAAAACCAGCCTCACATAATGCTACCACTCCACTGAATCAAACACATAAACACACAAAGACATACTGGGAGGCTCCGAGTAAAAATTTACCTAAACAGCAGAGGCCTCCAAAGCAGACACCCAAACAACTGCTACCTCAAGACACCCCACAAGCAACACATAAACCACAAAAGCAGTGTGCAAAGCAGTCACAGCCCTTAAGGCCAAATACAACACCAAACATACCTGTCATAGGTGACTCCATAGTCAGACACACTGACGTCCCACTCACCAGGCTGAACAAGGAGAGGGTCACAGTAAGCTGCCTATCGGGCGCTAGAATCCGCCACATAACACAAGCACTCGGGTCCCTCCACGGCAAGTACAAATATGACACAGTCATTGTCCATGCTGGTGTGAGCGACCTGAGGCATTACCTCCCTGGACTACATGAAAAGAGACATAGAAGAGCTCTCTGATTATGTAGCCCAGGCAGGTATGACCCTAACCCTGAGCAGTATCCTTCCTTCACCAAGAATGATGCCACAATATAGAGACAAGATGACCAGGTTTAACAATTGGCTTAATGTCTGGTGTCATTCTAAGGATCCAGTGTCTGTCTGCCTGGGATGACATGCTTGACAAGCCACGCTGCTGCAAGGGACGGCTTGCACCTGTCACCCCTGGGATTCGGATATTGGCTAAGGCTCTTGCCACCCCATAGTGCCTTTTTAGGCAAGGCTCAAATTCTAAACCTACCACCCTAGAAAACAAAAATGGGAAGAAACTGAGGGTAATGCTGCTCAATGCCAGAAGTCTAAATCTCAAAATGCATGCACTCGAGGCCCTTCTCAGTATGGAGAACATCGATGTCTGTGCTGTAACTGAAACCTGGTTCAAGGCTCCTGAGAGCACCCGGCACTATTAGGTTTTACCTCATATCATGCGTTCCGGCCCCAAAACCCGGACCACACCACAAAAGGAGGGTGTATCCATATTCATAAAGGATACCCACACCTCCAGGTTGGTGGCAACGCAAGCTTGAAACTATCCAGGTGCAACTAACCATAGGCAAAACTGCTCTACAAATTGTAGCATGCTACAGGCCACCCTCTCAAACTCAGGAACCCCACACAGCCTTCCTGAAGACACTGGAGGGTATAAATGTATTTCAAACACCATCATATTGGGTGACTTCAACTACCCGAATATAGACTGGGAACATTACTCAAGCCCTAACTTTCTAGCCCAACGGTTCCTGGAGTTCATAAATTCAAATGCCATGGAACAGCTAGTCACTGTTCCCACGAGAGGAGAAAATATACTAGATCTCATTGTCACAAACATGGGGACAAAATGCTCCACACGGAAGTATATCCCTCATTGGTGAGATCTGATCATAAACTAATCTCACTGGAAATCCACATCCGCCCCACCCCAAACAAAAAGACCATAGTGAAGAACTTCTCTAAAGCAAACTTCACACTACTCAAGACTGGTGTGGTATCCTTCAAGGCCCCTGAGCCAGTGGAAACCACAACCCAAGCTGCGGAAGCCCTTACAAATGCCTTCTATGAACACCTCCAGGACTGCATGGATCAGGCCATCCCAAATAAAACCAAGACTCTTTCCACAAAGGGCAAGCGTCCAGTCTGGTGGACCCCAGCCATTAACAAACTTTACAATAAGAGGAGAAAGCTATTACATGATAGAACAAAATCCATAAAAGGGAAGTCACCCTGATCATTATTAGTAAAAAATACGAGCACTCAAAATCAACTAAGGCCAATTTTGAGAGAAAAATTGCCATGGATTCAAAGGACAATCATAAGGCCTTTTTCAGCTATGTTAGGAACCTGGGTGGAAACTCCCAGATATGCTCAGAATTAGTCCAAAATGATACAAAATCACTGAACCCACAGACATTGCCAACATACTGGCAGACAGGTTCAGTGCAAACTTCACCCCTCTCCCCTAAAGGAGAGATAACTATCCCAGCCGAGTGTAGCCTCCCGGACATCTCAAATGCGCAGGTGAAAGCTGCTCTCTCTAAAGCTAAAAACACAGCATCAATGGGACTGGATGGTGTCCCCGGCTGTGTGCTACACGAGCTAAATGAGGAATTAAACCCGCACATAAGGCAGCTGTTTAATCTCAGCCTTACCACAGGATCGTGCCCAAGGAGTGGCGTCACGGCAACTGTTGTCCCACTCCACAAAGGCGGCGCCTCTACGGACCCTGGTAATTACCGCCCCATAAGCAACAAGTCCAGTCTGCAAAGCTATGGAGAGGATCATAATGGAGCTCATAAACAAAGATTTAGGGGACATGCAGACATTGGTCCCGACCGGTTTAGCTTTGTCAAGGGAAGATCATGCCTTTTGAACTTGGTCGACTTCTTTGAAACAGTCACCAAGGCCATTGATGAGGAAAGGCAGTCCATACAGCCTACCTTGACCTTGCAAAGGCTTTCGACACAATACCCCACTCGGGTATTGTAGAAAAACTTACCAGCTTAAATGTAAACCCATATGTCACAAGATGGGTTGCAAACTGGCAAGGACAGAACCCACAGGGTTAGAGTTGCTGGCGCTGTGTCAGACTCCAAGCCGGTCACAAGTGGTGTCCCACAGGGCTCGGTCCTTGGCCCCTATTGTTTGGCATCTACTTCTCAGAAGTACAGGCCAACATAGGAGGACTTTGGCTGACAAAGTTTGCAGGCAGCCTGCAAACTGGGCCATAGTGGAAAGTGCATCAGACACGGATATCCTTCAGAAGGGACTCACGGAAACAGATAGCTGGTGCCAGAGCCATGGCCTGAAGTTAAACGCCAAAAATGTATAGTCATACCCTTGGGAAAAACAAGGTAACCCCAAGTTACCATATAGGTGGCAATCCACTAAGCACAGAAGAGGTTATCAGGGACCTGGGGACCCAGGTTGACAGTGGCCTTTCTTTTGACACTCACATTGCTAAAGTGGTTAGAAAGACCTTCTACATTGCCCACCTGATCATGAAGGGATTCACATCCAGATCTAGTGAGGTTATTGTTCCCCTGTACTCTTCACTTATCAGACCAATGATCGAGTACAATGCCCCATTCGGGATGTATCTCACCCGACATCTGCAGCAAATTGGAGAGACCCCAAAAGTTCCTCACCAAAAGGATAAAGGGACTCCAAAATCTGTCATATGCTGCCAGACTGAAGAAACTCCAGCTCTATTCAGTCGCATACCGTCTGCTCAGAGGTGACATGTGCCTGACATACAAGGCCATGTCCAACCCGGAATTAATGGACATGCTCCACCTCAAAAAATCCAAATCCACCAAAACCACTAGAGCAAGCGACTTAAACCTTAGCACGGATATAAATAGGACGTGCTGGAGGGATAGATTTATCACTCAAGAGACTCCCTATGCTGTGGAATAAAATCCCGGTCCATGTGAGGCAGAGCACCTCGCTGACTCTGTTCAAGAGAAATCTAGACCTGTGGATGGGAGATCGTAGGTTTACCCCGGGAATCATCTCTGTGTCACTGCTGGACAGAGGCACAACAAACTAATGGGCACAGTATTTTTTCATATAAGGGGTGGCGTAAGCCACAAAAATTTGGGCTAGGCTTATAAATGCCTTAGGGCAGATAGCCTAGTATAAACCTATGAACCTATGAACTAACTCTCTTCAAGAGAAATCTTGATGAGTGGATGGGAGATCGTAGGTTTACCTCGGGGGTCATTGCTGTGTCACTACTAGACAGAGGCACAGTAAACTAAACCCTAAATGGGCATAGTATTCTCATCCCAAGGGGTGGCGAAAGCCGCACACACTCTGGCTAGGCTTATAAATGCCCTAGGGCAGATAGCCTAGTACGAACCTATGAACCTATGAACCACATTTTCACACTCCTCTGATTCCTGGAGAAGGATTGTTGAAGGGTGGAAAAACAAATGCTCACAGCAGACAGGGTCTTACCATCATTTTCACACCTGGCTAGTGTGTCCTTTACTTAAGGGCCAAACAGGGAAGAACCGTCAAACGGAGCATTGACAAAGAAAGACTTGAAGGGCTCCGCGAAATCATACAAGTGCATCCAGGCATGTTGCCTAATGGCAATGCCAGAACCCACTGCTCTGGACGTCCCTTCGACTGCATGGGCAATGAGTCACATGGAAGAGTTTGATATAGACTCCAGGGTGGCTAGCTGCAAGGTGTCCTTATCTTGTACCTCGCTGGACAGAGCCCCAGCTAGAGTTTCTGATAATTCCTTAATTAGGTCTCTCTGGAATCTAGTAAAATGTGCTATAGAGTTTAAGGACCTAAATGTGAAGGTCTATGAAGCATAGACCCACTTTCCAGACCTGTTTATCATTCTAGACTCCCTGTTAGGACAAAGAACAGAAGGACTCTTGTCAGCTAGTTCCTTTTAGATGGTAGCCACCACCACCATGGCATCTACTGGCAAACCTTTTAGCCAATACTGGTGGTTTTCTGGTGGAGATAATATTTGGCAGGTCTCCAGAGAATGAGTTCTATGGTGTCAGGAGCCTTCCAAGCCCACTGTGTGATTAGCTTGACAAGGTCATCAGCGGGTGGGGACACCCAGGAGGTAGAGGGTCGAGTACTGAAAGCTTGCAAGTACACGGTTTCCTCCGAGGATGGGTCTTGAAACTTCCAGTCACCCCTCTCTTTCAGAATTTCTAGGACGTCTCTGAAGGAAACATCCTCAAGGGGTGACCGTGGGGAACCCACCCCTTCATCGAAATCAGTATCTTCCATGACGGATTCTTCAGGGGAATCCAAATGCTTCTTCTTGCATGTGCTCTTTTGGGGTGGCTCCTCTGTCTAGCCCTCCCCAGTGATTCCCAAAGAGGAGGGACCCTTTAACTGAGCAACATGAAGTTTTGGTGCTCGCTGTCCTGTCGCAGAGATTGGTGTCAACTCTGGAACAGAGGAAATGGAAATATGACACTCTGATGCGGGTGGGGCCAGCTGGGAGCCCATTGAGGCTAAATTCCTCTCCATAACCCGAAAGGTGGTACCCCAGAAGAGGAGTGGAAGTCCAGAACTGAGAAGGGCCACCTCGGAACTGAGGTCACACTCTGGTCCGAGGGACCACCCTCCAAGGTTGGAGCCAAGGAAGGACCCGAAACCGTCAAAGTTCCTGGAACTGAGACCAGCACCATACTCAAACTAGCTGCTGACTTAGCAACCATGCAACTGACTGAGGGATCTCGGCCCTCATCAGTTGGTTCTGTGGCAGGATCCGAAGATGTCATTGCAACCTCCGGTGCAGAGGTGGACATACCTAATGGAACCAAAGCAGCTGGCACTAGGGGCATCAAAGTGCTGGCCTCCAAAACTACAATGGAAGTCAGAGGAGGATAAGTAAGAGTCCCGGGAGAAAAGGTCTCTAATCCAGGTGGGAGAGGGACCTGAGAAGGGGCAGGAATACCTCTGGCCAGTAACAGCTGATCCACTAACCTTATCACATCCGACTCTGAGAGACTCTTGGAGGACCATACTGAGAGGGTCGAAGGAGACTCTGGTCTTTCAATGAATGGACTTGGCAGTTGCTCCACGTAGAGGTCTATGACAGGGGAATATCTTGTCCTGGGTATTTCCAATATAGGCTTAGGTGCCAAGAGGGTGGGCTGTGACTTTATTGGTGCCAATGTGACTGTCTGTTGAGCAGCAGGTAAAGTCAGTGCTGAGCCAGAACATATGGAAGCTGGTGCTGACAAGGGTATTGACAGCACCGTTGAAGTTGCCGAGAAGGTACTAGGTTGAAGTTTCGTAACCTTAGCCATTGGTTCTGAGGGATGAGGAATGGAGAATTTACTTTGGAACGGAGTGTGAAGTCAGTACCAAATGGCTTTTCTTCTTTGGTAGGTCTTGTTTGGTGTTTGCCTTGGACAAGGCTTCGCTGAAAGGGGATTTAAGTAAACCTTTTAGCAAGAACTTATTCCTGCGCTCTGCTAATGTTCTCTGACTGAACCCCTTACATAAGTTGCAATCCAAATCCAGATGAGTTGTGCCTAAGTAGTAAATGGATGAAAGATGCTCATCAGAATTGGGCATCTTCCTATTTCAATTTTGGCAACGTTAGAATCCAGATGTGCCTTCAGGCAGTTTATCAGACATCTTTAAGCTAGTCAAAGGGCAAAAAACAAAAATACACATCCAATGATACAGTCACACACACGCACGCACACAGGAGCAAAAGGGAATGTAGAGAAGGAGACAAGATCTACCAACAATGGTAGATAAGATTACCTGAGGTAAAAAGGGGCAAGTACCAACGATGGTACTAAAGGAAAACCCAAACAGGTTAAGAAGAAAAAGGGTACAGGCATACACAACTATACAGATATATGTATATAAAGACAGTGAGGGAGAGGCAAGAGTTAAGGAGTAGCAATGTTTAAAGTGATCTCAATAAAAATAGAAATTAGAAAAGCACTTAGCTGAAAGGAGGCTGATGCATCTTGCTGACAGAGCAGCAAATGAGATCTTGGGTAATATACACAGGAGCATTATGGGTGGGGGACTTGGCTGGAGAGTTTTTGGCTGACACAAGCTGTATAACAGCAGAGCCAGTTCTGAGGATCGGAAAAGATTCCCAATTGTCAAGAGCAAACGAAGTTTGACAAAATCAGATCATAAATGTAGAGAAATGTGTAACCCCCAGATAAATGTTACTATGGAAAGGCACTTATTTTACACAAGGGATCAAAAGTCTGGTGAATCTGACCTGAAAAATAAGGCTAAAACGTGCAGATTTGGTGACTTAAGGGATGAGTTGATAAAAAAGAGACTTGTGTGTGGTACAAAAGATGATGCTGTGAGAAAGACTGCTTCGTGACAAAGATTTAACATTGAATAAGGTCACTGAGATTAGTCAGATTTACAAGCTCACAGAAAAGCACACAAATATGGTTACAAATGAGAGTAGCTCTAGAAGGCACAGTGAACAAAGCGCTAAAAAGACCTCATCATTCAATGCGCACAGTCAAAGTTGCAGCCTTAGTGCCAAATGCCACTATTTTTTCTGTCCTAGATGGAAAGAGTTCATTTTAACCAATTCAGCTTGACAAAAAATCCTCATTGCTCACTACTTTCAGTACTCCATTTGGCAGTTACAGATTTTTGAGAATGCCATTTGGAATAAATTCTGCAAGTGAAGTCTTTCAGAATGCAATGGAGCAATATTTTTCTGGGTATCCTTGTCCTATTATAGTATACGACTGGTAGGAGGTCGTGATGAAGCTGAACACGACAGAAACCTCAGACAAGTTCTAGAAAGGGCACGTCAAGTGAATCTTAAGCTCAATCCACACAAATGCAAATTCAGGCTACAAGAAGTTACTTATGTTGGCCATTTACTTACAAGTACAGGTTTATGACCAGCCCTTCAAAGCAAACAGCCATTCTCGAGATGCCAGCTCCATACCATGTTCAAGCCCTTCAACGTTTTCTTGGCATGGTCAACTACCTAGGCAAGTTCATTCCAGACTTGAGCCAACTTTCAGCACCAGAGAGCTGACATGTAAAGATGCACCCTGGTCTTGGTTAGAGCAGCAACAAAGAGCATTTGATGTCCTGAAACAGAGATTTGTTAGTCCACCAGCTCTCAGATACTATGATGTTCACAAACCAGTTACACTTTCCTGTGATGCACAAAACGTTGGTCTTGGTGCAGTCATTCTACAAGAGGATCGACCTGTTGCCTATGCATCGAGAACTCTTACCCAAACTGAGATGAAGTATGCACAGATCAGGAAAGTGCTTTTGGCAATTGTGTTTGCATGTTCAAATTTCCATGATTATGTTTATGGTAGACCTATCCAGATCAAAACAGACCACCAACCATTAGGCACTGTCCTGAGAAAAAACAATGTATTTAGCTCCAGCCAGACTGCAATGCATGATGCTGAGATTGCCAAGTACATCTTGCTGATACCTTATCCAGATCGCCCAGAAACACCACAGAACAGCATGAGAATGAGAACCTTGATTTTGAAGTCATGGAAGTGAGAAATTTTTCTTCCACGCGTATTGATGAGCTGAGACATCACACAGCCACAGATCCAGTTTTACAGAGGCTCAACCACTTTATCAATCAAGGATGGCCATCAAAGCTATCTAGTTTACCTCAAGAAGTGCAACCTTATTTTCCATACAGAGATGAGATTTTCTCTGACAAAGGTATCATAATGGAAGGTCTAAAAGTAATTGTTCCAGTCTTTGCAACAAGAGTACATTACTATTTTGCATTGTGGTCACCCAGGAAGAAGGGCAAGAGAACTAGTATTTTGGCCTTCTATGTCACAAGACACTGAGACAGCACTTTTACCTTGTTCTGTATGTAGTAGTACAAAAACACAAACAGAAGGAACCACTTCAGCTTAACCTGATTCTGGAATTACCTTGGTCGACAGTAGCCACGGACATCTTTGATTGAAATGGTCAACATTATTTGGCGTTAGTAGACTCTTACTCCAACTAGTTCGAGATTGACCTACTTCCTAACCTACTATCCAGTACTGTCACTGTTAAGATGAAGCGTCATTTTGCTGTTTATGGTAGTCCGCACAAAGTTATTTCTGACAATGGCACTCAGTTTACAAGCCAAAAGTTAAAAAGATTCGCAGAAGAATGGGACTTTACTCATGTCACAAGCAGTCTAGAGTACCAGGAGTCAAATGGTTTGGCGGAACGCACAGTTCAAAATGCAAAACAATTACTAGATTAGTCGAAATGAGACAATAGTGATGTTTTCCTTAATCTCTTGAATCTCAGAAATGTTCCATGTGATAAACATCTTGGTTCACCTGCTCAGAGACTTCTGTCGAGACAAATCAGAGCCACATTACCAATCAGTAGTCAACTGTTAGTTCCATGTGTCAAGAACAACGGGTTAGTGAAAGCCAATCTGTTGAAGAAGTGACTATCCCAGAAGTCCTACTACAATAAGACCAGCAAACCACTCAATCCATTACGAGAGGGAGAAGTGGTTAAGGATGCAAACGTCCAAAGGTTATGATAGGATTAGTGTCATGAAGAATACTGGTCCAGAGGTGAGACCGTACATTATAGAATCAGAATGAGCAACTTTTAGGCGGAATCAGAAACATTTGAGACCAGTGTCCGAGCCTATACCACAGCATATGGCCTGTGAGAAAGACTCTATCTCTGAGTTAACTGTCTGGTGTTCCAATTCCAGAGGAAGTTCCTGTTCCTATAACAAATCCAGAAGTACCTAGTATGAGTTGTGCACTGCAGACTGTCCCTGTTGCTAAATTTGGTCCCAAATGTTATGCTATGAGACATGGTCGAATCTCTAAACCCTGTAACAGATATGAAACAACTTGGACATGAACATTGTGCTTTGTATCTTAAGTACATAGTCATGCATGTCTAACTCTGATATTGTTTTTTTTTTTAAAAGGGCAATCTTTTTAAAAGGGAAGATGTAGATCAACGTGTGTTTATATACCCTTAAGAAGCTATCCAAGGGCTTGCACAAGTGTATAAATACTGAGCACGTGCGAGCCTGACTGCCATTTTGTAGTTAGCTGTTGAGATGTAAGCATGTATCTATGTAAGCTCTGTTTGTTAACTAGTTTGTTCATAATTTAAAGATGCTGCTATCCATCCTGATGTGTTTCTATGTTTTAAAGCATCTGAATGAAACCCCAAACATTCTTGTTATATGTATTAGAGACAAACGAGCGACAGTATATTTATCAGTTATTCTGGAAATTCATTATTACCGACTGAAGGATGTGATTTGTTGTAGAGGAACAATACAATACAATAGACATGACAGGGACCCCCATACTGATTACAGAGAAACAAAGATTAGAAAATAAAGTCTACAAAAACAGTAAGGCAGAAACAAGAAAGTATTTTAAGGATAAAAAATACAGACTTAAAATACAAAGTTAATGCAGAAAAATTTCCTAAAATTTAGAACATTCCATTCCATAAATGTTAAGACTTTTAGCTCTAATGTGACCCCAAAGGTTAAAATTAAACTTTTATATATTTTTTATATGCAATCCCTAATTGAGCTGTGGTGTTGAAGGATCTTTGAACTGACAAGTTCTTGAACTGACTGACCTGTAAAAAAGATCCTCAAAAATAGGCAAGGACATATGACCCAATGTTAACCTTCCCACTCAGCCTGGAGCTTGGCAACTTATATTTTTATTTGTGGGAGAAAACAATTTGTCAGTGTCACAGTTGGGTGCCTAATACTTGTGGGAGAAAACAATATAACAGAGGTAGAGTTGTGTGACTAATACTGTTACTGCCCCACAATGCTTGGTTTTTCAATCTGGTTAGCAGCTGGGGTGTCTTATGTGCAGGCTGTATCCATGCCCACATGGGTTTTCACTGAGTACTCTAGTTCCTCCCACATCCACAAGGCATGCTGTAGGTAAACTGGTGATCCCTTAGTTTGCCCATAGAAGTGGTTGCCATGTAACAGACTAGTTCCCATCCAGGATTTTCTGTTCTTACATTCATTGATACTAGCAATGGCTTTAACTCCCCTGTGATCCTGAAACAGACTACATGGGTAGAGAATGAATGAATGACAGAGAAATTTGGCTGTAACTGTATTGCTTGATTCACTTTAGCTTTCAAAGAATGGTGCCAGATACGAGTGCTGTAGATCTTTTGGGTCATGAATCAATCTAATTGCAGATGTTTATGCATATTTTTTTTTCTGCAAGACAGGCCTAGCATTGTAGACAATCCCAATACTCTGGGATACATACGAAGAGCAGCTTATAATGCCATTATACATCTTCTACAGTATTTGTTTTCAGGTCAGAATTCTTAACATTACAAGAGGCTGCATTTACTTCTTAAAAGCCAAAAATCCTGACTACATTGCTTCTAATTTTTCTGCTCATGTGGACATCAACTCTGAGTGGGAAGACCTGAATATCTGAGAATAGTTAAGGCATCGTAGTTTTAAAGAATGTATGTCAGAATGGAAATGCTGAAAAATAGGAAAGATTTGCAAAAACTTGTGTCCGTCTATTATGGATTTAGAATACAGAGGAAGTCCCCAAGGTTTGTACTGTAACCACACCTGAAAGTGAACATCTGCAGAATTGGTTTACGCTTGTATTTATCTGTGATTAAACCAGGTTCAAGACTGCATACTATAAATGTTGCAGTACATGGTATTAACTGAGCCTTCCTCAGTGAGAACTATTTCCTGGGATTGTAGACTGTCTGCTGGTGCAGTGCTCTAGTCAGTTATTAATATAATGCTCAGAGACTCCAAATAACACTGATGAAAGAATTTTCTTGAATAGAAGTGTGACCATAGCTCTAAACAATAACAAACACACTAAGAAGCATCTTGACTTATTAGTGCTATCTCAAGACAGATTAAATAAACAGGCTTGCTTGTATCTGTTGGACAGAACTTGTGGTTACACGTTCCTCTACAGGTTTATTAATGATAACAGTGGCCACAAATAATTTTTATTTTACCTATGAAACTGCTTGCAATGTTAAAATTCTGAAATGTTTTTGTCAAGGCAGATTGCTGGTCTTTTAAAATTCTTAGCATTTTTGCAAGTAGACACTTTCTGGATTACAGTGGTGTAAGTAGCCTTGAAACAGTCATTTCTACCTTATACAAACTAAGTTAAGGGAGAATTAGTGACCAAAATGTGGATGTTGCTGGTGGGACACTATTTTTCAATAAAACAGTTCTTTCTCAAAGAGCAAGTAGAATGCAATCAGCTACTGCACTAGCGTAACAAAGTCAGAAAGCCATGAGTTAGCGTGTCCTGCTATGGAGAGCCCCCATCAATTAGAAAACTAATGTTTATGTTCTTGGAGTCATAAAATTCATTACCAGCCTGCTGGAAGACCTCTCAAACCCCGTTAGCAGTATAATGGATGTCAGCCATGAGGAAAAAATGCTGTAATTGAGTGTTTCTGTCATACTCTGAGATGGAATAGTAGAATAATTTTAAGTTAGTATTCCAAAAAACTCAACACTGTAAATCCCAACAGGCCTATTCTGCATTCCACCTCTTTGAAAGATGCACTCTTCAATGAAGACAAAATTGCACAGTAAATAAGGAAATCCAGGATCATACCTTAAGCAGATTACCTGTATAAATACCATATTATGTGAAGTGATTTTTAAATCATCAAGCATGTCTTTTCATTGTCTTGTAACTGAATATTGGAACTGCATATTTGGTTATCTGCCCCCCCCCCTTTTTTTTTTTAAGAAAGTGTGGTCACTGTTATTTTACATCGCAACTCATTCTGAAAAGGTCAAAATTTTATTAAAAATTATCAGCTTAAAAGTTGCTTAAAATGACTTACAGGTAATGCTGTAATCACAAGTCCAATTGCATTCATCCATGCTGTAATGTTTTCTCGAGGAACTAAAGGCTGGCTGCAACAAAATCAAAAAAATGAAATTTATGAAGTTATGCTAAATATACAGTCTCCTTCAAACATGCAATTCCTTTCCAAAGAATTAAAACCTAAGACAAACTCCTGAAACCTGCACACTTCTGCCACTTGATCACCTTGGAATCTGGAGAGGTGGACTGGGAACAACAAAGGAAGAAACAAATGCTCAGATGCTCATTGCATCACTGCCTAGCTCAGTATCCAGGTAACTGCTTAAAATTTGTAGAGTCCAGGAGTAAAATGTGTAGCTAGGACCATGCATAGTATAACTCGCATATCAGCAGAAAAATAAACTTGTTATGCACCTCGCTGATGTCAGAGGAGTGTATGCCCTAGTCTTACACTAAGAGCACACATGGCAGCTACTAAAGAACAGTGCCAGAAAGCTATAACAACTTTAAAAGCTGTTAATACAAGTCATACTTATGCAGAGGAGTGTCAAAACAGTTTTTAAAGCAAATGGCCCATCAGAAGTACACTGCTTTGCTGCTGATCACTGCCTGCATTATAGTACCATATTACAGCATTTTCACAATCCTACATTTTTTTCTCTAACTTATACTACATTACAGCAGCTTAAGCTCAAAGTCCTACAAAGCTTTCTCCTATCATAATTCATTAGTTAACCATTCTCAAACTGCTCTCTCACAAGGAATTTCTTGACATCCATTTCTTAAACAGATAACAAGTGATTTATGATTGCAGACCTGATCAAAATCTTCTATATCGTATCCATAATTCAGAGCCTTTATCTAGCATTATCAAATATTCAGTACTTGTTACTGTCCTAAAAGGCATTCAATTCGGAGTGCCACTCCTATTTAAGATAAAAATCAAAGGAAGTATTAAGATGTGAAATCCTATAATAAATGACAGGAAAGATATTTACATACCTTTTGAGCACAACATTGAGAAGTGCATTCCCAATATCTGTCCCAGGAACAGACAAGGCCATAAGTTCTACACAGGTCACATGAAGAGCATGGGCAGCTGGGTTTGGAAACTCATTAAACCTCCAATCACAATTTGGGAAGGGACCAGGTGACTTTCCAGCCATAGGTAACAAATTTATTAAGGAAACAATATTTAATATAGAAAGAAAAAATATATATTTGAAACAGCTTTAGTATCAGAGACAAAAATGAAGTTAACTGAAACTGCAGAAACAATCCACTACTCTAAGGCAAATAAACCTAAACTCTTACATATCCTGCATGTCACTTGAGCAATGTCCAACAACATGAGATGCCACACAGTAATGATAAAGTCCAGATTTTATTTGATGTCAGAATCAGCCGCTGCATAACAGCGGTAAGGTCTAGCGTTAAGCTGCTATGTCTTAACAGCACTGTGGAAGATTAAAGCACAGAGTCACACAATCTATTTATTTTAAATTTTTTGACCAGGATTAAGGTAGAATCCACCCAAAAGTGAAGTTATTCCACAAGCACAGCTCTGTCAGGGTGCTTACTATAAGCACAGATGTTGAAACAGAAGGATCATTTTTGCAGAGTATTCACAACATGAATGGGATATGTTACACAAGCACATGCATGATGAGCAGTCAGATGCCTCAGGGGGTCATGAGGTTATATCTCAGGTTGTCTGCAGAAATTCAGGATATAAGGAATAGTGCAACCTCCACCATCTACTGTTGTTTTCAAAAGCAACAGGGTGTTAGAAAAATGCTCTTGACTTTGCTATTAAATCTTGTTGTTGTGTCTTTCGGCTTTTCCCGGTCAGGGGTCGCCACAGCGGAACTCCAGTCTGCTAATGATTGGCAGATAGATTTTACGTGCCGAGTTGCCAGCCCTGACGCACAACCTTCAACGAAGGTACGCCCATTCATGCATGTCTCCACGCAGAAGACGCTCTAGCTGAGAATCGAACCGGAGAGCGTCTTACTGTGAGGCGACAACGCTACCGCAGCACCACCTCCTACAGAATGAAATTTCACAGTATTAGTCTAACAATCTCCATCACTTTTAAAAAGCCTGTAGGCACATACTACCTCATACCACAGCAAAATGGTCTTGCTATTTAAACATCTTCAGTAATAAGCACCTTCACATAAACTTGCTATGTTCCTAATAAGGAACACTGTAGCAGTGCATTCATAAAATGAAAGGCCAAGTACTAGGCAGTGTTGGGTCTTGACCACAGATACAGGTGTAAGGTTTCAGCATGACTTGTAATGCCGCTGTGGCAAAGTCAGCTTTATTGCTGAAACTGAGGCCCTAGCTTGTAATGTTTGTTGAAAAATGGATGGAAGACAAAGTGCCAGCTTCATTAAAACTATATAGAGATGTTTGTAAAGAAGGCTGCAGTTGTAACAGCTGCTATATTCAAACACAGTCAAGATCCTGCAATAATGTCAAACCAGATGGTGAAGCAGTTAGCCACTCATCTGAACTATTTGCTTATATACTGGTCAGCCTTTTCGTTTTTGGTCTGGTATAAAGAACTCAAAAGTACAGTTTTGTACCTACCATAAATGTAGATGTTCGAGTGCTAATACAGCTGCAGTCATAACAGATGGGTTCTCCTGCCATCAGGCGGGTCCTCGGTCGGCTGAATTCCAAAGTCTAGGTCCGGCGTCGGTTGTCGTCGCTTCTTCCCTGACGTCAGTGCGACAGGGGTATAAAGGAACCAGCCGACGCCATTTTCTTCAGTTTTTCTTGCCCCAGATGTCAGGTGCCCCCAGAAGGAAGGCAATACATAAATTTGTGTAATAATGCAGTGCAATATAATCAAAATACAGTAGTTGCAAGCAAATACATCATAAATGAATACCCCAATCAGGTTGTATGAGGATGTGTTAGCCTATAGGCCTGTCCCAAGAGGGGAAGGAGGGAGGGAAACCTGGACTGCAGCTGTATTAGCACTCGAACATCTACATTTATGGTAGGTACAAAACTGTACTATGTTCATCGTGCATACAGCTGCAGTCATAACAGATGGGTAGAATCCCAAAGCTAAGAAAGGGGTGGTAGGCACTAGGTGGAACTAGGAGGAGCCAAAATGCCCTGCAAGACTGCAGTGGCAAAGCCTGCTCTAGATTTGGAGTATAATGGTAGGTTGTAGTGCTTGGAGAAGGTATGCACAGAACTCCAAGTGGCTGCTTCCAAAATATCCTTGGTAGGAACTCCTCTGAGGAAGGCTGCAGAGGTGGCTGTGGCCCTGGTGGAATGAGTTCTAATGCCTGTAGGTACAGTTTTGCCATAAAAGGAATAGCAAAAGCGTATGCAGTGGGCTGTCCATTTTGAGATTGTCTGTTTGGAAATTGGCTTTCCTTGAGCTCTTACCGCATAGGCCACAAAGAGCTGTTCTGATTTTCTGAAAGGCTTTGTTCTGTCCAAATAATAATGCAGTTGTCTGTGGATGTCCAAGGAATGTAGTAATCTCTCCCCTTTGTTTTGAGGATTAGGATAAAAAGTAGGTAAATGTATGGCCTGATTTAAAGCTACCCTGGATACCACTTTAGGCATAAAGGACGGGTTGGTTCGTAAGGAAACTCTGTCCTGATGGAAGATGATAAAAGGCTGGACAGCCATGAGAGCCTGTAGTTCTGAAACTCTACGAGCTGAGGTGATAGCCAGAAGGAAAGCTGTTTTCCAGGACAAATATTGCAAATCTGATGAGGCAGCTGGCTCAAAGGGAGGCAAGGTCAGTTTTTCCAGAATGAAATTAAGATCCCAAGCAGGTATTGGTTGTTTCCTTGGAGGTCTTAAATTCTTAGTCCCTCTGAGGAACTGTCTTAAGAGAGGGTGAGAGAATAAAGGTGGATCAGTGTTGTATTCTGCAGAAATGGCTGAGGCATGGATTTTGATGGAGGAGAAAGAAAGTCCACTGCTTAGCCGTTCAGCCTAATATTGTAGTATTTGAGGTAAATTCAGTTTTCCAGGATCCTGGCCCTTTTTCTCATTCCAGACACAAAAACGTTTCCATTTTGCGGAGTAAACTTTTCTAGTTGATGGCCTTCTGGCCTCCAAAATGACATCCTGCACCTCCTTGGAGAGTAAGACCTGTTGTGATGCTAAGGGATCTTCCATGCGGCTAGATTGAGTGTTTTTAGCTGGCTGTGAAGAGTTTTGAAGCTGTGCTGAGTCAGAAGAAGAGGCATTAGAGGCAGGGTCCATGGTGGGGAATGCGTCAGGCTCCTCAGCAGTGGGTACCAGTGTTGCCTTGGCCAGTCCGGAGCAATGAGAATCATCTTTGGTCTGTCTGCTCTGGTTTTCAATAGAACTTTGGGCAGCAGAGGAAGAGGTGGGAAGGCATAAACTGTCATTGATGTCCAACTGAAAGAGAGAGCGTCCACTCTCCAGGCCTTTGGATGGAAGATCCTTGAGCAGAATTTTGTCAATTGATGATTTTTGTGGGAGGCAAAGAGATCTATGTCTGGCCTTCCCCATTCTTGGATTATTTCTGTAAAAACTTCTGGATGCAATTTCCATTCATGTGGATCTGTCATATTCCTGCTTAGGTTGTCTGCCAGCGTGTTTTCCTTGCCTGGCAAGTACTGTGCTTGTAGTTCCATTTGTAAGTCCATGGCCAGTCTGCATAGGGGGTAAGAATGTGTTCCTCCCTGTTTGTTTATGTACCACATAACTGTGGTGTTGTCCGTTCTTATCAATAGTTGACCTGGTTGTAGAAGGTCCTTGAAAGCTATAATAGCATTTATTACTGCTAGCATTTCTTTTTGATTGATGTGAAGGTGCTCTTCTTTTTGGGACCATTTGCCCTGAATGCACCGATCTGTCATGTGCGCCCCCCAAGCGTAGTCCGAGGCGTCTGTTGTGATGACTTGATTTGCTTGAGGCTTGCTGAATGGAAGACCTGTGTTTGTTTGACATGCTTCAGCCCACCACAGAAATTCCTTTTGCAGACATGGAATTAGTGGTATTATTGTTTCCAAACTGTGGCTGTGTTGAGACCATATGTTTTTCAGGTACCATTGTAGTTTCCTCATATGCAGCTTTGCACATGGGATTAGTAAGATGCAAGATGCCATGAATCCCAGAGCCTGCAGGATTTTCCATGCAGTCAGCCTGGTGCAATTTGCTAGTGTTCTGAAGTATTGAATTAGTTGCCCCTGCTTCTCTGGCGTGAGGCAGGCCATCTGGGTGTTTGTGTCCAAATTGGCACCCAGGAAAATAATCTTCCGAGAGGGTATTAGCCTTGATTTCTTTTTGTTGACTGTGTATCCCCGAGAGTTGAACAACATTATTACATAAGCCAGATGTTTCAGAAGAATGTGCTTGCTGTCCGCTTGGATCAGGCAGTCGTCCAAATAGGGGTATATTTGTATCCCTTGAAGTCTGCAGTAGGCAATTACTGATGCCAGGAATTTCGTGAATACTCTGGGCGCAGTAGATAAGCCAAAGGGCAATGCAGAGAATTGATAATGGGTTGAACCTACAAGAAACCTTGAGGTACCTTCTGCAATTCTGTCTGACTGGGACATGCAGGTATGCCTCCTTGAGGTCCAATGTTACCAGCCAAGACTCCTTGCCCAGCATGGGAAGAAGTTGCTGTAGAGTGAGCATCTTGAATTTTGGTACGAGTAGAAATGTGTTTAGGATGGATAGGTCCAAAATAGGTCTCCAATCTTTTCCCTTCCTTGGCACCAGAAATAGCCTGGAATAAAAACCTTGACCTTGTTCGTGCGTAGGTACCTCTTGAATAGCTTTCATGTTTATGAGATCTGTAATTTGCCTTTGTGCCTCTGCCCTTTGATTGTGTGGCAGGTTTGGCATGCCTCTCATTTTGGAAGGGTGTGAAAATGGAATTTGTAGCCTCTGTTTATAATGTCCAGGATCCATTTGTCCTTTGTGACAATATGCCAATTTTTGAAAATAATGCCAGCTTTCCTCCTAAGGGGCTGCCATTTGAGACTTGGTTGGCATGCAAAGGGGAAAGTCATTGGGTTTGCTTTCTGAAAGATTGCGAGTTATCCTCACCACCTCTTTGTCTAGGAGCTTGCCATTGTCTGCCTCTAAACGATCCTTGGGATTGTCCTCTGCCCCTCGGGCGCCTGTATCTGCCTCTTTGGGGTCTGTCCGTGGCAGAAAAGGACCAGTTTTTGGAAGGCCAATTTCTACTAAAACGTGGGGGTTGTACCTGTAGAAATTCTTTCACAGTTTGCATTGATTTAGCCTTTTCCTCCATTTTCCTTAACACCTCCTCAGCATTAGCACCAAATAGTACATCCTTTTGAAGAGGGGCGTCTAGTAATTTAGCTTTGACATTCTCAGGCAAGGCTTGTTCCTTGAGCCAGGCATGCCTACGTATGACTGATCCTGTAACAGCAGCTCTACATGAGGCCTCTAGAGCATCAAAACCACATTGTAAGGTATGCTTACCCACTTGTTCTGCACTTTGCATCAAATCCTGCAACTCCTTCAAGTTTGGTTGTTCAGGTTGTGACATTTTACTTTTCAATTGTGATAACAAAAACTGTTGGTATTTTAGCATATGAAACTGACAGTTTAAGGCCCTCATGGATAAGGTAGCCAAGGTATATACCTTTTTCCCCACCTTTCTAAGGATCTGGAGTCTCTCTCGGAAGGTAATGGATTTTTAGCAATGGAGGCCTTAACTCCCTTGGGGCCCTGTGAGATGGTTTCTGGGTCAGCAGCATGGCTTTTGTATAGAAATTGGTGTGAGTCAGGAACCCTGTAGTACCTGTCAGGCTTAACTGGAGCTGGAGGTGGACAGTCCGGGTTAAGGCAAGCCTCCGAGTAAACATCATCTAGGATGTCCAAGACAGGAGGTATAGCCAGAGGCCTGTGCTGAGGTAGCAAGAGAAATTCCCTGAGCCTTTTCTTGGAATCTGAATAATCTTGGCCTTCCCAGTGGAAGTGTTCCCTTAAGGTATGCAAAGTTTCCCCAAATGAGTAATCCTCTGGGGGGGAGACAGAAGGGATGGACTTCTCCACATCACAGTCTTCAAAAGGGGAGTAAGAATGTTCCTGATCATCAGAATGCTCTGAAATAATGGAGCCCTGATCAGAGGAGGGGGAATCTTCCTCCACTCTGGGCCTTTTGTCCGGTGGGGGCTGAGAACCTCTGATAAGAGTAATTAAATCCTCAGCCATTTTAAGCATCTGTTTCTTAGGCATGGGGCCTGGAGATGGGCCCTGTGTAGCTGGTCTCTTAGAGTGCATGGTTGCTTTAGACTTTGTGAAAGCCTTGATGGAGAAAGAAGAGGAAGGTCTGAAGACACCTTGAGTGGAGGTGGACCTGTCCACATTCTGAGATTCAACGCCAAGAGTGGCTTCGGTATCTGTAGTCGGGGTGTGGGCCGAGGAGCCTGCGACCTCGGGCACAGGAGACACCGTCAAAGAAGTGTCGTCGGTAGTCAGGGGCTGCGTAGGCGCCTCGCTGAGAACCGGACCACGTGTAGTCGACTTTGGCGTGGTGTCGGTAGAGGCCGCGGACCTCGTGTGTCGGTCCTTGTCTTTGCGTTTTTTAGACAAAACCGGAGTCGGAGTATCCGACGACATAGTATAGTTAAATGCTTTCCCAAAATAATGCTGGGCGAACTCCGCCCGACGCTTAATAGTGCGTTTGTTGAATGTAGCACAAAAGCGACAGACCGAGACGCCGTGGTCTGGGCCTAAACAAGGTATACAGAGGGAATGGAAATCCTTATGCGGTATTTGCTTCCCACAAGAAATACAATTATTAACTTTGTCTGACATCGGTCTGAGGCAAGAAAAATTTTCCCAACGGGGTACTTAGCTTTTAAGAAGACTTCGGTTTCCAAATTTTCGTAATCTCAGGAGCTGGCCGACCGGCACTTGCGAACTGCTTCTGCTTCGGGCACCGCGCGGCAAGAAAGACTGAAGAAAATGGCATCGGCTGGTTCCTTTATATCCCTGTCGCACTGACATCAGGGAAGAAGCGACGACAACCGACGCCGGACCTAGACTTTGGAATTCGGCCGACCGAGGACCCGCCTGACGGTGACGGCAGGAGAACCCATCTGTTATGACTGCAGCTGTATGCACGATGAACATCAATACAGAGCTTGTTTTTTAGTTCTGTTAATGTAACACCCTGTCTGTGCACATCCACAGCCCTTTACTTTCTGGAATGGGGTAAAAACTGGGAAGTGTACAGACTGATTCTAAGATCACATTATGCAAAAAAGGTGCCTGTCTTCAAGGATACCTTGTTCCCGTGGAAGGTAGTATAAGATTCACCAAACAAAAGGGCCTACAATTCAGGCAGCCTTCAAGATGAGATAAAAGTTGTTGGGGAAAAAAAATCTTGTAAGGTAAGTTACATCAGTTTAGCTGTGCTGGCATGCTCATACAGAGGCACAATGAGCTTTTCTATGAGAAAGCTGAGATTACGTGCCACACACTGGTCACTTAGCTGGCTTAAGGTAGTTTTTTTCCCTCACAAACAATTTCACTGGTCTGTTAGCTGAAACTGGTGAATCCAGAACTATGCAAATAGAAGTAGTTGCTATATGTACATTAATTTAGGAGTAATAAAGGCCTTGTTTAAGCAACTCTTAACAGGTATGACAAAACCTGAAGTATGGGGAAATCAATGGAGAATACTGCCTTACTTTCAGACCAATGTAAGAATCCAGATTGTGTGGATGAACATGACATCCTAGTACTAAGCCTAATTGCTTCTTCTAGGACATGTAAGACATCTGTGGAGAATAAATGGCTGTGTGGAATAATGTCTTTGGAATGGTCTACATCATCTCATCCTAGCTTGAGTAGTCTGCAGTGAAATGGAAATGTCTTTGTTACCTTTTTTGCCATATGCATCAACTGAGAGAACCAGCCTAGAGTTATAAGAATGTCTGCATACACAGGACCGTGATATACACTGAAAGAGAATGCATAGATTATCAGGGTATCTGTTCAGGATGTTCTGGGTCTCTGGTACTGATGCACTGAAACAAAATGTATTTATTTTATAGTCATTTGGGATACCCCACCTTTTTAAAGTGGTCTAAAAGACTGCCATGCCCAGTTTCTATAGGTATGAACCCAATCAGGGAATCTTCTAGGGAGTTTTGCAGAATGTGTATATAGACTGACTGAGGCTGCAAGTTGAGACTGACTGACAGATTCTAAATCATCAAGGTTAACTTGAACAAGGGATATATACTGGCATCTCCCTGCCTGATTATGTGTTCATCACAGTTGTGCTGTGCATCACATTAATGCATTACAGTACAGTTGTGTAGTTAATATTTACTATAACAGCAGAGGTCCAGACAGATCACTGTTGCAGTAGCCATTACAATATTGGATATATCCTGCCAAGGGCACTGTATGCCCAGCCAGTGTACAAAGCTACGGGTGCCTTCCTCATGCACTGTACTTCCACTTTCAACACAACAGCACGTTAATACAAGAGGGCTGTGAAGAAGCACCAAAGCTCAGAGCATTCTCGCCTCTAGAAGGGACGCTGAAGCCTACAGCCCCATGTAAAGTCTTGTCAAAAAAGTAAAAAGGAGAAGAATGCCCCCCCTCCGGCCAGGGAAAGGATTACTCAGGGGGATGAAGGGATGCTATCAGTACTGTAGCAGTGATCTATTCAAAATATCTACTTTTGTGGTTAAGTTAACTATACAACAGTACTATGTTCTCCATTAGATCAGTTACAGCTGCCATTACAATACAGGACAAATGTCAATGCTTAGGAAGACAAGGTTGATGGGGAAGGACCGGAGACCATACAAATGAAGAACAGTTCTGGTGAACCCTGTTCTGGCACTGGGAATAGAATCTAACATGTAATGTTTGGTAAAAGTGTGAACTGAGGACTAAGCTGCTTCCAGAATAGATCTATACTCTTATATCTTTATGGATAGCCTCAGAAGTAGCAACTGCTCTAGCAGAATGAACTTTCACGTTCTGAGGAGGATTTTTGTCATGGCTAAAATAACTTAACTGAACATCATAGGAAAGCCATCTAGAAATGGTTTGTTTAGATACTGGCTGTCCCTTTTTACATCAAACAACAAACAAATGACTTGATTTTCTAAAGTCTTTAGTTTTGTCAAGATAACATTTCAGCTGTATGTGGAATCCAGGAAATGACAAATCCTCTCTCTCTATATTTTGAATGCCAGGATAGAAAACAGGAAGCTTAACAGCTTGATTAAGATTCAGAAACACCTTCAGGCATAAAGGAAGGGTTAGGTCTGAGACCCACCTTTCCTTGTGAAAGATCAAACAGGCTGAATAGAAAGGTCAAGAAATAAGGAAAGAGTAGGATTTTGGATGCAGGTCCTTAAAGAGAACAACCATCATACAGAATATTATGTTTATAAAGTAGGAGAAAGTATTCTGAGAACTCAAAGGATCATAGGAGGTTACTAGCCTACTGGCCCTGAGGCCCTTATAAGCCTAGCCAAGAGTTTAGCCCATGTTTAGACAAATCAGTACCCAATGCCCCTGTCCAACAGGGACATGGGTGGAATCCCAGGGGTATTAGTTTCTGTTTCCCATCCAGTTATCCAGGTTGCACTTAAAAAGGGGTAAAGAAGTGCTCTGCTTGATGTGGAGACTGAGTCTATTCCATAGATGGGGGAGTCTCTGGGACACAATCTGTCCCGCCTACAAGCCTTGTTGATGTCACAGACCAGGTTGAGGCAGCTCGTGCGGGTTACTCGAGTGGAGCCTGACTTGCGGATATGCAGCAGTCCCATCAAAGTGGGGTCCGTGATCACCTTGTATGCCAGACAGAGGTCACCTCTGAGGAGTCTGTATGAAACTGAGTAGAGGGCTAGGGCTTTTAGCCTATCTGTATATGGTAAATGTTTGAGGCCTTGGATTCTCCTGGTGAGGAACCTCTGTGGTCTCTCCAGCTACTAAATGTGCTTTGTGAGGTACTTGCCGAAACGGGCATTGTACTCAATAATGGGCCTTATAAGGGAAGAATACAGGGATGTTATGACCTAATTGTCCCTGGATGAAGATACCCTTACTTATAAGGTGGGCCATGTAGAAGGCTTTCCATACAATGGAATCTAAAAAGGAAATACAGAAAAGAGATTTTACCAATAGGAATGACTGCAAGTACGGTTACAGAAAACAGGCAAGAGAGGGTTGCAATCTACTGGATAAAATTAGCAAAACAGCCAAGGAACTTGGAGCAAATAACGAAGAAGGGAAATACAACAGACTGGGATGAAGCAAAGCAGAAGTCTGGACTGTAGGTTAGAAATAGCATTTAATACCAGGGATTGATAACAGAGTTTAGGTAAAGAGAAAACGATAGGGGAGTGCTAAATGAAACACTAGCTCTGATCTAGAACAGTAGCTGCTGTTAAAAATGGATAATTAGAAGGGCATATGAAATACTGCACGATAACTACAACTACAAACAATCAATCAGAAGATCTACAAAGTAATAGTAGGGGGGACATCTGTGTGGATCCCAAGTATGCAACAATGTCTAGAAGGTATAGGATTTTTGCACTGAAGTGTACACAGAGGTACTTTTACACCCCAAGCAGACTTCAGAGAACGTTTCCTTCCGTAGAAAAAAAAACGATGGAGTATAATAGGAACGAGAGAGGGAGAGGAAATCAGAAACATGTTTTTTGGGAAAGCAACGTGTTTGTAGATTTTAAAAATTCACTACAGAGTGCTTGGTCAGAAATGTTGGGGTAGCAAATAACTGTAACTAAGGAAATGGTTCTTTTGCGCTGGGTAATAAGACGTGAACTGCCTACACATAAGCCCTTGCTAAGTTTAATGCTATTCGCTGTCAAAAAAGCAATTACTAGAAAATGAAATCAAAATCTAAAGCAACTGTTACTGAAGTAGTGGTAGTGAATACTGTAAAGGTGATAAAAAAAACTGGAAGTGATATCTTTAGAAAAGGGAAGAAACAAATTACACAGAAATAAATAGAATTTGTGGAAACAATACATGCAGAACAAGAGTCAGGAGGAGGAGTGACTTTAAGGGAAGGTAGGACTAGGCTAGGCAATTTATGTAATGCTGTAGTAAATGATAATTGCTAAAGAAGAAGACATGTACGTATAATGCATGAAGCTAATGAAAATGTTAACAATGATTTGTTTTCTTTTCTACAACTGTAAGTGCACCCATGGCATTGTTCAAAATGTGTGAAGTTAATAAAGGTGATTTAAAAAGGCTTTTAGACATAAGGGCCTGTAATTCAGATACTCACCTAGTAGAAGTCAGAGCTATCAGTAACCCTGTCCTCCCAGTTAAAAATTTTAAGGAACAGGCTCAAATGGAGACAAGAGAACTTCTACAAAACAAAAGGCAAGTCCCAAGCAGGAATCATCTTTTTTCTTGGTAGTCTGATATGCAAAGCCCCTTTAAAACTTATTTGACTTGACAAAAGGGTGAAAGAGAAAGCTCCAGTAGCAGACGGGCTGAAACGGCTGAGTGATGTACCTTTACTGAAGTGAACTCTCGACAAAAATTGAGGAATTCACACAGGTACTGGAGGAACCAGGAGCATCCTTGTTTGAGTTGGGTCCAGTCCTCTGTTTTGGCAATGAAAAGAAATTTTTTTTTCCATTTGGCTAAATAAGATTTTCTGGTAGTGGGTTTCCATGCCTCCTCTAATGCTTGATACACAGACGCAGGAAAAAAAAAAAAAGGTGCCCAAAAGAGATCAGAAGCCTATCACTCATTCCGCAGTAAGACTGAAATTTTGAATGCTGGAATGAATCAAAGATCTGTTGTCCTGTGGGAACAAGCCCACTCTATGAGGAAGATTTTGGTAAATGTCCATGGCCATTTGCAAGGTAAGGGAAAACCAATGTTGAGTGGGGAAAAGTGATTCACTGGTAACACCTTTGATAAGCCTTTCTGATCTTTTGAAGGATTTTAGAAATGAGCAGAAAGGGAGGAAGGCCATAAAGAAACATCCTAGTCCAGGGGATTGAGAATGCATCTATGTTCAAGCCATTTTGCAAGATGCCCTGGGGCAGAACTGTTTTAGTTTGTCTGTTTAGACAGCAAGCACACAGCTCTATCTGAGGAGCTCTTCACTGATGGACTTTCTGCAGGAAGACCTCTGGGTGTAGCATTCATTCATGAGGATCTATCCTGGACCTGCTCTAAGAGTCTGCCACTATATTTTTCTCCAATGGAATGTAAGCTGCCTGTACAAATAAGTTGTACTGAAATGGTATGTCCCAGGTAATCATGGGTAGTCTGCAAAGTGAGTGTGATCATGTTCCTTCTTGTTTATGTACCACACTGCAGTACTGTTGTCAGACACCACTACGAGAGACTGTGGAGACAAAAGTTGACTCAGGGCTTTCAGGGCATTTAATAGAATCATCATTTCTTTTAGATTTCTGTGTTTGTGTCTGTCCTGTAGTTCTCAGAATCCTTGAACTGTGACTCCATGAGAAACAGCCCATTAGGCAAAGTCTGACGCATCTGGGGCTACTATCTGATAGGGATTGCAAGGCAAGAAAGAGAATCTTAGGTAGCAATGCACTGAATGGGACACCAAAGAGTTCTTTCTTCATAAAAGTGAGAAGTACAATTGGGATGAATAGAGGGTGAGTGTTGAGCGCAAAATGATTTGAGAAACCACTGGGTCTTCCTCATATGAATCTGGTACATGGAATCATAAGGACAGAGAAGGCTATGAATCTTGGAACTTTCAGAAATTCTCTGACACTAGATACTGTCTGCGGAAAAAGACTAAGGAAGCATTGATAAGACTGCATTTTGTCTTAAGAAAAAAAAAACTGTCATAAGAGAGGTGTCCAGAACACATTCCAGAAAAAGCAGTCTGTGACTAGGCGCTAGGGATATTTTTTTTCAGATTTAGAGCGAAAACAAGATATGTGAAAAGATTTGTGGTAAATTCTAATGCTGTTAAAGCTGCTTGAAGCTGAAAATAGATAAATCATCCACATAAAGGAATATGTAAATGCATGCCTTGAAGTCTGCAATTAATGTCTAAAGGCTAAGGTGCAAGAAAGTAACAAAGCTTTTTGCCATATCTGTCAAGTGCTTAATTGTCTATCATTAGAGAATGGGTGAGAAGATGAGGAAAAAATGCTTAGATTTTTCTGTGGTCTTTGAGTGCAATGTTTCCACACACATGATCTTCTGGGCTGAAGCCAAAGGTCTGACATTCATGAGTGAACTTCTGGTATCTTCCCTCAAAAAAAAAATGGTGATTACCTTCCACACCTAAGATAAAAATAATTCTTAGTTCTTCCTTCCTGGCTGAGTCTGCAGGATGATCAATCTACTCAGGCTTCTGAGAGCTCTGGGACATAAAGGCATCTGAAGGAGACACCCCAGAAGGTCTCAAAGAAGTAGGCTGATAGTCCGATGGCTGCAAATGCATCTCATTAAAATCATCAGACCGTATGAGAGAGACAGACTTACGATTATAATCACTCACCTCTCTCATCAACTTTTTCTTTTTCCATCCCTGACAAGGAAGGTCCCTTGTACAGAAAGACAACAATGGCATGGCTGCTCACCCTAGGTCCTGAAGATATCTATTCTCAAGGAAAACATGAAGGGAGTTTAATCTACTCCTAATGGTGCCCAAGGCAAAGGAATGACAAACTGAACACAAAGCTTTCTGTTCAGCCCTCAAACAAAATATACAGCTCCAGTGAGATTGATTCATTATATGGAATTCGGTGTTGACAAAACATCCAAAAAAATTTGAAAAAAAAAATTAAGAAAAAGGAAGGGTCCCCAACAGGGTACTTATCTGCCTGAAGACAATGTACTAAAACTGGCCATACAGTTACAGATGCAAAGTTGATGAGTCTACATACACATTCAGTGGCAAGAAAGTTGTGAACTTCTTTCCCCTAAACAATGTATATACTTCACTATCGCATTTTGAATTTGACAAACTGAAATCCCCATGCATGGTGCACTTCATATACTTGCACTGATTGCAGAAACAACCATTTTATACTTACAATTTCTATACAGCACTACTTGTCAGATAATAAGTGTTTACATTCAATTACCAATAAAGTACAGTTTTGTACCAACCATAAATGTAGATGTCCGAACAGGATAGCATCTGCAGTCCTAACAAATGGGTTGTCCTGTCGTCAGGCAGCCCTTGATCAGCAGTTCCAAAGTCTGGGTCTGGCCTCGGCTGGTGTCGCACTTCACCCGACGTCATCTCTGCTGGTCTTCGGGTATAAAGGCATTAGCCGACGCCATTTTCCTCAGTGTTTCTTGCCCCAGATGCCAGTTGCCCTCTTGGAAAACTAAATTTTGGGTAAATGCCAATGTTTCCAAAAAAAATAGTAGGCAAACACAAAAATAAGCATGTATGTACATATATACAAACAAATACACCATAAGAGATCCCCCCCTAGCTAGCTATTAGGAGGGTAAATACCCTAGGAGTACCACAGAGGGAAGGAGGGTGGGTAATCCTGACTGCAGATGCTATCCTGTTCGGACATCTACATTTATGGTAGGTACAAAACTGTACTATGTCCTTCAAGGATGCATCTGCAGTCCTAACAAATGGGTAGAATACCATAGCCAAACTAGGGGAGGAGGAAGAAGAATTATGGTGTAGTTAGGATCCCTTGCAATACAGCAGTGGCAAACCCTGCTCGGGATCTAGAGTACAGAGGTAAGTTGTAATGCTTGGCAAATGTATGCACGGAGGTCCAAGTAGCCGCCTCAATAATGTCCTTGGTAGCCACTCCTCGTAAGAAAGCTGTGGTAGTGGCTGTAGCCCTTGTAGAGTGAGGTCTTATGTTCTGTGGAATTTGCTTTCCATGGTAGGAGTAACAGAATCTTATGCAATTTCCTATCCACTTGGAGATTGTCTGTTTGGAAATTGCTTTTCCTTCCTTCCTGTTGCATAAGCTACTAAAAGCTGGTCAGTTTTTCTATTGCCCTTGGTTCTGTCCAGGTAGTAGCGCAACTGTCTATGTACATCCAAGGTATGCAGCAGTCTTTCCCCTGTTCTGTGGATTGGGAAAGAAGGTAGGTAGGTGGATTGCCTGGTTTAGAGACACTCTGGATACCACCTTAGGCAAAAATGTAGGATTAGTTCTCATGGACACTCTATCTTGATGGAAGATTAGGAAGGGTTGTACTGCCATTAAGGCCTGTAGTTCCGAAACCCTTCTTGCTGAAGTAATTGCCAGTAGGAAAGCAGTTTTCCAGGATAGGTGTTGAAGATCTGCTGTTGCTGCTGGTTCAAATGGAGGGAGTGTCAATTTTTCTAGAACAAAGTTCAAGTCCCATGCTGGTAATGGTGGTTTCCTAGGAGGTTTTACATTCTTGATTCCTCTGAGGAACTGTCTGAGTAGAGGATGAGAGAAGACAGGGGGATCGAAGCTGTATTCTGCAGAAATAGCTGATGCATGTATCTTGATGGAGTCTTCGAAGTAGTATTCGGTAGTAGTAATCTCTGGATCTGACCGACCGGCACTTGCGAACAGCTTCTGCTTCGGGCGCCACGCGGCAAGAAAGACTGAGGAAAATGGCGTCGGCTGATGCCTTTATACCCGAAGGCCAGCAGAGATGACGTCGGGTGAAGTGCAACACCAGCCGAGGCCAGACCCAGACTTTGGAATCCGGCCGACCGAAGGGCTGCCTGACGACAGGACAACCCATTTGTTAGGACTGCAGATGCATCCTTGAAGGACATCTTGCCATTGCTAAACATGTAAATCCAAATTGACAATCAACAGTCTTAAGCCCATGTTTGACTTAACAGTGCTTATTAAACAAAACGGTTAAACATACAAATTAACTATGTACAACATAATTTGAGATCAGGAATTAATTACTGACCATACCAAGTTTTATTTTCACTATACTGTTAATCTTAATGTGAACTGTGACTTCTCACCTTGTGCTGGAGTTTATTAAACATCAGATACACATTCTAGGTACCTTTTCAAGCTCAAGTTACATTACAGAATTTCATACATCCTATTTTATTTTACTACGTTGTTCTGTTTCTGATCTCTAACAGTTTTCAATTCCACATTTTTAATCTCAGTAATCATATTTTTCATCTGTCTTACTGATGGTTTGTCTTGGTCCTCCATTACATAGCTATAGCTTTCTTAGCCACAGTCAACACAAGCCACTGCAACTCTCATCTCTTCAATATGTGTTATATTACACCAACTGAATAAAACACATTTCTACACTAAGGTTAAGTATAAGACTTAGCACATTATTTAAGTCACTTCTGAAATTAAGTAACTCCATCCATTCCCAAAATACAAACTCCTTTTGAGCCATCACATCTCCTACATATGCGTTTTGTCTGCAGGAACATTTTTCCAAGTCTTGTAGGGGTATACAAATACCCGCACAAACATTTTTATGCAAAAATTAAAATTTTCTCAATTCAGCTGCATATCTATGATGAAGACTGCTTACCTCCACTAATATGTAATATCTCTACTGAAACATTCACCTTGTGCTATTTAAACCTTCACAATGTACTTGTCATCTCAAATTTAATATTGTCTTACAGTCTACGTGTTACACTTTCCCAATCTGTTATTGCTGTTCTAGCTTCAATGAGGTTTAACAAAATTACTGCCAATGTCCTCATATCTTGCTTGAACTCTACCTTAGACCTGTGTATGCAAGACAAACTGGGTTCAGTAACAAACGTATTATCAAGCTTCATCCCATTTTTATTAACTCATCTCCATTTATCATCTGCTAAAACAATCGCAGTTCTTTATTCTTTCCTCTCCAAATACTCACTATATTTTCTTGTGTCTTTCTAATTACAATATACAGTATCACTAGCTGGTGTTATTTTACATTTTCCATTAAAATAAAGACACGGTTAAAGCCAAAAGAAATATATATATATATATATATATATATATATATATATATATATATATATATATATATCATACACACACACATAAATGTAAGGTTGCACATAATGATTTTTATATTCCTTTCCTAGATCTGTGTGATTCTATCGTTACCTCGTTAGATACTATGTCTATCTTGTGCTTCCATTTGGACATATATTATATATCCTGAATCAGCCAAATTGTGTGGCCTTTACAGTTAGACTCCACATCCATCTGGAAGTTCCACACTACTGTGTTCCTTTGTCAGTTTGAGCTTTTCCCATCACACTCTTTCTTTCATTATTGCAAAGAAACTAATTTATTCCCTTTTTCATATTCTTCCATATGTGATCACTTGCTTAATACATATAAGCCTGACCTACATAAACAAGAAGTGGGAACAAAAAACATTTTAATCATTTATATCTTATTCAGTGTCCACAAATAACAGTTTTCTTATCTTGCATATAAGCTTTTGAGCAATTTATTCCCCACATTTACTTAAATGTTTGTTCAACATTCAATTTTAACCAAATTCCCCAGTATCTCATCTTGCAATAATCCATCAACCCATCATGTGTTGGTGCATAATTCATTATTACAGGCTTTGTTTTTGTTTATTTGCTTTACAGATTAAAAAAATTCAGTTTTATCAAATACACTTTTTATATCATGTTCTGAAATAGTAACATATAACATTATGTCATCTGCAAAATTGTCTATTTTTATTAGTGTTTCGCCATTTACATCCTGCTTTAGACAGCTCGCCACAGCACTTTACCTGAGCTTGAATATCTATGTAAATATAAAACACTAATGTTGTCCAAGTCTGAGAAACACAAACACCTCAAGAGATGTCTTCATAAATTCCCAACTCACTCTGTCAAATGCTTTTGCAGTATCTAATCCTACTAGCATTATTATTATGATTATGATTGAATGCATACTTTTGAACCTTAAGGTTTTTATTAATAGTGTCAAAAGTTTATATAACCAAAAATAAGATGTCAGTGAATATAAACTACTTAGAACCAATACCACAATTCACTGAAAGCAACCAAATGGGGAACGAGCCGAGTTAAATAGTTTATTCAAACCACAAGAAAAGCAAGTGATGCGTGATACGTATCACGCATCACTTGGTTTTCTTGTGGATTGAATAAACTATTTAACTCGGCTCGTTCTCCATTTGGTTGCTTTCAGTGAATTGTGGTATTGGTCAAACGTTTATATAACTTTTATAAATTCATATTGATTCAGGTCTATTATTCTCAGCAATACATTTGCCATTCTTTTTGACATCGTTGTCAATAAACTTTGTAGGCATGACTCAGAATTCAAATGAGTCTATAATGATCATGGAGTCTTTCCCCTCTTTTGGTATAACTACCAAAACTGCTCTTTTCCAAGTCAAGTGCACTTCCCTACCCAGAAAAATATTGTTTAAAAGTGCTAGCCAGACATTTATCATCTCCTGCTCTTTGTATTTCAACATGTCTACTGAAATTCCATCATTACCAAGAGTTTTCCCTGTATTCTGGTTTTTCATTGCATTAATTACAATTTTCTTTATTTCTGACATTAATACTCTTCATCTACTTCTGTTAACAAAGGAAGTTGTAATTGTCTCAAATTTGTTAACATTTCCTCCTGTGTTATTCTCAACCTCTACGTCTTGCTTATAAAGTTACTGTACTAATTTAGCATTATATTCATATTTTTCATGGGTCCATGTCTATCCTACCATTCTCATAATTCCTGATTTTAGTTATGCTTTCAACTTTTTATTGCCTCAAATGCTGAACCAATAATTTGGTTGCTCTTGATTTACTGCAAAAAAAATTATTAAAACCATTGCACTATGCTCAGTCATATTTTCCAAGTACACCTGCACAGACATTCGAGCTTCTATTGTTTTTCAACCTGCTGTTTTCTACTTAATCTTTTCCTGCTTCTTATATTCCATTTTAAGCCCTCTAGATACCTACTGTGACTATTACACCATATCTTATTAGCTTTCTTTATGACCACATTTCTAATCTTCAGTTTACAACCGTCTCAATTCTTTATAAACTCATTACTGCTTAGGTTCAAATCTAATAACATTTCAGTTAAAGTCTGATTTACTCAACCATTAATTAGCTTCCTTTTGGAAGACATACTGGAAAATGCAAATGTTTATTACAACATACATTTACTTGATTACAAAAAGCACAGTTGTGTACACTTACAATAAATGTAGATGTTCTAGTGTATTCACTGTTGCAGTGCTCACTTTTGGGTTATCTGCTTGTAGTAGCCCTCAGTTGGCCTGATTAACAAAGTCTTGGGTCCTGCGTTGGTTGCTGTCCCTTCTTCCATGACGTCAGGGGTATAAAACATGCAGCGGACACCATTACATCAGTTTTTCTTGCCCCAGATGTCAGGTGCCCCCTTAATGGGAAGCAATTAAATCTATAAATATACAAGGTTATACCTCCAACAAAAAAGCAAATACACCAAAAAGCTTTTTGAAGATAGCAAAGGAAAGCAGAGGTATATCCAAAAAAAAGAAGGGGGCTGGAGGGAGGATAACCAGGACAGCAACAGTGAATACAATCGAACATCTACATTTACAGTAAGTGTACACAACTGTACTATGTTCTTCGTGTTTCATTGCTGCAGTCATCACTTGGGTAGATTCCCAAAGCTAAGGATGGGAGGAGGAATTTAAATAGAATTAGGACCAAAAAAAGGCCCTGCAAGACTGCAGTAACAAAGCCAGCTCTGGATTTAGAGAAAATTGGCAGATGGTAATGCTTGGTTAAAGTATGTACAGAACTCCAGGCAGCAGCTTCTAGGGTGTCCTTAGTAGGGACGCCTTTGAGAAAGGCTGTAGAGGTAGATGCAGCACTGGTAGAGTGGGGTCTGATCCCCTGTGGGATAGGTTTTTCATGATGTTTGTAGCAGAAATGAATTCAATGGCCTATCCATTCGGAAAAAGTTTGCTTTGAAATAGCCTTCCCCTCCGCCTCTGCAGCAAATGCCACCAGCAGTTGATCAGATTTCCTTTGAGGTTTAGTTCTGTCCAAGTAGAATCTAAGTTGTCTGTGCACATCTAAGGAGTGCAGAATCCGTTCCCCTTTGTTCTGTGGATTAGGAAAGAAGGTTGGCAAATGTATGGTCTGATTAAGGGCCACACTGGATACCACCTTGGGCATAAAGGAGGGATTGGTCCTGAGGGATACCCTGTCCGCATGAAAGATGATGAAAGGCTCCACTGCCATGAGGGCCTGTAATTCAGATACCCTTCTTGCTGAAGTGATTGCTAAAAGGAAAGCTGTTTTCCAAGAAAGGAATTTTAAGTCTGCAGTGGCAGCTGGCTTGAAAGGAGGAAGGGTGAGCTTTTCCAATACAAAGTTGAGGTCCCAGGCTGGAGTTGGAGCTCTCCTGGGTGATCGTAGATTTTTGGCCCCCCTGAGGAACTGCTAAAGCAGTGGATGAGAGAAGAGGGGTGGTTCTGTGTTATAATGAGCTGAGATGTCTGAGGCGTGAATTTTGATGGAGGAGAAAGACAGGCCCTTATGAAGTATCTCAGATAAGTAGTGTAAAATCTGAGGTAAATTGGCCACTGTTGTGCTCATCCCTTGAGCTTGGTTCCAGGCACAGAATCTTTCCCATTTTTCAGTGTAAGACTTTCTGGTACTAGGCCTCCTTGCCTCTAAAATGATATCTATCACTGGTTTACTGCGGGATGGTAAAGGAAAATATGTAATTAGCCAGGCTGCTTGATTCAGTGTTTGAAATTGAGGGTGCAGAATTTGGTTCTCCTGCTGAGACAATAGAGTAGGAGTATGAGGCAGGTGCCATGGGGCCCACAGTGACACACTGTGCAAGAGGGGGGACCAGTGTTGGCATGGCCAGTCTGGTGCAATCAAAGTTGTCCTTGGTTTGTCTTGTTTGATCTTTAGTAGTACTTTGGAGAGCAGAGGCAGAGGAGAAAAAGGCATAAACTGTTTTTACAGCGGAAGGACAGAGCATCCACTTTCCAAGCTTGTTTGTGGGGCGTCCTTGTGCAGAATTTGTTCAACTGATGGTTTTGGGAGGAGGCAAACAGGTCTATATCTGGGCTCCCCCAATTGCTTGTCAACATGTTGAAAATCCTTGGTTCCAGTTTCCACTCATGTGGGTCCATGAGGTTTCTGCTTAGTTCATCTGCCAGTGTATTCAGTTTTCCTGGCAGGCATTGAGCTTGTAAATGTACTTGATAGCTCAGGGCTGTATTCCACAATGCCATGGCTAGTCTGCAGAGGGGGTAAGAATGTGTACCCCCTGCTTGTTTATGTACCACATAACAGTGGTGTTGTCCGTCTTTATCATTAATTGTCATGGAAGAATGTGGTCCTTGAAGGCTGTCAGAGCATTCTGTACAGCCAACATTTCTTTTTAATTGATATGCAGGTGCATTTGACTTGGGTTCCACTTGCCCTGAATGCATTTCCCTGCCAGATGGGCTCCCCATGCATAGTCTGATGCATCTGTTGATAAGGTTTGGGTGGCGGGGGTAATGTGAATGTAGTCCCGTTTTGGTGGTAGGCCTCTGCCCACCAAAGAAGCTCTAGGCATAGGCAAGGTATGACGGGAATTGTTGCTTCTAGATTCTGTGAATGCTGACACCATAGGCTTTTGAGATACCATTGCAGTTTCCTCATATGCAGCCTTGCATATGGAATTAGAAGAATGCAGGAGGCCATGCACCCTAAGGCTTGCAGTATTTGCCTTGCAGATAACTGTGTTTTTGTGTCCACTTGTTTGAAGTAGGTTGTCAAATGAATCCATTTCTCTGGCGTGAGGAAAGCCATCTGGGAAGTTGTATTCAAGCTTGCTCCCAAGAATATAATATGTTGACAGTGTACCAGGTGTGATTTCTTTTCGTTTATGGTGTACCCCAGACAAGTCAGTACCCTTTGAACAAAGGCCAGATGATTCAAAAGTATGTCCTGGCTTTCTGCCTGAATTAGATACTCGTCCAGATATGGGTATATTTGAATATTTCTTTGCCTGCAGAATGCAATGACTGGAGCTAGGCACTTTATGAATACCCTGGGCACAGTAGATAAGCCAAAGGGCAGTGCAGAGACCTGATAGTGCATGTAGCCTGCTTTGAAGCGTAGGTATCTTCTGCAAGACTCCCTGATAGGGATGTGCAGGTATGCTTCTTTTAAATCTAGTGTTACCAACCATGCATCTTTGCCTAGCATAGGAAGCAGCTGGTGAAGAGTCAGCATCTTGAATTTTGGAATCACCAGAAACGTATTTAGAGTAGACAGGTCCAGGATAGGACACCATGCCTTGCCTTTTCTGGGTACCAGGAAAAGTCTCGAAAAGAACCTTTGTCCCTTTTCCTCTTTTGGTACCAACTGAATAGCCCCCATGCTTAAGAGAGAGAGAGAGTACTTGATTTTGGGCCTCTGCCCACTGATTTGGGGGTACATTTGGCCACCCGCTTGGTGTTGGCAAGGTGTGGAAGTGAAATCTGTATCCTTGGGACACTATATTTAAAACCCATTTGTCCTGGGTAATGAGTTCCCAGTTTTTGGCTTGCAGACCAATCTTTCCGCCTAAAGGAGCATTCAGTTGTGAAGTACTTGGAAGTTTTAAAAGCAAGTCATTGAGACTGTTTTCCATAGGGGGGAGTCTTACTACTCCCTGATTTGGGTGCGGAAACCCCCCACTGCTTAGTCATGTGTACCCTGGGAATGAAACCTGGGGTTTCTGCTATGTCTGGGTTTAGCTTGAGAAGGCCTTGAAGAGGCTGGAAAGAACCAATTCTTAGAGGGCCAGTGCCTACTAAATCTAGGAGGCTGAACTTGTAAGAAATCTTTAACAGTTTGCACAGACTTAGCTTTATCTTTCATCTTTTTAAGAACTTCCTCAGCCTTGTTGCCAAACAGGCGGTTCTGACTTAGGGGAGCATCCAACAATTTAGCTTTAACATGATCAGGTAAAGATTGCTCCTTAAGCCAAGCATGCCTTCTGAGCACAGAACCAGTAACAACAGCCCTGCAAGAGGCCTCTAAAGAATCAAATCCACATTGCAAAGTATGTTTTCCAACCTGTTCAGCAGAACGCATTAAATCCTGTAATTTTTTACTTTCCACACAGACAGGACTCAACATCATTTTCTGTTTAAGCAATCCAATAACATGTTGTTGATACTTTAACATATGAAACTGGCAGTTTAAAGCCCTAATGGCCAAGGTTGCAGAAGTGTAAACCTTCTTACCCCATCTATCCAGCGACCTGGAGTCTCTATCAGAAGGGGTAGGATTTTTAGCAGTAGAAGCCTTATTGCCCTTGAGTCCCTGTGAAATAGTCTCTGGATCTGGGATCCGCAATACGATTTTTAAAGAGGAACTTGTGTGAATCAGGAACCCTGTAATATTGGTCATGTTTTCTGGGAGCAGGAGGCAAAGAATCAGGGGCCAAATTAGATTCCGAAAAAGCATCATCAACAATGTCTAGTACAGGTGGAATAGCTAAAGGCCTATGCCTATGCTGAGGCAGGAGTAAGAAATCCCTAAGCCTCTTTTTAGAATCAGAAAAATCCTGGCTTTCCCAGTGGAAATGCTCCCTTACGAGTATGTAAGGTTTCACCAAAAGAAAAATCCTCTGGAGGGGAAGCAGAGAGAATAGAGTCCTCTGCATCAGAATCCTCATAAGTAGATAAGGACAATTCCAGATCATCAGAAGAATCAGAAAAATCAGAATCCTGGTCAGAAGATTCATAAACAACTTCAGTCTTAGGTCTCTTAGAAGGGGGAGACTGGCTTCCCCTGATTAAAGTTATAAGATCTTCAGCCATTCTTATCATTTGTTTTTTAGGCATAGAAGCCTAAGCATGCGGCCTGGGCGTCGGTTTTTTAGACATGGTTTGAGATTTAGGCCTAAAAGAAGAAGGAGGCATCTGTTTAATATGCAAGTCCATAGGCCTGAATACACCTTCAGAAGCCAGTGCCTGCATAGCGGCTCCAGACCCATCCAAGGTAGAGACATCCGCGGGTCCCATAGTTGAAGCATTTCACGGCATACCGGACTCCGAATGGGTCTCAGTAGAGGCCTGCGAATCAGAAGTAGCGGGTATCAGGGGCTACGAAAGCGCCTCACTGAGTACTGGCAAACTGGCGACTTGCTTAGGAGAAGCGTTGTCGGCAGTTTTGGACATCGGCGGCCTATCTCTGTCTTTATCCTTGCGTTTTTTCGTAATCCTGGTAGTCGGATGGCTAACCAACGACATTTCTAATTAATTAAATGGAGAACCGAAATATTTAGAGGCGAAAATGTACTGACGACGAATAGTGCGCTGATTAAATAAAGCACAAAAACGATAGCACGGTAAGTTGTGGTCAGAGCCTAGGCAAGGAATGCAGTATGAATGAAAATCTTTATGAGGTATTTGCTTTCCACAAGTAATGCAATTATTAACTTTTACTGACATTGGTAAGGAGCAAGAAAAAGTTTCCCCAACTGGGTACTTCGCTTTAGTTGAAGACTTCAGTTCTGAAACTCGAAAACGAAAATTTCAGGAGTTGGCCAGCACTTGCGAACTGCTTCTGCTTCGGGCACCGCACGGCAAGAAAGACTGATGTACTGGCGTCGTCTGCATGCTTTATACCCATGACGACCTGACGTCATGAAAGAAGGGACAGCAACTGACGCAGGACCCAAGACTTTGTTAATCAGGCCGACTGAGGGCTATTGCAAGCAGATAACCCAAAAGTGATGACTGCAAAAGTGAAACACAAACAACATCTTAATTTGTACAGATGCTTGGCATGACCATTGAATGTATTTTCATGTTACATTTTTCTTTCAAGATATAACATGTACCCAACCTTGTCCATGAACCGTATTTCACTAAAAAATGTGTATATTCCACTTCATGCTGTTTTATTTTTATTACACCACTACACCTAAATACAATGAAATATCCTTCTAAATATTATACAATATCTTTGCTTTCCAGAGATTTCTATTTTTTTTGTTATCCTAGTGGTGGATAATGACTGAACTCTTGAACTTCAGCTACCTAAGGTTCAACCAGCTGATGATCAGAGTTCCTCCACTGGAAAGCACTGTCAGTGAGTTCTGCCAACAGTGATGCCATTTCTGGAGAAATTTCACCCTTCTTTGAGTTGGTGTGACTGAGAATTTAAAAAAAAAAAAAAAAAATATATATATTATATATATATATATAATATATATATATATATATATATATGTTCAAGGGAGTGGCAGGCTTGCCCTTCTGTAAAAAAAAAAAATAATACATTAAGTGCTTTATTTTCTTTATTAATTTCTTGTGAATGCAGTTTGGAGGATTCCAATCTTTGGTGCAGTCAGTTTCATCAATTCATAATGGAAGCCTTTTTTTCCTACCTGTAGTGTTGTTTTCTTCTCCTCCTCCTATTACTACTATACATCCTTGATGAAAGGCTGTAACTTCTCCAATAATTTTCTTTACATTTTGTCTCACTGCTCTTGATGAAAAAAAAATATATAGGTTCATAGGTTTGTACTTTGCTATCGGCCCTAGGGCCTATACAAGCCTAGCCATAACAATTCCCTGGCTATTTCTTCCCACAGTATTTACTTCCCTGGACCCCTGTCTAGCAGGGTGACTGATGTGATGCATGTTATATATCATACCTCTTAACCTGAAAACATCAAAAATCTGGACAAAGGCCCATAAAAAGTAGGTACAACCGGCCAAATATTTGACTCTTGTTAACATAACATTTGCATACATAATTATCTAACCCCGTCCACTCTAATGAATTGTGGGATACCATCAACATGCATTTTCTGCAGAGCACATTATAAAAGTCTAATTTCTGGGATGACGGCATCCATTTGCTGCTTGCAAACTATACAGAAAAAAAGCATTAGGGGAGCATTGTGGCATACACTTTTAAGTCATACCTCTCATCCTCTTACCTCCAGAGAACCAGGAACAAATCCGGAAATAATCAAGGACAAGTTCTTCAAACCAGGGACACATTATATACTACAACTACTAACTTGAAAAGTTGACAAAGGAATAGAATGCGAATTTAAAAAGTCTACAGTTTTAAAAAACTTGCAGAGGTTGGCCCAAACTAGTGTTTTGTGCTCCTCGGTCCAAAATATATGCGATGCAAAAAACAGAGAATAACACTTATAAATAACCTGTTAGAATAGCAGTTATTTTATTAATCAGACAGTGCATGTTAACATAAATTCTATTATAATTATTTGGAGTTTTAGAAATCTGATGAGTGTAAAACACCAACACCACCCTGGCAGAATGAAGCACCTGAGGTCCTGCCAGTACCTAGAATATTATCCCCGGTGGATTTCTCTCGACTCTAGTGCCTGCTGACCCCCCTTTGCCCGAGTGACTCTCTGCAAACACGCAGACCACCGTGTCTATTTTTCCATGTTTGTACCCTAAAGTAGATGATGACAGACAAAGACCAACAAAGCGGTAGCCACGGTGAAGTTAAGCTATACATTCTTCTTTGTAAACATGTTTTTGCCTTTCTTTCCACTCTAGTTATAAATTTCAAGCCCTGAAAAATATGCAGCTAGTACACACAAAATATTAACATCGTATGATTCGCACCTGTGGTAAAGTCCACACACAGAAACAGTGCTGCCAGTTTCTTTCACTTAAAACTTAGTTTAAAATGTATATGTATGCATGCAGCATGACTTAAAAATCACCTTGAAAAGCAACATCACATCAGCCTCTAGAATAACAGACAGGACAAAGACAATAAAGGGAAAAGATAAAAGT